>NW_027176240.1:21449135-21619135 GCF_023055335.1 Clinocottus analis | reverse complement strand
TGTGACGGTTCACAGTGTGAATAATATTAATATAATAATGTGTTCATGTTCAGGCGTTCCAGAGATAATCTTCTGGTCACGTGACCTTTGACCTCACTTTGTGTTCTTCTTCGCTTCCCATTGGTCAGGAAATCCAACCGGACTCATCGATGAAGGTTTCAAACTACAGCGGCAGGAGGAAGACTCGCTTCATCGTTCCTGGATATCTGAAGAGCGGAGACGAGGACTGGCCTCAGGAGATGTGCAAGGTACACAACCACACACAACCACACAACCACACAACCACACACAACCACACACAACCACACACAACCACACACAACCACACAACCACACACAGGAGCTGCTGACCCGCTGTGGTCCAGTCCCAACATCTGACCCTGAGCCATGCTCAGTTTAAGTCACGTTGCAATGCATTGTGGGTAATTCCCTGATGCAAAGTCAGCATCTATTGCTAACTCATGGAACGGCTTCATAAAGGGCTCAACATGACTGTCAAAGAGCCTTTATTGTGAAGCTCTTTGTATCTTTTATTTTGAAAATTGCTGTGTGACACCCCTCCGCTGTGTTGGCTGCTTCAGGTCATGTTGAAGTGGGACAATGTGAACTGCATCGCTCTGGACTGGGAGAAAGGCGTGAAGACTTCGTACGCCCAGGCGACCAACAACGCCCGCATGGTGGCGGCCCAGGTGGCGTTCATGACCACGTTCCTCATGGTAAACACGGCGCCGCTGACGGTCGCTGGCACGCTGTCAGAGTTCCTGCATGTCACCTCCTTCTCAAGGGACCTTCAGGGGAGCAGAGCCTTTAGTGCTGTCTGATTCCTGGTCCAGAGGAAGTAGAAGTTTTCAACCTTTTGGAAACCGTGTGCGAAAATCCTCCCGCTCCAATGTTAAGGCCCAGCATGCCCCATTCAGACAATGTTTTGGCTTAAAATAAGTTTTTTTTTTCCCATTTTTAAACTGAACGACACAGTGTTTTGACTGAAACTCCTTCCTAACAGACCAAGACTTTGTTTTATTGTGATTTTTGTTCCAGATTCTGATTCTTTAGGTCCTAATCTTTCCATAAAGGTGTCTTATTGACGCTCCAGGGGGCGTTTTTGGGGAATCTGGCTCATATCATGCTGGATGTTCATAGTTACCATCAAAATATCTTTTGAAAGTGATTTTTTTTTTTGAAGAAATACCTTTTTTTCACAAGACTTTGCTGAACAAATACATACAATAAACACAAGTATTGGAATTAATTTGGAGTTCCTACAGTGACTCAAACAGGGAAAAAAGGGTCTGGAGAACTATACTGTATTTTTGCATTTAGAGGAAGGATGTACATCACTACGCTCTGCACAGCTCTAAGTTGTACGTATGACAGCGTGTTGACTGCAGCATCTTTGGCTCTAACGTGTTGCCATACGCAGGGTTACTACAAGCAAACGGCTGATAAGTTCCATCTTATCGGACACGGCATTGGAGCTCACGCTGCCGGAGACGTGGGGAGCCGGATCCCTGGACTGGCACGCATCACAGGTACACAAGTACACAGGTACACAGGTACACAGGTATACAAGTACACAAGTCGGTATAAACTAAGACTTAGACTAAGCTGAACTTCACGGGGTACTCGTCTTTCTTCCAACTGGATGGAAACAAAACCAAACTCAGCTTTAGTCCAACAATCTTTCCATTGTTGCAGCAATCAGCAGCTCTGGTCCGGTCAACACGGATCCTTAATTCACAGAGTAAGAAGTTGTGTCGGCATCGCCGGGTGGACCTGATTAAAGGCTCCAGTCAGTGTTTTCCTGCAGCTCCTTCTGCAGGGTCCATGCCGGCCAACGCAAAGGCCATTTTGACTGCTACCAAAGCTAAAGTAGCCCTCTGTAATTTTTCCTTTTGCCTCCAGCAACTTCTCTGTAAGATCACTGGAAGAACAACGAGGTGTGCAGCTGCGCCTCAGAGAACTTATGTATAACACCATGGACACAGAATTTTAAATTGTCGTTTCTCAAGGGGCAAAAGGTCCGTCCTATCTGACACCACTTTCCAATCTTGCCAATTCTCCAGCATCTTGATTTTGGGCAAAAGGTGTTCCTCTTTGTTTGCATGATTTACAGAAACCTTTCCTCCTTCCTGTAATAATCTCTGTGATTCAATTGTACCTTTATTTTCTCAGGACTAGACCCAGCTGAACCTTACTTCCAGGACACTGACGCCGCTGTTCGCCTGGACACCAGCGACGCCGCCTTTGTGGACGTCATTCACACCGATGGACTGCCGTTCAACTCCAAGCTCGGTACATCGCACTGATGATCACAATATATCGCACTGCCGATCACAATGGTGGCACAATGGTGGCTTCAATGGTGGCTCCAATAGTGGCTCCAATGGTGGCTCCAATGGTGGCGCAATGGTGGCGCAATGGAGGCACAATGGAGGCTCAATGGTGGCGCAATGGTGGCACAAGGGTGGCTCAATGGTGGCTCCAATGGAGGCACAATGGTGGCTCCAATGGTGGCTTAATGGAGGCACAATGGTGGCTCCAATGGCTCCAACTGGACAGAATCGCTCAATGTCGTCACTTCTTCTAACCATTTCTGAAACACTTTTCCAAACTAGTAGTATACATTGTAGTGGCAGAAAAAAAGACTATTTTGAGTGCACTTCAAAACATATTATCCATGTATTGTATATTTAAATTCACCATCTATATGCTTATTTCAAAAGTTGTATAGTGTGTTGAGTTTAAAATAAAGGCATGAGGCTTTATCATCTTGACCAAATGTTGGTCTTATCTGTAAAAGTTGTATGTGTGTGTATAAAAAGTGGTTTCTGTTTTCATGCCTCAGGTCTGGGTATGTCACAACCTGTCGGCCACATTGACTTCTACCCCAACGGAGGAGAACTGATGCCCGGCTGCTCCGCCAACAAAGGCAGACCCACCGACCTGGACGCCTTCTGGGAGGGTGAGATGCATCCATGACACATTTCGATAGACAAAACTGGAAACACAATGATCACTTTGTCTGCAGTCCTTCACACTCAGTCATGCCGGCTGTTTGGCTTCCACTGTTGTGTAGTTGTTGCTTCCACACAATATCTCATGTAGAAAGATGTTGTTGCCTCAAGTGCAGTGAACATAACTCAGAAACTGAACTCTAGAGCCTTCATGAAGGAATGATTTATGCAGGTTATGTGACCTTTGATATCCTATTTTGATATGTGCTGCATACTACGCTTCCCGTGTTCTCGAGCCCTTCATCACGGGCACGTTTCCTCTACATGACACAATGACTCACGCGTCCCATCTTCTCAGACATGACCTAGAGCCCCTTGTGGAATATTGGAGTTGTCCCAATGGAAAAATCGTAAAGAAACTGCAGGCAAAGTTATTTCTGCTGGATCTGTCTTAGCAAATGTTTTCTAGAATGGATGACGACAGCCTTCCTTTGACATGTGCCGCTGAGTAGCGAGCTCAAGTAGCAGCATTGGTGCCATGCCTGGGTCTGGAGGGGGGGGGGGGGGTGTTGTTGGCACAGCTGAATCTTCTACTTTTGATCCTATAGATAAGAGAGGGAGAGTGGGAGCCAGGCTGCATAGCTGGAGGTCTTGGATAGTCTGGTGTTTGCCCCGTACTGGAGGAGAAAACAACAGTCTGTCTCTCTGTCGCACATTCTTACTCTGAAGTGATCTCATCCCTATTCTGCTCCAGCAGAAGCGACCCGGCATCCTTGTTGACTTTAGCGTATCGTCTTAACGCAGAAGGTTTGCTCGTGGTTGCGATTTGGAAACCGGGGTAAGCGTTGTGAAACCGGCACGTTTAGAGACAACAACATGACTTAGTCAAGGTTATAAAAACATAGTGGTGTGGGCTAAAATAAGTCTCTTATGCAACTTAATCTACGGACGTAACGTAGACTCAGTGAGTTAAATATGAACCGTGGAACGTCCCAGTGGTCTCCTGGGTGAAAGTCCTGTGTTTGTTTGACCCATCCACCTCCGACTGATTTAAAGCAGGAAATCCCAAAACTTCTTAGCTCTACATTCACATTTCTTCACCTATTTCCCTCTTTTAACACCATGTCGCTCGTACTTCTTCTCCTCCTTCCTGTCATCACCTGTTCCAATCTTTTTTTTTTGACAGGTACCAAGAAGTTTGATGCCTGCAACCACGCCCGAGCCTACGAGTACTACAGCGAGAGCACGGTCAAGAGCCGAGGCTTCGTAGGATTCCCCTGCTCTGACAAGGACAGCTTTGCTGCAGTAAGTCTTTGTACATCTGCTGGTGTCAAACTGGTTATTTTTTGCATGTTTTACTTCATGAAGCATTGGTAAATGCAATGATTTAAGTTGTGGCCACATGAGGATCAGTTAGAGTTCAATCAATGCTAAGCTACATAGCTTCAAAGTTTCACTTCCGGCCTCTTATGGCTGGTAAGTTTACATTTGAAAACTTCCATGCTTTCTAAAAGTCAAGATTTAAATCTACATTCACATTTCTTCATCTATTCTTCATTACATTACGCTCTGCAGTGACTACATGCAGGGCTAATGTGGCTAGCAAGCTACATGCCACGTAGCGTGTTACATGCTAGCACTAGCCAGTCACAACGGCGAGCATAACTAGCTTGATCGCTAACTGTCTCGGCCGGCTAGTTTAATTCAGAGATGTATTTTTGTACCAGCACATCCCGTCTTATTACTGACGTGTAACAATGACACATCACTGCGTGACGTCAGATGGTTCAACACCGCTAATATGAGCGCTTTCAGTTTGCTCTCTGGTTTGTCAAAGTTCACTGAAGTTAAGAAACTATGTGAAACATCTCAGCTGAATCCACAGATGCTAAATGAATAAATGAGGGTCAATGGAATCAAACTGTGAGTGTCGAACAAGCCAACAATTAGAGTAACAGTTGCATGAAAAGTGGTATGAACTTGGATTTTGTGGATAAAAATAGTGTTTTCGAGGAGCTTCAATAATCCCAGCAAAGCTTGTGGTGAGACGAGGCCGCGGACGAGGGATCTGGGAAGCATCGCATGGCCTCCATTCAGAGAGTGAGTCAGAAGGAGAAGGGGGCCACATCTCCACCAGCATGTGAACGGGGCCGCCACCTGTTGCTGTATGACACTGATACGGCTGTGAACCATTTCCTCGGTTTCAGAAGTTGATTCGGCGAGATTGGATTTTAGGTTGCAGCTGAGGGAGGTGGGGGGGGGGGGGGGGGGGGTCAATGGGCTTCCCTCATGTCTTCCATGGGGAGGGCTTGTGTCTGCAGCTGTTGGTGTTAATGACAGTCTATCCCGGCTCTGGACACATGTCCCGATCAAAGGAGGCCGACGGAGCGCCGAGCATGACCTCATGTGACAGCACCTCCTCGTCGCCCACCTCGTAAACGCGCCGCCGTGTTATTTCGGCGGCGGTAACAGAAACAGCCCGTTCCCACACCGTCCCCCACCGACGCCATTCTCCACCTACATATTTATAAGGTGGCAAGCCGCTACATGGTAAAACGAGTGCAGGGGGGGAGATGTTTGAGGGTTGCCACTTTTCCCTGAGTATTCATTGCCTCGCTCCATTCCTCACACCTCGCCATGGCCTTTGTCTCCACAGGGGAAGTGCTTCCCGTGCGCAGGAGACTCGTGTCCTCTGATGGGCCACTTCGCCGACAGGTTCACTGTGACGGACGGCAACGCGAAGACAAAGTACTTCCTCAACACGGGCGACTCCACACCCTTTGGCCGTAAGTACCCTGCCCTCCGCTGGTCAGATGTTACTGGAGCCACTGGAGCAAATCACTGCTGTCCAGAGAAAAACATGTGTAGCCCAATGGGACACATCATATTCAGAGCAGGAACATTCTGATCGATACCATCAGACACCCGAAGCTATCAAAAGTATCCCCACACTGTCCGATCGGAGCATCCAGACTGTCGTCCCTAACCTGCCGATCTCCAAGGTTTTCTCTCCTGAAGTTCCCTCATAATCAAGAACTGAGAATGATGCGTGTGTTCAGATGTTCTGACACTGATGAGACTGTTATAACTTCCTCTTCCTGTCTCCAGGCTACAGCTACAAAGTGCTGGTGACCCTGGAGGGCCCCACGTGGCCCAACCCGGCCTTCATGTATGTTGCTCTGGCTGGAGCCACCGAGTCCACCCAGGAGTTCAAGCTCAACGTGTAAGAACACTGAGACTGTGTGGAGCAACAGGTTGTGTTGCTCGTTGTCTGCAGGTTGTGTTGTTGCTTGTTGACTCGGCCTGGGAGCTCTGACAGCTGCAGCGTCTCTTATCAGATGTTCTCCTCACTGACCGCTTCATTCCTCTCTCTCCCTCTCTCTCTCTCTCTCTCTCTCTCTCTCTCTCTTTCCTCTGCGTGGCAGCAGCATGTTGTTGTTTTTTACATTTGATCTTTTCACAATTGGTGACACACATTTCTCTCAGGATAAGCACTTGGACCAGAATAATATACATATATAGATATATAGATGTAGATATATAGATATAGATATATATAATAAATGGAAAGTCTAGGAATGCAACACAAAACTATTCATATTGATGGTTGTACAGTTCAGATACAGACTATCATGAGTATTACAACTCATTTTGGGTTCATATACTTGAGCAGAACTCACTACCTTTGAGAGGTTGCACAGTCTGTTCACTATTTAAAACCAGAAGGTCAACTCAAGCTGGTCATGTGACCCGCTGTCACAGGGGCGCGATGATCCCAGGAAAGACCTACGAGAAGCTGATCGACGCCGAGGTGGAGGTGGGGGAGGTGACGGAGGTGCTGTTCAGGTGGAACAACCACATCGTGAACATCTTGAACCCAAAGTACGGCGCCGGCAAGGTGGAGCTGCAGCGAGGACACGACAAGAAGATGTGAGTCTTTAGCCTCTTTAACGAATTTGTAATGTTGGTATGAACTCAAATGCAATGAATTCATTTGAACCAATATGATTATTTTTTTTACCAAAACATTACCCATAGGGCTGTGCGGTATTTCGGTTTAAAATTTCCATGGGTTATGAATTTTCCACATTTCCTGTGCATTTATAAAATGACACCGCTGAACTGCATGCTGGGCACAGCTCAATAACGTGTTATCAGGTACTACAGTGTATATCTTTCGGTAACTTTTGAAATATCTAAGCAAAAAAACGCCTGAAAAATGTACATTTACTACATTTACTGACTCAACGACCGATCAAGGATCAAACATCTTGATCTGTAGAAGTTAATTCAACACATTGGAGTAGATTTAGAGCGCTGGAAGAGGGAGAATGACACGTTTACTGGAGCTGGTGCCATGACAGCCTGCCGCCACTAGAGGGCAGCACGAGACCACCACGGTGCTGTCTGCAGGAGGGAAGAGGGGATCACATCCATCAACAGAGATGTTTTTAAACATGCCAAAGGAGTACAACATGCTGATCATCACCAACACACATTCAATTCCAGATTGAAATATTTGCGCTGATGTATTTCAGCTCGTCAACCCACGCAGATTTCAAACAATCAGCACTGTGTTCCTCAGTTTTAATGTGAGTGAAACATGAATTCATGTCGTCTTCTCTTCTCTCTCAGCTTCTTCTTCTGCGGGACCGAGCGAGTGGAGGAGAACGGCGTCCAGCATGTGCTGCCATGCAAAGCTTGACACACCAATAAATATGTTGAATTCAGCGCTTTGATTTGGTCCTTTGTGCTGTGCGTGATGTAATTATGAATGACGGATGAGGAAGGGAGTATGACCAGAGGACAGAGGACCAGAGCAGCTTCATAACTGGATTCACATGAAGAAAAGCAGAGAAGAAGTGTAAAACCTCCTCACAGCATCTTTAATTGACCTGTTAGATGACACTATGGTGGGACATGTGAAGATACAAGTTATCTGAATGCAGACATTATACTCTATGTGAAGGATAGAAAGTGTTCATCCTGCTTCTCCTCCATCAGCACCAGCAGAGGGACGAAGTCCACTGCCAACAGGAACCATATCAGCACTTTAACAGACACCGTTACAAGATGTAAACCCACCACAAAGACACGCTAAACCACCACAAAGAGACAAAAAACTACCACAAAGAGACAAAAACCACGATTAAGAGGGGAAATATTACCTCAAAGAGATGAAAAAATAAACACAAAGGGATGCAAACCCACCATTACGAGACAAAAACTACCACAAAGAGACACAAAAACACCATTAAGAGATAAAATGCTACCTCAAAGAGATGAAAAAACAAACACAAAGGGACGTAAACCTACCACAAACGGACAAAAACTACCACAAAGAGACAAAACCACCACAACGTGATACAATACTTCACAACCACCGGATGCAACACTAACAAAAGAGATGAAAAACCGGCATGAAGTCGTGCAGAGAGACCTCACAGAGACCCACAAACACACACAGAGGTACCGCAATGACGTTGTGTGTGTGTGTCTTCTGAGCGGGGGGCTTCACACGTCCATTGTCTCATAGCTACACAACGAGTGCTCGCTGCTCATTTCCTTTACTCTGATGACATCACGGCGCCTCTCTGAGCGCCAGCTCTCAATCTAGATTAACTGTTTAATCCGTCTTTGCATCAGATTGAGGGATTCGCATGAATTTGCATAAAAAACCTCTTCATTGCTGTCTGTGGAGCCCCGTTAGCGCGGCGTCGTTACTGTCACGTCAACGAGCTCAACTTCCCGCGTCCGCTCGCTCGCCACAAAGCGAACCGTTCCTCCGCTGCCTCGGCCTGTCAGGCCGAGCGCGGGGTGAACATTACCCTCACGGGTGTTGAGAGACATCAGGCTCCGTCTGTGCAAACACAAGTCAACAGGAAATTACACGGTGGAGCTTTCTGCTGCTCACTTGGATACAAAATGGCCCCCGGACGCCGTCCTGTCAAATGTGACACATATATCTGTAATTCCAAAAGGCCTCTGCACGGTCATGTGTGTGTGTGTGTGTGCAAAGCACTTATTAATCTGTCCATGGCCTTTCGCTGGCTTATGAAGTCCTGATTGTGTTTCATTGTTTTGGCTTCATTTATTCCCACACACACCCCGTAATCACGCTCCAATAATACACGGCTTGAAAAAGGCGAGCTGCCATTTTCATCACGGCGCTAACAAAGTGCATTTGAAACGTCTCCGACTTCCCCTGAGCCATCAGCGCTCGCACAATACCAATCAGACGGCCTCGGCGTTCAAAGCTTCAAGCTTGACTACATTAATAATATTAATAAAACGGCAAATTGAATGTGTGGGCTAAGAGGTGGAGGAGGGTGGAGGAGGGGGGGAAGTGTCTCCCAACCCTCCCAAGACATCCGTCTTTGTCTCCGACTCTTGTTTCTCTTTTCATTATTGGCTCATTGAAAGTGAAGGCTAATGACAAAATAGCAGCGCCAATTCCTGTAATTATGTGTGTTTGTGAAAGGAGGTTTGCGAGCGCGGCGCTGCTCCTCCTGATCTCCACGCCGCCGGCTTCCAGGGCGGCTTTGTTGTGCGTCGACAGGTCGGGAGTTTGGGGGGAATGAATGGAGGTGGCAAGAGATAAAATGGCTTCCAACAAACTTCACCCCTGACCCATATCCGCCGAGAGCGACTCATCCCGAGCCGAGACGTTATGACATGAAATATTACGAGAGGAGGTTTCGGTTCAGAGATAGAAAAATGACTTTGACCTGATTCTTTACTTATTTTCTGCATGAATATGATCAAAAGTCAAGAGTCTGATCCGAAAATGACTCACCGGGTTGTTTCATTGTATTGTTTGGTGCCTTCCCATCATGCAACAGAGGAAAACAACCTGCAATAATAATAAGCACGGACACTTTTTCAAGCATTTTCAGTTCAAAAATCGTGTTTTTAGCTTCAGAAATAGAAAAAGAACCGACTCTAACCTGATTCTTTACATATTTTTAGCATAATTATGATCAAAAGTAAAGAGTCTGATCAGAAAATGACATAAGTCAGAGTAATATCTCTTTAAAAAGATTACAACCTGCAATAATAATCACAATAAACACAACCACTGACGCCTTTTCAAGCATTTTCAGTCCAAAAAGCCTGTTTTTCGGTTCAGACATAGAATGAGCTGCTTTGACTGGCTTCTCGGTGCCACCATGAGGTACGAGTATTAACTTTCCTTCAGCTCCTTGTCTTCCTTTATATTTGGAGGTCAGTTACAGTTTGCGTTGCAAAATTCTCTTGAGGTTTGCACTCAAATCGTTGAATGTGAGCCAAAAGCGAGTCGAGGTCTCAGAAAGCCTGCAGCGTCACTCCGCTCAGCCTCCCAGGACCAACCGCTTCATCCTCTCACATTCCTGCTGAATCACTGGATTATGAAGGTCAAACAATGCTGCGGTATTAAAAATAGTTTGCAGACAGGTCAGGAAGTCAGGAGGAATGAATGCAGGTGCCAGGAGACAAATGGCTTCCATGAGAGGATGAATGTGACATTATTAACTGAATATCACACGAGAGAATCGGTGAACAGCCGCAGAGTGTTTCAGCTGTTCAGCATCTTGCAGCAGCTGCCTCACAAACAAAGGTCAAGTGTGTTTGACCTCTACAGTCAAACTGTCTTCCTGCTTCCCTGCAGTCAGACTGCAGGAAGCACTTCCTCTGTTCTTTGTTGTCTTCCTTTATGTCTGGAGGTCGGGTACAGTTTGCGTTGCACAATTCTATTGAGCTCCGTGACGAGCCAATGAAATCATGCGATGGTAACAGGAGGCGTGACGCACTTTGTGCTTGTTGAGGCTTCACTTTGCTGGAAAACACACGGAATGTAAGTTCAGTAGAATAGAGGTGTAAAAGTACGCAGAACAGCTACGTTACTGTAGCAGCAAACAGCTACAATGATGTAGCAGTGAACAGCTACATTATTGTAGCAGTGAACAGCTACAGCAATGTAGCAGCAAACAGCTACATTACTGTAGCAGCGAACAGCTACATTATTGTAGCAATGAACAGCTACATTATTGTAGCAATGAACAGCTACATTACTGTAGCAGCGAACAGCTACATTATTGTAGCAATGAACAGCTACGTTACTGTAGCAGTGAACAGCTACAATGATGTAGCAGTGAACAGCTACAGTAATGTAGCAGTAAACAGCTACATTACTGTAGCAGTGAACAGCTACGTTATTGTAGCAGTAAACAGCTACGTTATTGTAGCAGTGAACAGCTACAGTACTGTAGCAGTGAACAGCTACAGTACTGTAGCAGTGAACAGCTACATCATTGTAGCAGTGAACAGCTACATCATTGTAGCAGTGAACAGCTACATTATTGTAGCAATGAACAGCTACATCATTGTAGCAGTGAACAGCTACATTATTGTAGCAGTAAACAGCTATATCATTGTAGCAGTGAACAGCTACATCATTGTAGCAGTGAACAGCTACATCATTGTAGCAGTGAACAGCTACATCATTGTAGCAGTGAACAGCTACATCATTGTAGCAGCGAACAGCTACATTACTGTAGCAGTGAACAGCTACATTACTGTAGCAGTGAACAGCTACATTATTGTAGCAATGAACAGCTACATCATTGTAGCAGTGAACAGCTACATTATTGTAGCAGTGAACAGCTACATCATTGTAGCAGTGAACAGCTACATTATTGTAGCAATGAACAGCTACATCATTGTAGCAGTGAACAGCTACATTATTGTAGCAGTGAACAGCTACATCATTGTAGCAGTGAACAGCTACATCATTGTAGCAGTGAACAGCTACATTATTGTAGCAATGAACAGCTACACTATTGTAGCAGTAAACAGCTATATCATTGTAGCAGTGAACAGCTACATCATTGTAGCAGTGAACAGCTACATCATTGTAGCAGTGAACAGCTACATCATTGTAGCAGTGAACAGCTACATCATTGTAGCAGTGAACAGCTACATTATTACCAGGCGAGTATTAGCATTGTAAAGACATAGCAGGGAGGCCCTCCTGACTGCAGTCTGGGCGCTCATTGTTTGGGCGTGGGCGTCCGGTGGGCGTCCGGCAGCAGCTGCTCTGACGGGGTGAACGCGGTGCAGCGGCAGGACGCTCAGCGCGCCGCCGCTCTGAGGACACAGCGAAGTTAGTTTGGAGTGTCAGTCTGCCTCATTCAGTCAACACCAGCCTCAACGTGTGTGTGTGTGTGTGTGGGTGGGTGAGTGTGTGAGTGTGTGTGTGTGTGTGCATGTTAAGTGTTCAGGCGTACCTTTACACCTGAACACTCAAGAAGGTTACACAAATATTCAATTCAAACAAACAAATTCTACTGAACTTACATTCCGTGTGTTTTCCAGCAAAGTGAAGCCTCAACAAGCACAAAGTGTGTCAAGCCCCCTGTTATCGCCCCATGATTTCATTGGCTCGTCACGGAGCTCTGATCCCCGCCATTAACGGGGAGAGAGCGGGCATGTGGGAGGGCAGCCGAGCCGGCGACTAAAGGACCACTTGGAGAGTTTGGGTCCCTACAGATTGCCGTAGCAACGACTCCACTTCACAGCTATTTGAGGGAAATCGGCCACACCTATTCAACCCTCTCACACACACACACACGCTAAAAACAACCTTGCCCCGTTAAAGGGTCGAGTGGCTCTCTACCACCACTTCTGTAAGAATAATACACTCACTGCGTAAATGTATTCTGCTGACTGAATAAGTGCCCGTGTTTAGTTTCATATTCCACCGGCTGCGTCTCTGGTGGGGCGTTTGAGGGGAACGGGAACGAGGGAAAAACAGACGGGTTTGATGGGAAACTTGTTCCTGTATGGAGGTTTTGTAGAAACAACAAAGGGAGTTCATTTTATGAAATATTTTTAAACTTATTGCAATGTTTTGCTTGTCTGTGTTCATGCTGAGTGACCGAGCCAACAGAGCAGCTTCTCTTTCTTTCCAGTAAAGTGACACAAAAAAAGATCTGAGACACTCGTTCGTGCAGCTGAGGTTCCAACATGGCCGCCAGTGGGAATATGTCTACATACTTTATGGCTATTTACAGTGTGTGAAACCGTAAAATGTATCTGTTTTCTGTTTAAAAATGCAGCGGTAACATGACTTCTGATGAATACTAATAATGGATGAACTATATTTTATATAGATGCAGATCTAATTCATCATAAAAGTCATGAAAAGACGGTTCAGACCATCACGTGTGAAAGTCTTGTAACTCTTCTCTGCAGCTCATTCCTCACTGAATCCACAAGGTGTCAGTGTTGCCTCATAAAACTTTATGAAGAAGAATTATTCTGCAATAATCCAGGACATGTAGGTCAACACATAGCTGCATGTCTGTCTCTGACATCTCCATGAACACATGAACACATGAATAAATGTAACAATTTGACATCTTTAGTCCAACACATTACCACCAATCTTCATCTTATATACAACATAATGCTCTGTTTTTTAGTTTAAATTAAACCAATTAATTACACAGACGTTGTATTATTTGGACTACCTAACGTATAACAGAGTGATGCATGTCAGTAAGTGACCTCACCTCTGGACCTCGTCTGGTTGTTTAAAGACTATAAAGTGAAACTTTCCCCCGATTCTGTGTTACACCTTAGTAACAACTCCATTCACACATTCATTTAATGTGAATAATACCTCATTTACATAAACTTTTACCTTGTTTTTGAGTGAAAAAATAATTAAATTATCAATTATTCTGACTATAGTTAACGATCAGAGTCTTGTGTGTTGATGGATCATCACAGACTGAACTTAGTGAGGATGTTTTTAAAACACTTATAATCATAATCCCACCTCTCCTCTGGTTGTATAGAAGTCTATGCTTCATGTGTTAAAGCTGCATTCTCTCTCCTGACCACCAGGGGGCGACTCCTCTGGTTGTATAGAAGTCTATGCTTCATGTGTTAAAGCTGCATTCTCTCTCCTGGCCACCAGGAGGAGACTCCTCTGGTTGTATAGAAGACTATGCTTCATGTGTTAAAGCTGCATTCTCTCTATTATCCACCAGGGGGAGACTCCTCTAGTTGTATAGAAGTCTATGCTTCATGTGATAAAGCTGCATTCTCTCTCCTGACCACCAGGGGGCGACTCCTCTGGTTGTATAGAAGTCTATGCTTCATGTGTTAAAGCTGCATTCTCTCTCCTGACCACCAGAGGGAGACTCTGGTTGTATAGAAATCTATGCTTCATGTGTTAAAGCTGCAATCTCTCTCCTGACCACCAGGGGGCAACTCCTGTGGTTGTATAGAAGTCTATGCTTCATGTGTTAAAGCTGCATTCTCTCTCCTGACCACCAGGGGGCAACTCCTGTGGTTGTATAGAAGTCTATGGTTAGTGTTAAAGCTGCATTCTCTCTCCTGACCACCAGGGGGCGACTCCTCTGGTTGTATAGAAGTCTATATAAATGACTACTTCTCTCTTGATGGATTCCCAGAGTATGCTTTAGGGCGGGGCTACAGGGTGATTGACAGGTGCAGTTCTTCCTGGTCTCACTATGTGAGGACAGATTAAAGGATCAGACGCGACACAAAAGTATGTTCTTTGAAATACACTTATATTTTATTGGTGACAGTCTTGACAGTGAACACCTGGCATCGGTTGAAATACACCTTTAACTGTGTGAAAGAAAAGACATTGAAGTAACTCCAGATAAAAACAAACATCGTCAATAGAGAAAAGAACAACGTGTACATTGAGTGGCGAGGCGGTCCTAACTAGAAGCTCAATCATTCTAGCAGTAACATATTCTGAACGATTGTATATTTTAAGATAGTGTTAAGCATACTTGTACATGATGCGCGCCGGCGAGACCGCTCCCTCCAACCACGCCCACTGCAGCGCTCCCTGCAGGCCGAGGGGCCGCTGCACAAGTCTTCATACGTATTAAAGCTGCTACATGGCGGCGTCCTGTGCGCCGCACTCGAGGTTTGCGTTACATTGTAGCTATCCGGACCAAAAGGAACACGGTGTTAATAAACCCCTCCCACTCGCCGTCTGCGGAGTGCAGGGATGTGTAGAAGAGCACAAGCTTATCGGGTTAGTTATCAGTAAATGTGGCGTGCTGCTCCGCGGTGGAAGTCGTGAGCGTCGACGTCAGCAAGCAGCAGAGTTACACACAGTGAGGCCGAGCAGCACACAGGCAGACACACAACCGCCACCACCAGTGGCACACCTTGGTTCAGTGCGTTAGTAATAGCAATCAACTGACCGTCTGTTGTTAAGTCATTCCTGTGTGACGCATGCAACGCATGCATTACAGAGAGCGAGCGCTGCAGACCGAGTCCGGCCTCCATCGACCGCTCAAATAAAGAGTCCAAGAAAATGTCTTGAGCCTGTTGGATGGCGAGCAAACCATCAACGGGTTGATGGTTCTTCCAGGTACTCGTTCAGGGACGTCGGCCTCCTTAAGGTGGCCCTCCGCGGTGGACCGGAGGCCCTTCAGGCGGCCGCCAGCAGGCGGCGCTCTGCACGACGTCTCCAAGAGATCAGGGGGGTTTTTGCTCGAGTGCAAACCTGAACTCGGATGTCTGAGTATGAAAGGCGCTCAGAAACGGACTTACGCAGACAATCCTTAACGCCGCCTTAGTGGAGCAATTAGTTGCGTTGCTACTACTTCAGTGAAGGAGTCAGCTGAGTCTGGCTCCGGCATCGGGACCATGAAGGCCGGTCCGAGGACGATGTTCTGGATTTACACTACTGTTCAAAAGCTTGGGGTCAACCAGACACGTGTTGAGGTTCTCCTGACGTTCCCTCATGAACATCCTTCACTTCTAAGAAGCAGAACAGACTGGAGAGTTTCACATGAAAGTTCTCTCTTTCTGGACATTTTGAGAGTTTAATGAACCCACAAATGTGAAGCTCCAGATCCTCAACCAGCTCAAAGGAAGAACAGTTTCATAGCTTCTCTCTCCAGCAGAGCTGTTTTCAGCTGAGTGACATCACTGCACAAAGGGGTTTCAAGGGTTTTAAGGGATTTTTAAGGTTTTTTGTGGGTGTTTCCAAGGGGTTTTACAGGGTTTATACGTGTTCCAAGAGTTTTCAAGGGGTTCGTAATGGTTTATACATGTTCCAAGGGTTTTTAAGGGGTTTGTAAGGGTTTTTAAGAGTGTTCAAGGGTTTTAAGGGATTTCAAAGGTTTGTTTTAAAGGGTTTTTACTGGTTTTCAACGGTTTTCTAAGGGTTTTTAAGAGTTTTCAAGGGATTTAAAGGTTTGTTTTAAAGGGTTTTTACATGTTTAAGGATTTGCAAGAGTTTAAGAGTTTTTAAGAGTCTTTAAGGATTTTAAGGGATTTCAAAGGTTCGTTTTAAATGGGTTTTACTGGTTTGAAAAGAGTTTTCAAGGGGTTTCTAAGGATTTTCAAGGGATTTAAAGTTTTGTTTTAAAGGGTTTTACGTGTTTTCAAGGGTTTTCTAAGGGTTTTTAAGAGTGTTTAAGAGTTTTCACAGGTTTGTTTTAAAGTTTTTTACTGGTTTTTAAGGGTTTTTTAAGGTTCATGATTCATTTTATGTTATCTTCATTGAAATAAACTCAGGACATTTCTAAGTGAGCCCAAACTTTTGACCGGTCGTGTACGTTGAAGCCCTCGTTTACAGTTTTTGACCGCGTTGATCAAAATGGAGGAAGCTATCACGTTAGCTTAGCTTCCAGCTGCATACAAGCCTGCTGCGAGGCCGGGTATCGGTACTGGATCCCTTTAAGGTATCAGAAGTTCTCGAATACGACACCAGCGTTGGACCCTCTTAGTTCCTGGGTCGAGAACAGAGGGGGCGGTTCTGGAGGGTTCTGGTTCGGGACCCTGGTGTCGTCACCGCTGCTGGATGAGCAGAACATCCACGTGGACGTCTTCCTCCGGAGGGAACACGCTGAGCATCCACATGTCTGATGACCTCATCACCGCTGTGATACTCAGGGATTACGTCACCGATAAAAAGCTGTGATTGGTGACATCACACGTTCTTCATACGAGGCACTCTTCACGTTAAAACCTCGTGATCGTGACCACGTGGTCGTGTGGCGTTCAAGGTGTGTGGTTATTGCTGACTTTCACAAAAGCACGACGTCGTCTTCAAGTTTATGCGCCGACGACGTCATGAACCGTGATGAATATCCACAAAGGACTTGCTCTCCTCCTCCGGTGGTGCAGCGGGATGGACGAGGGAACGGGAACGCGTTCAGATACTTTTATCATTTTGAAATGAATGTAAATGCTTTTTTTTTTTTTTTAAGGACGGAGGTATTCAAGTTTCTGTTTTGGGACGGCGGAAAAAAAAAAAGACAAAATGGAAGCCGGCCTCGACCTGTGATGCTGTGGCTGGTGAGAGAACCATGTGTGGAGATGTGAAAACACACACACACACACACACACACACACACACACACACACACACACACACACACACACACACACACACACACACACACACACACACACTATTGGTTCTAAAGCTGCAGAAACAAAGCTAAAAAAATCTGTACAATATTTAAATACTGTATTTACAGAAATAAACACACTTCCATGTTTGTCTCAGCTGTGGCCGGCGGCTTCAGTCTAATAGTCAGAAGCATAAACACAAATAAAAAGGCAACAAAAAGCGAATTTTAGCATTTAAGCATTTTAGCATTTTAGCTGGCGGCACGCTTCACATTCTTGAGGAACGTCCGGGTGGTTTTGCACGACGTGGCCTCTTTCTTTTCCTGCTCGACACCCTTCATCAGACTCTGGATTCTGACCGTCAGGAGGTCTGTGAATGGAGACGCTAGCCGTCCGCACGCGGTTCAGCATCATGGACGACGTGTCTGGAGGATTTGCCTCCGCGTCCAGTTCCCGTCATGCACCGACATGCAACGCTAACGGGGGATGTGACTGAAGGCTTCTGGGACGAGGAGAGGAACATGTGAAGGGCCGGCGTCAGTGTGACGCATCAACAGTTTACACTTAAAGGGTTCAGATCATGCAAAACCACAGGACTGACTGAGGGGGCGGGGCATAAAGACACGAGTACGGCCTCTTGGTACACTAAAGGTTTTGCGGTGCGCAGAAATGAAAGGATGTGATCTGAGAAGCTGTCCTGTCCTACGGTATGGCCTTCATGTTCCCTGTCAGCAGCCTCAGCGTGGGGTGTGTGTGTCTGTGTGTGTGTGTCTGTGTGTGTGTGAACACGATGGAGCTCCTCAGCTGAACACAATCACCTCCTACGGACTCTTTTCCCTCGTCCTCACACATTCAAGCCGTTTCCCTCCAACACTTTAAACCGAGCCTTGAGATTCACCACCATTCACCTCTTTACAGCCAATATCCCACCTCGTGTGTGTGTGTGTGTGTGTGTGTGTGTGTGTGTTGCAAGCCTTTACTGGCTCTCTGGTTCCCTTTTCTTAGTGGCTGAGGAAGTCAATGCTGGCTTTCACGGTGCGCCCGGTGGACACGTCCACCGCCATGGCGCGGATCTCCGTGTCGCCGAACTGCATGAGCGTCTGGATCTCGCGGCGCGGCGCGGCGCTCTCCGTGCCGCTCACGTCCAGGCGCAGCGTGCCGCACTTGCGCACGCCGGGCTCGCTGATGAAGCCGGCGCGCTCCTTCTCGGAGCAGTAGACGTGGATGACGATGACCTGCTGCGAGGGCTTGGCCGGGGTGTAGCTGCGCTTCACCAGCTCGCCCAGCGCCACCGACTGGTCGGCGGCGATGAAGGTGTCGAAGACGTCGGTGCACCAGCGCGTGCCGTCCTTCACCAGCAGCTTCTCCGCCGGGTGCTTGCCCTCCACGAAGCGGTTCAGGACGCCCACCCCGTACGTGAGGGGCGAGCGCCGCACCTTGATGATGCCCGGGTCCAGGCCGAAGAGGACGGCGCCCTTCAGGATGGTGAGGCCCACGTCGTGCGGGATGATGATGCGGCTGCGGCCCTGCAGCATGTCCTGCACCGCCTGCTGCAGCAGCGGGGACTCGGCGAAGCCGCCCACCAGGAACAGGAACTTGATGTCGCTCACCTCCGGCTTCTCAAACAGATCGGCTGCAGGAGAGAAACAGGAAGCGACCCGCCGTCAACAGGAAGTTAGAGGACGTGCACTGTGAGAGTCCATGAGGCGAGTCTATGAACTGGTGTCATGTGGAACTGATCCTCTGGGAGGTCTGGGTTCAACTGGAGACGCTTCTTGTGAAAGATAGATAGGTAGTTAGGTGGATGGATGATTGGGTAGGAAGGTAGGTAGATAGGTAGGTAGGTAAGTAGGTAGGGAAGGTAGGTAGGTAAGTAGGTAGGTAGATAAGTCGGTAGGTAGGGAAGGTAGGTAGGTAGATAGGTAGGGAAGGTAGGTAGGTAGGGAAGGTTGGTAGGTAGGGAAGGTTGGTAGGTAGATAAGTAAGTAGGTAGGTAGGTAGGTAGGGAAGGTTGGTAGGGAAGGTAGGTAGGTAGGGAAGGTTGGTAGGGAAGGTAGGTAGGTAGGGAAGGTTGGTAGGGAAGGTAGGTAGATAAGTAAGTAGGTAGGTAGGTAGATAAGTAGGTGGGTAGGGAAGTAGGTAGGCAGGGAAATAGGTAGGGTAGGTAGGTAGGTAAGGTTGGTAGGTAGGTAAGTAGGTAGATAAGTAACTAGGTAGGAAGGAAGGTAGGTAGGTAGGGAAGTAGATGGGTAGGGAAATAGGTAGTGAAGGTAGATAGGTTGGTAGGTAGGTAGGTACGGAAGGTATGTAAGAAGTTAGGGAAGGTAGGTAGGTAGTGTGATGGATGGATGGATGGATATCACATGGTTCAGTGACGGTAACACAACGTTGTGCGGTTCTAACAGCTCACTCAGGTGCTGGATGATGTGGTCGATGGTGGGCTTGAAGAGGGAGTTCATGGCTTCTGGACTCATCCTCAGCATCCCCTGAGACGACCACTTCACAAAGTCCACGCTGGAGAGGGCGGAGAGAGGACATGAGCGTTAGGGCCCGTTTGAGCTCACGATGCTAACGGCGCCCTCCACTCAGCTCTGTTGATGAGCTACATGCTAACACCGAGGCGCTAACCTGGCTCGGCTCATTCATGTTGTTTTTTGGTGTGTGTAGACGGTGTGTGTAGACGGTGTGTGTGTGTCGGTCCAGTGTCTGGAGGCCCGTCAGCACATCTCTCCACGCCCGCTGCAGTCTGACCGTGGAGCCGTTAATCCTGAAAGGATCCATCAGCTGCGATCCCACGCGTGTGATTCGCGGCTACACGGACGCGTGCGACGGCGTTAACGGCGCTCCAGACCAGACCAGACCAGACCGAGCACTTCCAGTCCGGCGTCAGAGGAGCTCTGATGGCTCTAAGTAATGTTTAATGTCCCTCACCGGGGGAAGAGGAGGCACGGCGTTAGGATGTAGACTGCATGGTGGAACCAGGTTATCGCCTCTAATGGCTGGAAGGACTTCCATCTCCTCTGTCTCTGAGGTTCATGTGTCTCTCCACCAACACGGGAGCCACATCCTGACTTTAAACCATATTTCCATAATTTTTACTCGAATGTTCATGACTTTTACTCAAATTTCCATGACTTTTACTCAAATTTCCATGACTTTTACCCAAATTTCCATGACTTTTATCCAAATTTCCATGACTTTTACCCAAATTTCCATGACTTTTATCCAAATTTCCATGACTTTAAACCAAATTTCCATGACTTTAAACCAAATTTCCATGACTTTAAACCAAATTTCCATGACTTTAAACCAAATTTCCATGACTTTAAACCAAATTTCCATGACTTGTACCCAAATTTCCATGACTTGTACCCAAATTTCCATGACTTGTACCCAAATTTCCATGACTTGTACCCAAATTTCCATGACTTTTATCCAAATTTCCATGACTTTTATCCAAATTTCCATGACTTTAAACCAAATGTTCATGATCAAACATTGTGTGAAATGTGTGTGTAACCAGTAAAAAGTGATAAAATGTAGTATTTAAACTAACAATGAGGATTGAAAGCATACAGTAAACCTTAAATGACTCAAATGAATGAGAGACAATACTTTGATTAACTATATTTTCAGCCTCTTTCTTTTAAAAGCAGATTCATTATTTCAAACTCAGCGTGAATGAACATCACGAACACATGAATCTAACACATTTACAGGACTTTTACTACACTTTTGGGGACTTTTCCCCAAAACTCCATGACTGTTCCAGGTTTTCCATGACCGTCAGAGCCGCTGTAGAGCATCTTTGAAGGACAACTCAGCCCTCATCTCATGTTAGACGCGTGTTCCTGTTCGTGGAGATGCAGACGCTGCCGGGTGTGTGTTTCCTGTGCAGACTCACTTGCTCTTGCGCAGCGCGTGCTCCACGCTGTGGCCCCTGAACTTCTTGTAGTAGTCGATGAAGGAGAAGGGCAGGTTGATGTTGAGCGGGTTGGTTCTGTCCGGCGCCGCCGCTCTCTTCCGGGACTCAAACGCGATCATCAGGTCCACCCAGGCCGCCGGCCTCTTGATCTTAAACTGGTCGATGAAATCCTGGCCGAAGATCTTACACAGCAGCTTCTCGAACTCGTAGTCGATGCCGAGGGAGCCGAAGGGTCCGCCTGGGGGGGACAGAAGCACTTATGAACGAAACAACACAAGGTGGAGCCACAGCAGAGGCTTGATGGTCTGCACGGCCTTT
Organism: Clinocottus analis; assembly: GCF_023055335.1. Taxonomy (NCBI): domain Eukaryota; kingdom Metazoa; phylum Chordata; class Actinopteri; order Perciformes; family Cottidae; genus Clinocottus; species Clinocottus analis. Next base: position 21,597,538 of record NW_027176240.1, on the reverse strand, counting down.
ACCTGAGGCCTTGTAGAGCTCTTTGAGATGTCCCTCTGGAAGACGGATCTGATGCACGGTCAGGTCCACCGTCCCGCCGCCGCAGTCCACCACCACGTAGCGGTCACCTGCACAGAGGACCAGTGAACACGGCGCGCAGTAAGCTACATGCGTGCTGTCACTGCTCTGCTAGCTGCTGTTAGCAACATGCTCGTGGGAGGCGGGGACATGAAACTTCAGCTTCTTGAAGCGGGTCACACGTCTGTGTCTGTAGCCAGTGACGAAGACGAGGAACTGTCTGAGGAGGAAGAGGGGGAGGAAGGAGCAGACAGCAGCCGACAGTGTGGACAGTCGAGCATGCACACACACATCAGCACTGCTGGACTGTTTGACTGACAGCAGAGACGCCACGGGGAGACGACCTGAGGCAGAACACGAGCCGCGGCTTTAAGTCTAGTTAGCTGCGTCGGCGCTACGTAAACGCTGCATCTAGCGTCGGCGCTGTACTTAGCGTAGGCGCTGCACTTAGCGTCGGCGCTGCATCTAGCGTAAGTGTTTACGCGGCGTAAACGTCTAACGCAGCATTTACGGCGCGTCTGGCGTAAGCGTAGGCGCTTAGCGTCTGTGCGCTTAGCGTCTGTGCGCTTAGCGTCTGTGCGCTTAGCGTCTGCGCTGCGTAAACGCTGTCACAGATAAGATGTTCACTGAGCTAAAGCTGGGAATTTACTTTAAAATCCCCAAATATGAATTCAGGGAAACTATTTTTTTGCCAAACAGACATGATTCATGTATGTAATCTACTTCCATCTGGACTTAAAGTGTGTTTTCTTATAACTTAATGTGTTAATCTGGGTAAACTTCATCGTTTCCAGAACATCAGACTCTCGTCAGACTCTTTGATCGGTACGTCTGAAACATTATTTAACAGCAAATCCGTGAATTCTTGAGGAAAAGTGAGTTTTTCTCCCGGTGTCTGGACGGTGAACCAGAACATGGAGAGAAGTGTTGACGACCTGAAGCTGCTGTGTTCAACTTCATCACACAGATCCCACAGTGAAGTCCCACAATGCAACAGACAAGCAGTCAGGTGACCAGACAGGTGAGACGCTCCAGTGCACAGGAAGTCTGAACCCGCTGACGAGGCTAACAGACAGTTTATAACTTTACTTTTTATCTTCTGTCACTAGATTCCACCGAGCCGGGAGTTTCTCTTCCACCTGTCTGATCATCCGACAAATATTAATGACAAGCGTTGTGGTAAAGTCACGTAGTGGGACGTACAAGCGTCGGGTTTTAGTTACGTAGAGCTGCTTGCAGCACGGCCACGAGGATGAAACATGCCCACTACGCTACGCTAAGCTACTAAGATGCTAGCACGGTAGCAGCGGGAGCATTCACGAGGGGGGGGCAGCACATCAGAGGAGTAAAAGAGAAAGACTCTACCTTCTTCCAGCTCCGACCAGAGCTCCCCTATGACATTCTCCACCAAGAAGGTGCGGCTCTGCCGGTTGCGCCGCACATTGTCCTTCGCTGGTTGTTAACAGAGAGAGAGAGAACGTCGTGGTGAGAGCGAGGAAGCCCTGAGCTCGTGTGCAGAGAGGTGAGCGAGGGAGGCAAGCAGCAAGCGGAGAGGCTGGCGTGTCCACGCCGTGAGCAGGTCATGTACTGGAGGATGACGCTCAGGACAGTTGAAATGAGATGTATAGTCTTTTACCACACGTGTGTGTGTGTGTGGCGTGTACAGCAGTATAGTGATGACATGCAGTGACGCGTGGCTCCAGCTGGAAGCAGAGAAACCTTTAACACAACTTCAACGTTGTGCTCTGCAGGTGGTTTTGTGTAAAAGGGAAACGCATGAAGGCAATAAATCAGTCAGCGCGTCTCACAGCGCACAGAGCACAGGATGCTCGGGGAGGTCATGTGACCTGAGTGGGAGGAGCCGGCAGGAGTGATGTCATTTCCTCCTCCACACAGGAAACCACAGAGCCTGAAGGACAACAGTCTGGAGGTCACTACGACGCCTCAGAGGCTCGTTACAACCACATTAGCAGTGAGACGAAAGAGTGTGTGTGTGTGTGTGTGTGTGTGTGTGTAGGTTTGAATGAAGTGTTCCAGTTCCAACAGAGACAATGTCTTCTGCTGCTTGTGTGAATTGTGTGTATTAATATCACTAAAATGAGCCCCGTTTTCAAACTATATACAAAACTGTAATAAAACACACACACACACACACACACACACACACACACACACACACACACACCCTTAATAGAGACGTCATACCCGTATACACACACACACACCCGTAACCAGCAGAAGCTTCATAAAAGTGAAAAAGAGCCGTGATCTTTATTCATGAACGACTGAACTGAGAGCTGCCTGCTGGGTAACGTGATGCGACGAGAGGGCTGTGATCCAGTCTGTTTAGAGCCCTGAAGGCAGCAATGAGAGGGCTGTGATCCAGTCTGTTTAGAGCCCTGAAGGCAGCGATGAGAGGGCTGTGATCCAGTTGTTTAGAGCCCTGAAGGCAGCGATGATACACATAATACTTGATGTGTCACTGGAAGGCCATCACTGTGTACATCTACAGTGTAGCAGGACACATTGAACTCAAAGGAAGACTCCTTCACCTCCCAGCATGCAACAGGAAGCAGTCTATTGCGGCGCTCTGAAGGAAAGCTTTCCTCTTGTGAATATTTCACCTAGCAACATGAACATGGTAGATATAAGAGCTTATGAGAACTTATATGTATATATTCTCAACTCTTTATCCTTAAACAACCTCCTCAACCGACTCGGCTTCAGACTTCCTCTCCTCCAGATGACAGCTTCACTTCAGCCAATCAGAGAGCAGCTCACCCGTCTGCTGGTGAGCTCGGCATATGTTTCGTCATCGGGGTTCATCCTCTGAGGAGCGTGCATATCTACGTCTATATGCAAGAAGAAGACGCCGACAGAGAGCAGAGCGACATGAGGACGCTCACTGAGAGCGTCTGAGGAGACGAGGAGCTCAACAAGCACGGCGACGATTGTGTTTTGGGGTTTGAATGAGTCTTTCTCGTCTTCACGGGAGTGGAAATGAAATCAGGAAAGTGAAGAAGAGAGGATCAGAATAGAAGAGACGGCTCCACGTCAGACGTACAGAAACGTTCATTTGTATTATTAAAAAAGGAGCTGGGAGGAGGAGGATGCTGGGAAATCTGTGACATTTAATATATTAAAACATGAAAGAAGTGACTTGTGGTGAAGATGTTGCGACTACAAATGTAACCGCAACTCATCTTGTGTCAAACAATGAATCCTACATATACATATATTATATATGTACATGTTAATCACAGTATGTGCTCACTGCTGTAAAGGAGATGATCACTGGTAGGTGTTCCTATGTGTGACAGCTGGGCTTTAAAGCCAAGGTGAGCTCCTTGAATTGGATCGAATCTCGTAAAGAAAGAAGCGAAAGAAGAAACAAAACAGTGACATTTGGAAAGAAATAAGAAAAGAAGTCATGCGCGTTCAGTCTGGATGCAAAAAGAAAGCATGTTTACCATCAGCTGGAGGAGCTACGGAAGAAACAACATTCAACAGGAGAAAAGAACCGCGTTACTCCGTCAGCACCAAACACAGCCAGCGCAACGTCCTCATGATGATGATGATGATGATGATGAAGGCTGGGCGTCAGTGTGGGCGGACCTACCTTGGGTCATCCCGCTGCCCACGTTGTCCGTGGGGCTGCAGCCGTTCTGCGTGCCGCGGGACGCCAGGTCCACCATCTGGTGGAGGCGGAGCTTGCGGCAGTAGATGGACGCCGCCTCCGGCTCCAGGGCGATGATCAGCTGCTCCGGGACGTCCCGGGACACCAGGCCGGACTACGGCAAGCAGACGAGAAACGTCACAGTCTGTGCTACACTCTGTGCTACACTCTGTGCTACACTCTGTTTTGCATGTCATCTTATCAGGATCCATCTTTACTTCATTGAATTAGAATTAAAACTTGTATCGTAGGAGCTGTCTTAATGACATTCATACCAATAATCATGTTAATCAATAATCATGTATAGTTTCAAATACACGACAGAACCGTGCGATGAAGGAGCAGGAGGAGCGCTAGTTAGCCGCTAGTCACTCGTTCCAGTGTGAGGCCAGACTGTCTCACTGTGTTCCTCCTGTCGGGAACCAGCGGCAGGATGAGATCAGAGGAGGTCGCAGTGGGCGTCGCCCCTCCCCAAAGTCCTCCAGCCAATCAAACGACCCGCCCCGCTGATGCTGAGTCACTGCAGACGCTCCCTCCCTGTGTACCTCTGTGTGTCACGGCTCCTCCCTTCATCCCTGCAGAGCAGATAGACGCTCTCCTCCTCTTCCTCCCCGTCTCTGCCTTCGTCGTTCATACTCCCCCTCCCCCCTCCTCTCCCTCTCATTTAGCTCGCACACCATGGGTGTGATCGGGACAAAAGGATGATGTCATTGGGGAAGACAGGAATTTGAATCCACCCAAAAACCAAATGCTTTAAAGTTGTTGACTCTCTCCACATAGAGAGTTTTCATCGTTCAGCGATCGCTCCTCAGCATCTTGCCGTATGAATTGGATGGTATGTCGTGTGCAGTGTGAGCGGCGTCCCTCACACTGAGTCCTGCAGCGGCAGCGTGAACAGTCTTAGTGTCGCCGCCTTCAAGTCTCTCAACACAAACGTGTCTGGAAACTACGACAACTCAGCAGATTTGACGCCGTCTTCGGGCTTCTTTACACTCGCTTGTGGCTGACTTCATAAATGATGCACGCACACGTCTGACCCTCACGGTGTGAACACACGCTAAGCCCAGAGTTAGAACCTGTGTGCACGTATAGAATTGGTGGTGGTCGTTTGTTTTTCCAGCTTATATTTGACAGCACTACATCTCAGTCACGCTCCTGGAGGTCCTGCAGGAATGCAGAGTATTTCCTCCTCGTGAACAGCTGGGTTTCATATTCGTTCATGAGCAGTAGTGACGTACAAACGTGTTCTCATGTATTTGAATCTCATGTGAACAAGAAATAAGAACAAGAAATGCCTGATTGAATAAAAACCTCCCTGTGTTTAGCTCTGTTAGCGCTGTTAGCTCTATTAGATCTGTTAGATCTGTTTGCTCTGTTAGCTCTGTTAAGTCTGTTGGATCTGATAGCTCTATTAGATCTGTTAGCGCTGATAGCTCTGTTAGCGCTGATAGTTCTGTTAGCTCTGTTAGATCTGCTAACTACGTTAGCTCTGTAGCGCTTTTAGTTCTGTTAGCTCTAGTAGCGCTGTTAGCTCTGTTAAATCTGTTAGTTCTGTTAGCTCTTTTAGTTTTGTTAACTCTGTTAGCAATGTTAGATCTGTTAGCTCTCTTAGCGCTGATAGTTCTGCTAGCTCTGTTAGTTCTGTTAGCGAACAAACATACACACATAAAATCATCTTACATACACATGCAAATTCATAAGACATAGTGGAAAAAAAAGAGTCTAAAAACAGTTGTTGATGACTTGTAACCGGCCGGTAACGAGGAGTGAGGAGTCGGCAGCTAGTGTCAGTGTAAAAAATACAATATGTTTAAAAAACATAAAATATAGTTCACAAAGTGTTAATCGCCTCAAACACAAGAGGTCTGTGAGCGTGCGGTCATAAATGAGTACAAAGTTAGCTATTCAGGTTCATAATGTACAATCACAGAGCGGGACACACACACACACACACACACACACACACACACACACAGACACACACACCACAGCTGTCCTGCCGCTGCTCGCCTCTTTCTTTACTGCAGACAGCCACACCCAGGTAGTCACACACTAGTGGTCTGAACACACACACACACACACACACACACACACACACACACACACACACACAGACACACACACGCCCTGCCTGTGAGGGTACATTAAACGATGGAGAAGCAGAAGCAAACCCCTTGTCGCTCCGTTTCCCAGCAGAGGGGATCCGCCAGTAATAATCCTGTGACCGCTCACACAGCATATCTGTTGCAGACTGGTCATTTGATATCTCCCTTTATGAGTTCATACAGCTCATTGATGACCTGAGACATTTGCTCCTGTCTAACCCTCTGCTGAAGATGGAGTGCCACAAGGTTCTGTCCTGGGCCCGGTCGTTATGAGTCATCATCCGTTAGCTTGGAGAGCGGTCTTTCTCTTTTTCTGAACCCAAGGAGCATAACTGAGAACAAAGTGAAGCTTCACCTTGTACGCGGCTTCCCTCATGAACTGCTTGGCCGGCATCTTCCAGATGGCAGGAACAGTGATCACCCATCTCACATCGTTGTTGTCAAACTCACTTCCTGTCTGATCGCTCAGCTCCTGCCGAGGGGAAAGTAAAAAAACAAACACAACATCTTGTGTTCCCTGAGCTATTCAATACGCCTCAAAGTACCAGCTGCACTTATAAAGTATGTTAGCTGTAATGATGTAGCTGTTCAGTGCTACAATAATGTAGCTGTTCAGTGCTACAATAATGTAGCTGTTCAGTGCTACAATAATGTAGCTGTTCACTGCTACAATAATGTAGCTGTTCATTGCTACAATAATGTAGCTGTTTACTGCTACAATAATGTAGCTGTTTACTGCTACAATAATGTAGCTGTTCACTGCTACAATAATGTAGCTGTTTACTGCTACAATAATGTAGCTGTTTACTGCTACAATAATGTAGCTGTTTACTGCTACAATAATGTAGCTGTTCACTGCTACAATAATGTAGCTGTTCATTGCTACAATAATGTAGCTGTTTACTGCTACAATAATGTAGCTGTTTACTGCTACAGTAATGTAGCTGTTCATTGCTACAATAATGTAGCTGTTTACTGCTACAATAATGTAGCTGTTTACTGCTACAATAATGTAGCTGTTTACTGCTACAATAATGTAGCTGTTTACTGCTACAATAATGTAGCTGTTCACTGCTACAATAATGTAGCTGTTCACTGCTACAATAATGTAGCTGTCCGCTGCTACAATAATGTAGCTGTTCACTGCTACAATAATGTAGCTGTTTACTGCTACAATAATGTAGCTGTTTACTGCTACAATAATGTAGCTGTTTACTGCTACAATAATGTAGCTGTTTACTGCTACAATAATGTAATAATGTAGCTGTTATGCTAGCATATTGAAAATAAGTAATTGGACCAAACTGAACATTGGCTTCAGGGTTCGTGTCGGGGTTGAGCCCAGCGTCTACAGAATGTAACACAAACAACACATTGTACATGTAACACAACAAAGAATACACAAGTGTTACCTTTAGCGCCTGCTCCTTGAAGAAGGCCAAGGCATATGCAAAAATGTCCAGCGCTTTGACTCGCCTCCCATTGGCTGCGTGGAGGTCTGTGTCGATGGACAGATTCTGAGGGACGGGAGCAGAACACAGAGAGGACAGAGGATCATCCGATGGAGAGGAGAGGTCTTTCAGCCACATGTGCTCATCAAACACAACATATTTAATGACACAGTATATCTTTTCGGTCCTGCCCCGAGCAGCCAGACGGCCATCAAATATTCATGGTCAGCAGAGGATGATTCCTAATGGTTGTGGTGACCCAGTGAGCGAGTTATGTTCTATTTATGTCTTATCATGAATATGAAACATCATTAAGAGTCAAAGCTCGAGGTCGTAATGAACACGGCAGCATGGCGGCGCTCCAGAGTGTATATCTATTAAAACCCCACTAGACATAGATGCTCACTACTGATGGCAACATGATTACTGCAGCATCATCTCAGGCTGAGTCACTGTGTGTGTGTGTGTGTGTGTGTGTTTCCTCACTGCAGTAGTGTGGAGCTTCATTTTGAATTTCTCCAGATAGAGCCACTGTTTGGACTCGCTGGGGTCCAGGTCGTGGTAGAAGTCGCGCGCCGCGTAGCCAAAGCTGTGGAACTTCCTGTCTGGCGTCAGCAGGATCGTGGTCGGGGTCTTCTGATTGGACACCCCGGGGTCCCCGCCCTCCCAGCGCCTGGAAGGAAGTCAGCTATCAATACATGCATCTGTATTCCTGCGTGCAGAGTGAAACGTCAGCGCCTCTCAGTTGAGTTCAAGCTTCATGGAACATTTGCAATTACCCGCTCGCTCTCCTGTGGGCTAATTGAGCTAGCGCAGTGTTTCTGGACCAATTGGGTTCAGCTATTTTTAGTGTTCTCTCCGTTCCCGTGTGATGGGATCGTGGAGGCCGTCTCACTCAGAGCACATGTTGGGAACAGGAAGGCGTTTGGGGGATCTTTCAGCAGTGTGCGTGTTCTGCATGCCCCGTTGTTGTTTTGTCTTTTACATTATTTATTCATGGTAATAAAGGCACGACGCTCCAAATCCAGAGCACATCTATGATTGAGGGATTGCCTCCACACAGCTCTCAACATGGATGCAGCTGAAGGTGCTAACGGTGCTAACAGTGTTTATTTATTAGGTAGTGTGGACGTAATGTGTGTGTAGTGTGTGTGTGAGCGACAGAGAGAAGGTGGCGAAGGAGACAGAGACAGTTATAGTCTCCAGTTTCTAAAGAAGTCTGTAAAATTCACTGAGCTGTGTGTGCCGACAGGTGATATTATGAACCCAGACAAGGGCGTTATTTTTTTATGGTGGATGGCGGGAATGATAACTGCGCAACTCTCATATCAAATTGCCCCTTGGGTATTAATAAAGTATCTATCTATCTATCTATCTATCTATCTATCTATCTATCTATCTATCTATCTATAAGCCCCGCCCCCTTTCCGGCGCGTCCAGCTGAATGACGCGACTATGTTACTGTAATAATGAAGTGACTGTGCAGACTGTAATGCAAACAGTTCAGTTAGTCAGGAGCAACATTTATGACAGTGTTGGTCACTTTGTCTGCTTGACAATCAATTTGCAGTTAAAAAAAGGGAATAAATCGCAATATATTGCAGTATCGTGATAATATTCTACCCGGACTTAAGTATTGTGATATCTATCAGGACTTAAATACTGTAATAATATCGCATTGGGACCCAAGTATCGCGATAATATCGCACCGGGACTGCAATAATATCGCATCACTCTGCTGTGAGAGGGCCGAACATGTTATAGATCTATTCCTTCCGGATAATATTTGGCAGCTGCATCTTTGTGGGGAACATTTAAAGTGGTAGATGGGGATCTAGCTTCCTTCTCTAAAAAGCTGCATCCCCATGGACCAATCAGCTCCCTGCTCACAACAATGGAGGGCAGCTGGTGAATGCTATGCTATGCATGTGATGTTCAGTCTGTAGGGCAGAAGGGCTCCTCCCGCCCCTCTGATACGGCTTTTCAAGAATGCTTTGCTCAACTAAAACCCTGCTGGCCGCCCCCCCGCAGGCCGCCTCTGTCCAGGCTTTGTTTGGGGAAGGATCCAGCAGAGCAGGGACTCGCCCAAACCAAACAACCAGAGGGATCTGGAGCGTCTTTCACTGCTAACCTAGTAGCACCGAGTCCAAGAATCTGAGTCATCGCATCTGCTGACTTGAGTGTGAGGGGGAGGTTTGGATCTGTGTCTCCTCAAAGCTTTTCCAGACAATATAATACAATTGTTTTTATAATATGGCAACAAGATTAGATTAGAGACGCTAGTGGTTTTAGGGGTGTGAGATCCTGCATGTTGACTTTCACCGTGTGTGAAGTTCACAAATAGTCAACCGGTCAGCTGTTTGTTTTTTTTACAGCGTTCAAAGAAGATCGACCACTATCAGCATTCATGTCGCCCCACCCACCCATCTTTCAGCTGAGTGTCTGCATTGCAGTGCCGGCCTACCTCATGGTGTGAATGCACTCGGGCTCCTTCGTGAAGGCGTAAGCATAACCGCTGGACGTGGTGCCAAAATCAATGGCGACCACCACCACGAAGGACGGGCCCGACGGCACCTGGTCTGAGTCGTTCTGCTGTCCGGAGAGCAGAGACAGAGGGACGGGGTGAGCACATGTGTACTCACGGGAGGAGACCCACAAGCACTCTGTAATACACACATTCACAGCAACACTTTGGATCCAGATCAATAGCTTTGTTTCAAACAGGCAGCACTACTGAATATATGTGAACACATAGCAGAGTACGCATGTACTTATACACGTACTGGAGGCTGTACTGTGCTGTGCATGCTCTCCCAATCGTCACGGTATGGGTGTCAAAGTACGGGGGTCACGGTATGAGGATCAAAGTACGGGGGTTACAGTATGGGGATCAAAGTACGGGGGTCACAGTATGAGGATCAAAGTACGGGGGTCACAGTATGAGGATCAAAGTACGGGGGTCACAGTATGAGGATCAAAGTACGGGGGTCACGGTATGAGAATCAAAGTACGGGGGTCACGGTATGAGAATCAAAGTTTAGGGGGTCACGGTATGAGGATCAAAGTTTAGGGGGTCACGGTATGAGGATCAAAGTTTAGGGGTCAGTGTATGAGGATCAAAGTTTGGGGGTCACGGTATGAGGATCAAAGTTTGGGGGTCACGGTATGAGGATTAAAGTTTGGGGGTCACGGTATGAGGATTAAAGTTTGGGGGTCACGGTATGAGGATTAAAGTTTAGGGGGTCACGGTATGAGAATCAAAGTTTAGGGGGTCACGGTATGAGGATTAAAGTACGGGGGTCACGGTATGAGGATCAAAGTTTGGGGGTCACGGTATGAGGATTAAAGTTTGGGGGTCACGGTATGAGAATCAAAGTTTAGGGGGTCACGGTATGAGGATCAAAGTTTAGGGGTCAGTGTATGAGGATCAAAGTTTGGGGGTCACGGTATGAGGATCAAAGTTTAGGGGTCACGGTATGAGGATCAAAGTTTGGGGGTCACGGTATGAGGATTAAAGTTTGGGGGTCACGGTATGAGGCTTAAAGTTTAGGGGGTCACGGTATGAGAATCAAAGTTTAGGGGGTCACGGTATGAGGATCAAAGTTTAGGGGTCAGTGTATGAGGATCAAAGTTTGGGGGTCACGGTATGAGGATCAAAGTTTAGGGGTCACGGTATGAGGATCAAAGTTTGGGGGTCACGGTATGAGGATCAAAGTTTGGGGGTCACGGTATGAGGATTAAAGTTTGGGGGTCACGGTATGAGAATCAAAGTTTAGGGGGTCACGGTATGAGGATCAAAGTTTAGGGGTCAGTGTATGAGGATCAAAGTTTGGGGGTCACGGTATGAGGATTAAAGTACGGGGGTCACGGTATGAGGATCAAAGTTTGGGGGTTACGGTATGAGGATTAAAGTTTGGGGGTCACGGTATGAGGATCAAAGTTTAGGGGGTCACGGTATGAGGATCAAAGTTTAGGGGTCAGTGTATGAGGATCAAAGTTTGGGGGTCAGTGTATGAGGATCAAAGTACGGGGGTCACAGTATGAGGATCAAAGTACGGGGGTCACGGTATGAGGATCAAAGTACGGGGGTCACGGTATGAGGATCAAAGTTTGGGGGTCACGGTATGAGGATTAAAGTTTGGGGGTCACGGTATGAGGATTAAAGTTTGGGGGTCACGGTATGAGGATTAAAGTTTAGGGGGTCACGGTATGAGAATCAAAGTTTAGGGGGTCACGGTATGAGGATTAAAGTACGGGGGTCACGGTATGAGGATCAAAGTTTGGGGGTCACGGTATGAGGATTAAAGTTTGGGGGTCACGGTATGAGGATCAAAGTTTAGGGGTCACGGTATGAGGATCAAAGTTTGGGGGTCACGGTATGAGAATCAAAGTTTAGGGGGTCACGGTATGAGGATCAAAGTTTAGGGGTCAGTGTATGAGGATCAAAGTTTGGGGGTCACGGTATGAGGATCAAAGTTTAGGGGTCACGGTATGAGGATCAAAGTTTGGGGGTCACGGTATGAGGATTAAAGTTTGGGGGTCACGGTATGAGGCTTAAAGTTTAGGGGGTCACGGTATGAGAATCAAAGTTTAGGGGGTCACGGTATGAGGATCAAAGTTTAGGGGTCAGTGTATAAGGATCAAAGTTTGGGGGTCACGGTATGAGGATCAAAGTTTAGGGGTCACGGTATGAGGATCAAAGTTTGGGGGTCACGGTATGAGGATCAAAGTTTGGGGGTCACGGTATGAGGATCAAAGTTTGGGGGTCACGGTATGAGAATCAAAGTACGGGGGTCACGGTATGAGGATCAAAGTTTGGGGGTTACGGTATGAGGATTAAAGTTTGGGGGTCACGGTATGAGGATCAAAGTTTAGGGGGTCACGGTATGAGGATCAAAGTTTAGGGGTCAGTGTATGAGGATCAAAGTTTGGGGGTCAGTGTATGAGGATCAAAGTACGGGGGTCACAGTATGAGGATCAAAGTACGGGGGTCACGGTATGAGGATCAAAGTACGGGGGTCACGGTATGAGGATCAAAGTTTGGGGGTCACGGTATGAGGATTAAAGTTTGGGGGTCACAGTATGAGGATCAAAGTTTGGGGGTCACGGTATGAGGATCAAAGTTTGGGGGTCACAGTATGAGGATCAAAGTACGGGGGTCACGGTATGAGGATCAAAGTTTGGGGGTCACGGTATGAGGATCAAAGTTTGGGGGTCACGGTATGAGGATCAAAGTACGTTCATGAAATACTAAGACAGCTTCACAGGTGCACAGTGTCCATCGTGAGAACCTGAGTGTGTGAGGGCGACAGTGGGGTGATTCCAGGGTCCCCCATGCTCTTGGCTGGAGACGGGTTCGCCATGGCGTCTGTGAGGGGACAGAGATTCATGTACGAGCTCAGTACTTACAGACACACACAGTATAACACACAGTACAACATGCATACAGTATAACACACACACAGTACAACACACATACAGTACAACACACAGTATAACACACACACAGTATAACACACACACACAGTATAACACACACATACAGTACAACACACACACAGTATAACACACACACACACACACACACACAGTATAACACATACAGTATAACACACACATACAGTATAACACACACACAGTATAACAGTGTATTTTATGTAAATGAGGGTCATGTCATATTGATGACTCGTTGTGTATTTGCTCCCAAACGCAAACACAAAAGTACTTTTTAGACAGAGAGAGTACCAGCAGCTGTAACCATGGTTACTGACTTTACCTTGTTCCTCTCAGGTGCGTTGTGTAAAAAAAAAGCTTGTGCAGAGTTCAGTGTGTGTGTGTGTGCGTGTGTGTGTATGCGCATGTATGTACATGCCTGTATATGTGTGTGTATGTGTGTATGGGTGTGTGTGTGTGTTTGTGCATGTATGTGTATGTGCATGTACATGTGTGTGTGTATGTGCATGTATGTGTGTTTGTGCACGTTTGTGTGAGTGTGTGTGTGTGTGTATGTGCATGTGTGTATAAGTGTGCGAGCGTGCGTGCGCACGCGTGTGTGTATGTGTATGTGTATGTGTATGTGTGTGTGTGTGTGTGTGTGTGTGTGTGTGTGTGTGTGTGTGTGTGTGTGTGTGTGTGTGTGTGTGTGGTCCACTTTGAGCTGACAGTGAAACTCCTGCAGTGGAGACGCTGCGAGCTGATTGGTGCGTTGCTGATGTCCTGACGGCCTTCACCCTCCAGCGGTCCTGTGACCTGAGGAGGCCGAGCAGCCAGAGGAAAGATGGCCGCCGCAGACTCACAACAGCAACCCCACTCACAGCGCACAACACGTCTGTTGCACCTGTCTTTAAAACACAATGACATTTCCATTGAATTGGAGATGTCTCCCCATTTGCTCCCATCATTTTCATTAGTCTGGCTTAATAGCCGTCACAGAAAGTGTTCTTTGAACGCAATAATAATAATAATAATAATAACACTCCCTCGGCGCGTCGTAAGTGTCTGGCGGAGTTGTCTCGCGGCGGGACGCCGTGTCATCCGTCCTTTTCTCCTCCGCCTCGCTCACCCTTTTCTCTCGCCCTCCCCTACGGAGTGGATGAGTGGTCTGAAGACCCACAATACACTTTGCCAGGCAATTACGGTGCAGAATTACAGACCACCTGTGGCTCGCCTCCATCTCGCCCCCCGTGCCGCCCCACTCTCGCTGCCACCTCCACAACCTTGAGTTTTTATTCCCAACAATTGCCATAAAAATCCAATCATGATTAGAGAAGTAAAGCGAGCGCTCGTGTAGTAATTCATATCTCGAGTGCTCTTCTTCGTCTTCTTCTCCTTTTTATTGTGCGACCTCAGTTTGTTTACCTCCCCGCAGTAAGGAATTTCATGACTGAGGTTCTAAACAGGCGGCTTTGTGTTGTGAAAGGCAACTGTATTTACAATCATGGCTCCTTCGATTCTACGTTTAATGCAATCAAAAAGTGGAAAACTAGCGATGAAGAAGACACACCGATCGATAGTGTAGCCGCTCGTTCAAAGCAAAGCACAAGTGTAAACACCCGCTGGTTTGCAGACTTAGCCGTCGAAGCCTTGAGCAGACCAGAGGGTCTCAAACTGTGGGGCGCGGCCCTCTAGCGGGGCGCGGAGGTATTACAGGTGGGGCGCGGGGGGAGGTGCAGATTCTTTAAAATATATATATATTTTAACCGAATATTTAACGCCATGACGGATTTGATGGACAACTCTAAAAGCCATCCGCCATTTTGACAGACAGGAGGAGGCGGAGCCTCTGAGAGCGCTGCGGGTCAGACAGCAGTGACAGATGCAATCATTTCCAAGATTCAAAACTGCTTCAATCCATATTTCCTGGCGTTGAGTCTCTCAAAAACACTTCCACTGCAGCCACAACTTCCTGTATGAGCAGAGACTCTGAACTTCATAACTCTGTTCGTTTCCCATCTAGCAGAGTAGATCATTTATCAGCGCAGACTCCGCCTTTAAATGACTTATTAGCATTTGAACAATTAAAATGATCGTGTAATTAATAATACACTACGACCGACAGCGCCTCCAGTTTGACATTTTGGATCATTGTCATTTAGTTTTTTGTTCCTGGCCATCTTGCTCTAACCCCTCTAGACCCTCTCCCGGGTCTTTCTGGCCCCCTGCTGGTCAAAGTGAAGGAGGTTAGCAACAACATGGGCTCAGGCTCACTTAAGGCGGACTGCTCTTTAAGGCGGACCAGCCAGTCTCATTTCAGTGGCAACCAGAAACTGGAACCGAGATCTCTGGGGGATGAAGATAAGAAGCGTCCGCGAAGCCGAGCTAAATGCTAACGTGACCGCGGCAACATGCTAACAATGAAGGAAGGCAAACAGAGACGCGCTGCGGATACTAAATTAAATGCTCACGTGAACGGCGCTCACGCAATATCAGCGCCTGCGTGTTCCTGAACCTCACAGGCGCTGCCTCTGGAAAAGATTTTGCGATGTTTCCTGACGGCAGTAAACACAGCAGCAGTGTTTGATGCAGGTCACACACCCTGACGGGCTGAAGAACACCCACGATCCACACAGTTCCCCCCGCAGCCGGATACTTTGCGTTCCCTTTGAACGCCCGCTGACCTCGCGCTGACATCGCGGCGCCGACCGCGCGGCTGATAAAGGATGCGAAGGCTCTCATTCCTCTCGTCTCGGGAGGAGCGGTGACTTCCTGTTTGGCCTCGCATTCCATCTATTCCCCAAACGGCTGCCGCTCGGAGGCCCGAGCCGCTCGGAGAATGTCAGGAAAAAACGATCAGGCACTCCAACTCAAAGAATCAATTAGCCTAAGTAGGGCTGAAAACGGGTTCCCAGAGGCTCCACATCAATACAGAAGGACCCGCCTCCAATGTTCTGATGACATTGTGGTGGCCTGAGGTCACCTTCAGCGAGGGTCTCTGGTGAAAAGAGCAGCTAATCCAATACATGCTTTTAGCTCGCACTCGAGGGAGCCGGGACGCCACCAGCAGCCATTTAGCGGCCGCGACCCCCAGACAGCCGTCTGCTGCCCAGCACGCTGCACGTTACCACCGATGAGAGGAAATACACCCACGTCTATCCGACTCCAGGTTTTAAGATCTACAACATTGCAGCAACAGGTGGGGTGCAGAATATGTCCACATCCTGTTGTGTAGCGCATCACAGTGGAGGTTCATCACTTGGAGACAACAGACACCGCCCTGCTGTTGTGGTGTCATTGTGTGAGCACAATTATGCTAAAAGTACACACTGCAGTCTCTCCAAAGACAGAAGTGCTGCGCTTATGCTGTCAATCCAATAATCAGCGATATTTGTGATCATCATTTTATAATTAAAGATTTGATTTTGTTGCACTTTCATATATAAATTAACACAACTTTTCTCTAAAGATCTCTTTAGTCACGGTGCCTAAATTGTGCCAAAACTTTTTACCCGGAATTAAATCAACTGCTTCCACTTTGTGTTACATTCCTGCTCGGCCTTAACGTGACACTTCAGGTTCTTCTTGCCTGAATGTGCAACTCATTTTTGAGTTGTCAAGCTGTTGTACAAACAGCTAACACATGCAAATATTATAAAATACAATCATCAGCAAGCTGAATTAGTTTACATATCTAAAATGTTCATGAACCTTTACAGAGGGTCTCGTGAGACAATGGAGGCTTTAGAAACACAGCGCATTGTAACCCGCATTAACGAAGAGCCGCCTCATTAAATTCACTGACGGGCACCAACACAACCAAACACAATATCAAAGACACGCATTCATACGGGCCGACGACGGCAAAATGAGTTCGGGGACGGAGAGAATGTGGCGTTTCTTCTTCCCGATGTGAGGTCCCATTCATTCAGGCCCTGCTCCCTCGGCCTGGCTGCATCCACTTGGCCATCGGCCCAGACACACACAGCAGAGAAACAGCCTGACAACAGCTGCAGACCCTACACACACACACACAACATATTTTTAGAATGGAGCTGCTAATAGCTTATGGCTAATCGTTTTTACACAAAACATTCTATATTGTTGTGGCGCTGGATTCAGCCTTTGACATCCTCGTGGACGCTCATCGTACTAATGACGGGTGTTTAGATTCAGAGGCAGGTGTAATCATTTGGCTTTCTCTGGCTGGACACCTGTTACGAGACACTCAACAACAACATAAGGAGTTTTTAGACATAGGTATTGTAACGTAAACATTTCACCCTCCTTTTACCTCTTTGTGTTTAATTGTATCGTAGCTTTCAGATGACTTTGTTTAAACCTCCGGGGCCGATGTTGATGCTTATTCATGGTTACATTGAACATTTACTCTTAGTTCTCGACCACACACACACACACTGAGCTTTTCCCTTTCCTGCTTTTGTCAGCGACGTGGCCCAGAAACAGAAACACTACTAAGAGTGACAAATGACATCCTCATAATGGCCGACAATAGCGAAACCTCCTATCCATTGGGGCGGCTGTCGCTCAGGAGTTGGAGCGGACCGTCCACTAATTGGAAGATTCCCGGCTCCTCCGGTCTGCAAGAGTCCTTGTCCTTGTCATCAGTGTGTGAGTGTGTGAGTGGACCGTGGCACACCACTGTGTGGATGAGTGAATGCTGGCTGGTGTTGTAAAGCGCTTAGGGGGTCACTAAGACTGACAAAGGCATGATACGAATGCAGTCCATTGATCCTTTGTGGCCCTTTAGTCTGAGGAGTTCCACAGGGTTCAATCCTGGGTCCCATCTTGTTCTCTCTGGTACCTCCGGGCGAGTTAGTCAGTTCGACTGCATTACTTATCATTGCCATGCGAACAACACACTGTTGTATACTGTACTGCTGTATTTAAGCCAAACAAGATGGCTAACAATGACATCATGGCTCCCCCTTATCAAGGAATGGGTGTCACTGGATTGGATCGAGGTTCTTCCTCTTGGTCCTGATACATTTGTCTCTAATGTTAAACCCTGCATCGCCCCTCTGGCCAAACCTGGGTGTAACCAGACCAAAAGATGACCTTTGACCCGCAGATAAGCCATCTTGTGCCAACCTGCCCAATACAACTCTCAAACAGCACAAAAATAAAATCAATGCTAACAACGAGAAATCTAAAAAGACTAATCCATTACCAATTCTTAAAAAAAAAGGTACTATACAAATATAATCTTACGCATTTACTAATCCTAAGAGACCTACATCAACTAGAAGAGTCATCAAGGGTCAGATATCCACACAACAGGTCCTGTCACTGCTGACTATATAACTGATGGTGTCGCCTCTCAAAGTTCAGGAAATATCTTGAAGCCAAACTAGGACTTGAGCGTATTCTCGAAGTGATTTATTTATTATCAAATTGGACAATTAGCTGTTGAGTGACAGAAATATTTCATTGCATCTTGGGACACGATGACCGTCAAAGTGTTTAATTCTATATTCTCAGACTTGCATTCTGTATTTTATCACTTACTTTCCATATTTTGTTCCATATTCTCAGACTTTCAATCCATTTTCTAAATTGTTAGTTCTATATTGTGACATTCGTTCAAATTTTCTGACTTCCACATTGGACTCAGACTTTCATTCTTGTATCTTTTCTCTTCATTCAATCATTCCTTTTGTTAATAGAAGAGGACGGCCATGTTAAATAAGGGCACTTTATTGATCTGCTACGTCCATAACGTTACTGCTAACATCATACTCACACACTCACCCACTGAAAAGAGTTTGCTGCTGGAGTAACACATTTTAGTTGTGTGGGTTTGCAATACGCTGGAGGAAACTGTGCAGTGGCTACGAGTCTGAAAACTCTCACTACGCAACCTGAAATCAGCCTGAACCCCAAACACGAGGTCATGAACTTTAGTCCATGAGAGGATAAATAATTCCCTTGCATCTGATTTTCTTCCTTCATCTTCTTTGCCGGCCAACTTGGCTCACACTCCAAAGCGCCACCTGTTAAGACAGCCGGGCGTTTGATTCCCGACCGCCAACCAACAGTCTCAAACCATTGGTTTCCTCGTAGCGACGACCTCCACGTCTCCGCTCTCTAAGTAGCCAGACAGAGTTACTTTTAGAGACCCAGATGGCGTGGAGCTTTGTTAATTACAACAAAGACCTTCATGTGAAACAATGAGCCGAGTCGTCCGACAGAGAGACAGAGCGGGTTCCTGGAGAGGCCACGGCGAGTCGGTCACTCTCGAAGGAAACGCTTTCAAACCCTCTGCTGCACAATGGCTTTCCTTCCTGCCTGTCTGCCATGGAAAACCGTGATAATAGCTCACACGGCCCCTGATTACTGAAGACCATCACACACACACACACACACACACACACACACACACACACACACAGATGACCACGGTGCTGACGTGCACATCCTTGGACAACAACACAAGTGAATGGACGGCTCTGTGGTGTTTCACGTTCTCACATACCTACGTGCTTCAGCTCTGATTCTGCAGCCATGTTTTTCTCGGGGGTGTGTGCATATTTAAACAGCCTCTGAATGATTCAGCAGTGAGGACGAGGTCCCGGCTCAGCTTCACGTTTTAACAGGACTTATCTGACGAGCTGAAGCACAAGCATTTCACTCTGCTTCATAGTGACAGGATGAGACGTTCCTTTATTTGTCCCCACCAGTTCGTGGCCAGGTTGTGAGACCACCCAACCCCCTCAACGCCCACCACCACCCAACCCGCCTCACCCCCCCACACAGTTCACAGGGAGATGTCAACAACATGCAGAAGCCACTTCATTCACTGAACAGTTGTGTAAATGAACCTCTTGCTTTGCAACCCGACGCACTCAGACCCAGCTGCAACTCTTTCAGCTGCAGCCGGACTGATAGTTCTAGATATGTGACGCTCATAAAGTAATAGTACAGCTGATGCCTGGAAGCCATGCAACATATTGTGCAGTTAGAGGAACATATCGTTGCAATTGGGAGCATTAAAACCCAATGCCTCGCCGTTATTCCACTCATAAAACCCAGAGCTCTCACTCCAGACCGGCCTTTCTTCATCTGCATTCCTGTCTGGACTTGTGACCTCGTGGACTTGTTCAGTACTGGTCCAACTCAAAAACCTAAATCTAGCCACCGGGGATGCATCAGAGGTCTGTACTTGGGACAGCCAAAATATGCAGACGATTGCTCATGGGATCCCCGATGCTGATGAGGCTCACCAGCACCGAGACCAGCCTGGTACTTACGCAATAAGGAACGAGAGGCAGTACTGTATCCTCAATAATGTACTGCTCAAGAATGTTGTTCGCCATTTTTACTCTCCATGATGTTTAGAGAACTTGCCTCACGTCAGAGAAAATATTATATTGTGTACGCAAACAGCTCTAAAGAAAGCAATGTTCCTGGGGCTTTTATTGTGGAGGGGAAACCGGAAAGAGAGGAGGATTTGTTCGAGTGAAAAGGGAGACAGAGTGGTTCCCGTCTTGTCTAACCTAACAGAGCAGTGTGTTGTTATTTCATCATTATTATCATTATCATCATCATCATTATTATAGTATAGGTGCAAGAGAAACACTCGGATACACACGTTTGGTAACTGTCAAGATTAAAATAACGGTCGCACAATTTAACTCTACCTGTTACTTTGAGTGCGCACTGTTCAGAGAGGATCTGTCCACCTTGACCTCTCCCATAACCTGCTTCACTTCCTGCTCTTCACTTCCTGCTCTTCACTTCCTGCTCTTCACTTCCTGCTCTTCACTTCCTGCTCTTCACTTCCTGCTCTTCACTTCCTGCTCTTCACTTCCTGCTCCTCACTTCCTGCTCCTCACTTCCTGCTCCTCACTTCCTGACATCTCGATTTATTGTGTTTCAATAAAAGTGCATTGTGGTGGAAGCAAATATCTGGAGACATCAAATATGTCACCTTAATAAATAATTCTAATATTGTAAGGAAATCTGATAAATTGGCACGAGAGTTCTTCAATAACAATATATATATTTGTCGGGTATTCACTTCACACCAGAGTATACAAAGTGGTTATTATTGCTACACAGGAACACGTGCTAGTTAGCGAGCTACAGATTATCATGGAGATGAGCCTGAAACCTCATGTGAGGACTTGTGGACAGAGACGAGTACTGCAGGAGCAAAACACACAGACGTGATTCAGTCACGTCGTGTTCTGGCCTCCGACTCACAGGTGATCGTAAAAAACCATCATTCATGGTCGTATCAGTGATGACGTCGCCTCTCGTGTCTGACGGCTGCATTTAGGGATCATGAAAGGTTGTATTGCCATGGCAACAAGCTACGAGCAGCAAAACATTTGAATTCTGCGTGACACCGAGCCGCCGTCAGGAGCAAAACGTCTGCCAATACCTGTCCTCTTGAGCTGCACTCAAAACGTCTCCACCTCCATCACTCTGTGTCTTCATGCATCATTCAAAACAGTCAGAAAACTATCGAGTGAAACAGGAGCGATGCGTTTCTCTGCTCCAACAGGAAGTCGGCCTGGTGCCCTCCACAAAGAGCCAATGGGGTTCCTCCATGAGCTGGTGGCTGAATGCTGACTCATTTCCTGGCGTTGGGACTCGTTCCTGCAGGTTCTCTGTGAATGTGCCGTTTGGGGGGCCGTTGACATCAGAGGTGGAGGGGCAGAAAGCAGACTCTGGATCCGGGGTACTGGTGGGGCAGGCAGAGGGCCGGTTGGTGGCCCCACCAGTGCAGAACGGGCCCCACCAGTACAGAACGGGGTCCACCAGTACAGAACAGCAAAGAGAAAAGACCCTTCCAGTACAGAACGGGCCCCTCCAGTACAGAACAGCATAGAGAAGTCACGCTACCAGTACAGAACAGGCCCCTCCAGTACAGAACGGGCCCCTCTAGTAC
Organism: Clinocottus analis; assembly: GCF_023055335.1. Classification (NCBI taxonomy): domain Eukaryota; kingdom Metazoa; phylum Chordata; class Actinopteri; order Perciformes; family Cottidae; genus Clinocottus; species Clinocottus analis. Next base: position 21,575,899 of record NW_027176240.1, on the reverse strand, counting down.
AGAACGGGTCCCTCTAGTACAGAACGGGTCCCTCTAGTACAGAACAGGCCCCTCTAGTACAGAACGGGCCCCTCTAGTACAGAACGGGTCCCTCTAGTACAGAACAGGCCCCTCCAGTACAGAACGGGCCCCACCAGTACAGAACGGGCCCCTCCAGTACAGAACAGCGTACAGAAGACATGCTACCAGTACAGAACGGGCCCCACCAGTACAGAACGGGCCCCACCAGTACAGAACGAGCCCACCAGTACAGAACGGGCCCCACCAGTACAGAACGAGCCCACCAGTACAGAACGGGCCCCACCAGTACAGAACAGGCCCCACCAGTACAGAACAGACCCCACCAGTACAGAACGGGCCCCACCAGTACAGAACAGCGTCCAGAGCTTTGAACGTCACCGTGGCAAGAAGCACATTGACATACGTCCCAAAATGTCCAACCAGTCCTTTAAAGTGTGTCGCTCTGCTCTGCACTGGGTGAACTGGTGGTTACTGGTGGTTACTGGGTGTTGGCTGAAGGCCGGCCTGGTCTCCGACGTGGTGACACATCTTGACCAACACCTGAAAGTACCTGAAACTCTGAGTCTCGCGTTCACGCCACAGCTTGAGTTAAGTGAAAAAGTGGACCAAAAGCACTCAGTTGTGTTTCACTTCTTCAGGTTTGGCCTCTAAACGCACACGAGCCACATCTGAAACCTGACGCGCAGAAGCTCGGCTCCGCATGTCAATATGAAGGAAGCGTGAGCACACACGGGGCGACTCTGATCCTGGCGGCGCCGCTGTGAAGACACGAGACACACACGAGTGATGCTGCTGACCTCGCCGGCAAATAAACTGAGACACGCCAACGCTGCCACGTTGGCTCTGGAGGTGCTGAGTCCACAGCGACCAGCCGGGCTCAGCGTCACACCGCCGTGGCGTGTGACACGTGTCATGTATCAGGATCCTGCAACACGCTGCTGCAGGCGGAGGCCGGGTGGCTTCACTGCTCCAGTCAGAGGTCAGCTGAGGAGGGATGCTGCATTCATGCCGCATGGGAATAATCCCAGTCGCCCAGAGGAACTGCATCATGGGTGTGAACTCTTAAGAACACCTTCCACATGTTGTGTATCACACACACACACGGGCCTGTGCAGGGAGCTGGACTTGTAGATGTTATGTATGCAGTCTGCCTGCACAACCAGGTGACGTTAGCATCCAGGTAGCGTCCTTGATGATGTCACCAGAACACAGGGCAGGTGTTCACGTCGTTCACCCACAAGACCAACAACACCGGCGGCTTTTTGTGCTTTACTTTTCCGAGGAGTTGAAGTTGCAGAAGCTCTGGTGTGGAGCCGAGCTCCCTGCAGGACGGCATCGGGGTGCAGCCGCTGTGTCATTACATAACACTGGAGCGCTGCCAGGAGCCTGGATGGCTCTTCAGAGGATAGAACTTCCACCCAGACCAGGCTCCACTCATCTGTTGCCTGATTTAAAGCCGGTTCTCTGGAGTAGGAGCACAGACATGGAGCCACACACCACTACAGAGCTGAAGTGACCCGGGATGAGGGACACACACTGCTGCAGTGGATGAGGGTGTGGAGGGTGAAACAGTGACACACACACGCTGCTTTGGGGGCCGCAATGGCCGCCGAACTGTCCGGTATGGGTGCCATTACATAATGCCCAGGAATAGTACACGTGAGTGCTTTCTGACGAGAGGGACACACAAAAACAGAGATATCGCAGTGCAGTCTGGCCGCACCATCGCCAGCACCGAGCACAGCGCGCTGCTCAGCCGGCCCTCGGGGCGCTGCGGCGGGCAGCGGCGGCGCCGCCTGGGCGGGTGATGATGGACGCTGCGCTACCTGAGGACATGCCGCAGACCTTTTCTTTTTGCTGCATTGAGTCACACAACTCCGGTGGGACGGGTCACGTGACCAAACTCCTGCGTCGTTACCGAGAGGTGGAAAAAAAAACAACAACCTCAGCCCTGCAGTAAACACACGGCAGAGTCATAAAGTTGTGATATCGCCATGTTTTTTTGTGTGGAGGTGGAGGAGGTGGAGGTGGAGGGGGTCTTTCCTCCTGGAGCGGGCCTGGGAGGCGAGGCCCAGCCCGCTGCGGCGGCCCCCGGAGCCCCGGAGCCTCTGCAGCCGCAGCGGGCGATGGGGGAGGGGGAAGAGGAGACGCGTTCACGGACACAACCGTGACACCCGCCAGCCTCCACGAGCACCAGAGACCGTGCACGCGAGCGCCGCCGAATCGCAAACTGCATACGTGCACGCGCAGCGATCGCTGTGGGAGAGATGACCGCTGCAGCAGCAGCAACACAAAACACACACACACACACAAATAAAAGTCCAGAAGGATCTCCCGGTTCGCGCGCGCCGCTGTACCTGCTAGTATCTTCTCCGCGGCCGCGTCCTTCTCGCTCATCCCGTCCCGCAGCGTCGCCTCCTCCCGAGCCTTCTCCCCGGTACAGCTGCACCAGGCAATGGTCCCGCTTCTCTGGGACTGCGGGGCCGGATGAGGAGGAACTTCTCACGAGCAGCCCTGCGCGTGAAGGAGAGGGGGGGGGGGGGGGGGGCGTTCACGTTGCTCTTTGATTCCACTGCGCCGCGCCGCTTCCTGTGCTGCGGACAGGGCGTGAAGGAGCACATGGAGGATTTGGGGGTCTGGATGGGGGGGGGGGGGGGGGGTGCTCCGTCCCGCCCCTCCCACCACGTGCACGCCCGTCCTGGCCAGGAAGCAGCAGCCCGCTGCAGCTCCTCACACGGATGCTGAGGTTTCATCTGGGAACTTTGTGAATAAAAAAGATAAAAGAGCAGATGAGGAGTGGACGTGGATGAAGGGATGAAAGCACATGGCATGTGCATGCCCTCTGTGTGTCTCTGATATCACTAAATATACATATATATATTGAACTGAGCCGTGTGCATGCCCTCTGTGTGTCTCTGATATCACTAAATATATATATATATATATATATATATATATATATATATATATATATATATATATATATATATATATATTGAACTGAGCCATGTGCATGACAACATGTGCAGGGCAGGATGCTGGAACACTCACCAGAAGTAAAACTAAAGAAAAGTTACAGTTACAGTTTTTGTAAAGAGTAATATGGATTCAGCAGGAAGTGTCTAGATCTTCTGTTGTAAACTACAAACACGTCGTTTAGACTACACCTTGAATAAGGAAGCTAGTGCAGCAGTCGCTCTTAAATCTCTCTTGATAGCACTTTGTAGTTTGACTTTACTGAAGAAATTCTACTTTCCTGAATCTTGTTGTTAAGAGTTTGTTTTCACGGTCTCTTTGGATAAATGTGTTACCTAAATGTAACATAATGAAACGTAACATAATGTAACGTTGTGTAACATAACGTTACATTATGTGACGTTATGTTACATTATGTTATGTAACATAACATAACGTAACATAATGTAACATAACATAACGTAACATAATGTAACATAATATAATGTAACATAACATAATGTAACGTTGTGTAACATAACGTTACATTATGTTACGTTATGTTACATTATGTTATGTAACATAACATAACGTAACATAATGTAACATAACATAATGTAACATAACATAATGTAACATAACATAATGTAACATAACGTAACATAATGTAACATAACATAACGTAACATAATGTAACATAACATAATGTAACATAACGTAACATAATGTAACATAACATAACGTAACATAATGTAACATAACATAATGTAACATAACGTAACATAATGTAATGTAATGTAATATAACAGAATGTAATATAATGCACTATAATATAATGTAATATATTTGTTGCCTGGACTTAACTTAAGTCATTGAATCAAGACCAGCTGAGGCAGCTCCTCGTGTGCTGGTTGGTCAACAGGTGTGTTGTATAAAGTCAACATCTGGTTCAGTGAACCAAACAGGCCGGTGAACAGCTCCATACATTGAACTTATTAAATCAATCCAATGGAGATGTTGGACGATTAGTGAGAATGTTTGCTTTTACAAAGGTCTCCTGTCTTTATGGATCAGTTAGCAAAGACGTCATCAGGTTTTCATGCTTTTTCGTGCTGGAGTACTTTACAGATTTCTTTCACAGTGTTTTTACTGAATCAACTCATTTGATTAGTCGACTCAATCACAACGAGTTGGTTCACTCAGGACGTTTCTCTTCCTAACAGCTTTCTTCCCCTGTGGGCTCAGGGTGTCGTCGTTTCTCACACATGTACCTGGAAAGACCGACGTTAAAGTGTTCACAGAGTGCATGTAGGAATGCTAAGCTAACTTTGAATGACACAGAGATAGAACCAGCAGTATTTAGTCTCGGTGATGTTCATGTTTTCCCTGATCTCAGATCAGATTCCTGCTGCAAGGTGTGTGTTTGTGGTTTAAAGAGCTCACTGTGCTGAAATCCTCAGTGGAAGTGCAACTCAAGACTGTTGCAGTGCTTAATTAGCTGCAGGGATGCAGCTGGACCAATCAGAGCAGACTTCTGGAGAGGGCCTTAAAGGGACAGGCGCCAATACTGAGGACGGCGTCCGGTGTTGCAGCAATATGAGTATGAGAGAGATCATGTGTAGTTGACATTAAAGCATGCAGTAAATAAAAGCTAGAACCTGAAAGAGAGAACAATGTGTCCTCTGGGTCCTGATCAGAAACACATGAATGTCCCGCCCTCAAACATGCAGACAAGTCTGCTCAAATCATCACACGTCCATTCAGAAACCTCCAAAATATAACAGAATTAAAAATGAATGCAACACAATTCTGTGGAAGTTGGTGCAACTTGGGACAAGAGATTTGTTTTAATGCAGATCTGGAAAACGTTGGATCCTCCGACACAAAGCAACGTGTGAACTCCAGCTGTGATGAATCTACCAGAAGGATGGATTATACGAGAGGCCCAGATTAGATTAGATTATGTTCCTTCAGTCGTCCTGCAGTGGGAACATTTCAGGATTGTAGCAGCAAACGGGGTGAAGTGCACACAATAAAAGATCTAAACAAGTAATGACAACAAGTTGGATACATTGTTGCTAGCTTAACTCTGCTGTCGTGTTCGGGGCTAATCTGACCGATTTACAACTTTAATCAATCAATATTTTACTGTTATTCATCAACAGCATCAACACGGGTACTGTGATCAGTTTTACAGTGAGTATAATGTTGAATATACGACAGCGACTTACTTGCTAATTGCTGCCAGCAAGCATGTTTGAAGTCTGAGGTGCAAATGAAGAAGAAGAAAGGACCCAGAACGGGTCCCTGTGGGACTCCGGTGCTGCAGGACACCCGGTCTGACTCACACTCATGCTGTGGACGGTCGGTGAGGAAGTCCAGGATCCTCAGAAGCAAAGGCATCTTAATGGAGATATCTAACCGATTACTTCTATACAACCCAGAGTTTAATCTCAAATACCATACAACCAAACCAACCACCGACAACACAGTGTACTGGGAGTTGCTGGGCCAAGAAGCAAACAGGAATATGTGTTGTTATGATTGACAAGGAGCTCCACAAACCTTAATTGTTGTGTAACACAACAAACCTTAATTGTTGTGTAACAATTAAGGTTTGTGGAGCTTCTTGTCAATCATAACAACACATATTCCTGTTCAATAGGACACACACTGATGCGTCTCCTTTGTGTGTGCTCTCTCTTCATGAAGTGGTCTTCGAGTGTGTTCAGTGTTGAGCTACATCGGAGAGAAGGGGCGTGGCTTCAGAGCAAAAGGCTTCCACCAACAGCCAATCACGTCGTCCGCTCTGTTTCTGTCCGGCCCTCTTGAGCAGAGAGAGGAAGCAGATTTAAAGTGGAGCTTTAGCTTGTTTTAGTTTTACAAACACAGAAATGTGAGATGAGAAGAGACATTGAAGTGTCAAGCAGGACTCAGAATATCTCTTTCATCATTGCACGGACTGTCACGGTGTTTATTTCACCTTCACTGTCCCCAGAGGTCGAATCTCAAGGACTCTGAAGATGATGTCATTCTTCAGGTCACCAGCAGGGCACCGCTTCCTCTCACCCTGTGACATATCAACGCATGGATGTGATGGACTCAGCCGCCTCAGGAGGCCGTCATGGAGCACGCTACTGAAGGTCAGGTCAAGGTCACGGTCAAGGTCAGCGTCAGGAGAACGTAAAACCACAAGAAACATTGACCAGGAGGAGAAAAGAGGAGCACACACACACACTACACAAAGAGGAGAACACGCACTACAAAAAGAAGCGCACACACTACACAAAGAGTAGAACACACACACGACACAAAGAGGAGCACACACACACACACACACACACTACTCAGGAAGAAGTACACACACACTACACAGGGAGGAGCACACACACGACACAAAGAGGAGCACACACACACACACACTACTCAGGAAGGAGTACACACACACTACACAGGGAGGAGCACACACACCACACAAAGAAGAGCACACACACACAGACACACTACACAAAGAGGAGCACACACACTACACAGGGAGGAGCAGGTGAAGCCCATCAGGGCAGTCGTCACACACGAGCAGGAAGTGAAGACGCTGAAACGAGAGACGACAGGAAGTGAAGACGCCGAAACGAGAGACAACAGGAAGTGAAGACACTGAAACGAGAGACAACAGGAAGTGAAGACACTGAAACGAGAGACGACAGGAAGTGAAGACGCCAAAACGAGAGACGACAGGAAGTGAAGACGCCAAAACGAGAGACGACAGGAAGTGAAGACGCCAAAACAAGAGACGACAGGAAGTGAAGACGCCAAAACAAGAGACGACAGGAAGTGAAGACGCCAAAACAAGAGACGACAGGAAGTGAAGACACCGAGACAAAAGCCAACAGGAAGTGAAGACGCCAAAACGAAAGACGACAGGAAGTGAAGACGTCGAGACGAAGGACAACAGGAAGTGAAGACCCTGAAACAAGAGACGACAGGAAGTGAAGACGCCAAAACGAGAGACGACAGGAAGTGAAGACGCCAAAACGAAAGACGACAGGAAGTGAAGACGCCAAACGAAGGACAACAGGAAGTGAAGACCCTGAAACAAGAGACAACAGGAAGTGAAGACGCCGAGACGAAGGACAACAGGAAGTAAAGACACTAAAACGAGAGACAACAGGAAGTGAAGACGCCAAACGAAGGACAACAGGAAGTGAAGACGCCAAACGAAGGACAACAGGAAGTGAAGACGCCGAACGAAGGACAACAGGAAGTGAAGACACTAAAACAAGAGACAACAGGAAGTAAAGACACTAAAACAAGAGACAACAGGAAGTAAAGACACTAAAACAAGAGACAACAGGAAGTGAAGACACTAAAACAAGAGACAACAGGAAGTGAAGACACTAAAACAAGAGACAACAGGTGAAGAAATAAGACAAATACTGGAAACATGAATAATCATAACTTTTACGTGGGTGATGGGACAGTAAACTGACTCATTGTGTTGGACCTGCGTCTTCCTCCACCTGGTGGTCGTTCAGTGGAAGGACAGGCCCCGCCCCTTTAAACAGATGCATTAAGTCACGGCGCGGGGACTTCACTGACATTAATCCATCGTGCTCTGCAGAGTTTGGATCACGTGTGTTGATCGTCACGTGTCGTCTCCTGGAGAACGAGGACATCCTGACGAGCCTGCAAGGCGAACGCACACATTATTATGAATACATTATTTGGGTTAAGGCCGCACTCACAAACGCACACAGATGTTTTCTGATTCAACAACAAGTGTTTGTGTGCTGGAGGAGGAGAGAGAGGAGAGAGGAGGTCACTGCCACCCGACGCACACGTCACACGCGTGTTGGCTTGATTGTCCTTTGACCCGGAAAGCTGATAATTAATATTCATTCAGCTCGTCTTCAGTGTTTTTTGTTTGCCGCACACAAAGCCGGGGCCAGGAGTCGCCGCTCTCTCTCTCTGGGAACATTCTTGTAAAAATGTTTCTTGAGAGCATCTTTGCAAGTTCAAGGTCTAATAAACACGATGATGGAGCGACGGCGTCAACATCGCCAGACGAGTTGTTGGCAGAGACGCAGTTATGGAAACATTCCAGATATTTGACTCATTTCATTGAACTCTTCCAGCTTTTCTTTCTCACACACCTGTTCTTTTAATGATGCAAACGGAGGTGCAGTTCTGCGGTGGCTCCACCAGAGGGAGCTACATGCGTGCAGCTGGAGGCGGGCGGCAGGACCTGCAGCCTCCCGTCACCGGGCATCGGGCCCCCGGCTCCACAAAGAGATCCAAAGTTCCTCATCAAACAGAAATCCTGACAAATAGTCACAAATAGTAATGCACACAGAAATCTGCATGTTCGCAGGATTCTGGAATATGTTTCATGTTTTTATTGTGGGGACAGGAAGTAAACATTGTAGTAATAAATATCACAACATTAGTGATTAGTTCCATAACATTTAATATATATGTATTAATAAAAAGCATTTAAATATTAAACATAAGCTATTTTCTGTCATCGGTCAGGTTTAAAACAAAAACACATGTACATTCATATTTTAGCTGCAAAGTATATATTAAACAAATTTGGTGGCAATAAAATACAAATGCAATAAAATATGTATTTATGTTCTTTCTCTGAGCTTCATGCAGAACAACTCAATTATTATTTTTTTTAAGCGATGAAACAATATTTCCAGAGGAGATCATTACAGAGTGTGTGGATTATTTAATCCAGCACACAATATGAATATGAATGTGTCAGGATGTGTAGTCAGTGTCCGTCAGTCTGCTGATTTCTGGACTCTAGATGCACTTGGCGCATCTTTAATAACAAGATTTGTGATTTTTTTGTAAATCACACTTCAAAGAACTACTTCTGAGCGCCTTGATGAAGTCATCCCCCAAAGGATGCTGGGAAAAGGTCCCCGCCAGGTTGCTCACTTGTGAGGCTGAAACAAAGAGCAGCTCCTTCCTCTCATCTACTTCCTCTTCCGGTCGGAAATTAGCATTCGCTACAGACATATAGCATATGGTTTTTGTTTTTGCAGAGATGTGTGCTAGGAGTTCTAATGCCATTGTGACGTCCACATCAAATAAATAAAGTTAAGTTTGCAGCTGCGGCGGTTGCGGATGCTAAAACTCGGGCATGGGAGGAGTTCAGGGAGGCCGTGGAGGACTTTCCGTTGGCCTCAAGGAGGTTCACCATCGGACGGATCAGGAAGGGAAAGCAGGGCCGACCCCAGGCTGTTCTCAGCGGGGGAGGGGAACTGCTGACTCGGACTGGGGACATCGTCGGGTGGTGGAAAGAGCAGTTTGAGGAACTCCTGAACCCGGCCAACATGTCCCCTGGGGAGGGGGCAGCGCCTGAAGACCTTGGGGTGGGTGCACCCATATCCCTGGCAGAGGTCACTAAGGTAGTTAAAGAGCTTCTTGGTGGCAAGGCGCCGGGGGTGGATGAGATGCGCCCTGAGATGCTGGAAGTGCTGGACATTGCTGGGCTGTCTTGGCTGACACGCCTTTTCAGTGTCGCATGGGGGTCGGGAACAGTGCCCATGGACTGGCAGACCGGGGTGGTGGTTCCCATCTTCAAGAAGGGGGACCGGAGAGTGTGCTCGAACTATCGAGGTATCACACTGCTCAGCCTCCCGGGAAAAGCTTATGCCAGGGTGCTGGAAGGAGGCTCCAGGGTGCTGAAAGGAGGCTCCAGGGTGCTGAAAGGAGGCTCCAGGGTGCTGAAAGGAGGCTCCAGGGTGCTGGAAGGAGGCTCCAGGGTGCTGAAAGGAGGCTCTAGGGTGCTGAAAGGAGGCTCCAGGGTGCTGAAAGGAGGCTCCAGGGTGCTGAAAGGAGGCTCCAGGGTGCTGAAAGGAGGCTCCAGGGTGCTGGAAAGGAGACTCCGACCGCTTGTCGAACCTCGGATTCAAGAGGAGCAGTGCGGATTCTGTCCCGGTCGTGGAACAGTGGACCAGCTCTTTACCCTTGCGGGACTACTGGAGGGGTCTTGGGAGTTTGCCCAACCAGTCTACATGTGCTTTGTGGACTTGGGGAAGGTTTTCGACCGAGTCCCTCGGGGGGTTTTGTGGGGGGTGCTGCGGGAGTACGGGGTGCAGGACCCGTTGGCACGGGCTATCCGGTCTCTGTACTGCAGTAGGAGTTGTGTCCGTATCCTCTGTATTAAGTCAGACACGTTCCCAGTCAGGACTGCCCTTTATCACCGGTCCTGTTCCTGACTTTCATGGACAGGATTTTTAGGCACAGCCAGGGGGGCAGAGGAAATCCAGTTCGCGGGCCTCGGGATCGCCTCTCTGCTGTTTGCAGATGATGTGGTCCTGTTTGCTTCCTCGGACCAGGACCTTCAGCTTTCACTGGTATTTTTTGGGACAGGCGGATCGGTACCGGTCCGTCTTGGTGAAGAGGGAGCTGAGTCGGAAGGCGAAGATCTCTATTTACTGGTCGGTCTACGTTCCAACCCTCACCTATGGTCACGAACTCTGGGTCGTGACCGAAAGAACGAGGTCGCAGATACAAGCGGCCGAAATGAGCTTCCTCCGTAGGGCGGCCGGGCTCAGCCTTAGAGATAGGGTAAGGAGCTCGGACATCAGGAGGGAGCTAGGAGTCGAGCCGCCGCTCCTTCGCCTCGTGGTCCTCCAGGATGAGCTGGAAAATGTTGCTGGTGAGAAGGAAGCCTGGCTCGGCCTGCTGGACCTGCTGCCACCGAGACCCGACCCGGATGAGAGGATGGACGGTGTGTGTTATAGACTCTGTAACACACACCGTCTGTAATATAGACGGTGTGTGTTTTAGTGTGTGTGTGTTATAGAGTGACATGACATTTAGAAGATGCATTGTCCTCACTGATTTCTTGCTGCTACATGGAAACAATACAAAGTGTGTGTTTATCTGCGAACATTCAAAAACGCCGACCTCTAAAGTTTCATATTATATGATAATAATCAACCATAATAAATAAAGACTTTAGAGAGATACAAAACCAATGGCTTCAGCTGGTAACGGATCATTTTCTCTTTTGTTAAAAAAGCTGAGTAAGACATTTAAAATCCATGTTATGTGAAGAATAAATAAAGCTAATGACGACGCTTCCTCCAGCTCACAAAGAGAAATGATTCATAAGATCAAAGGACACACAACAATAAGACGTCTTTCAAGTCATCCAAAGAACTCTGGAGACGAGCTACACCTTTTATTATCAATGACTGTGTCTGCACCACCACGCAACCAGACCACACACACACACACACACACACACACACACACACACACAGACATACACACACACACGCGCGCGCACACACACACACAGTAGAAGTTCCCTCCATCACGTGGGTTCTCAGTCTGAAACCAGACTTTTTAAATCCTCCCATTCAAAGCACACCTGGTCAAGTTTGAAAACAGCACCAGAGGATTTTAATTAGACGCAATTAGCGGCGGCGGCCATGCGGAGAGCCGCGCGCACCCGCGGCTTTTCACACTGCGGAGGAAAGGAGAGAGAAAAGAAGAAGATGCGCTAATGAGGCTGCAGGCTACTTGTGTTCATGTGACCCGAGGACACCGTGGACACCGTGGACACCGTGGAGCGTCACGCCGCGGCCGGCTGAATGAGTCCTGTTGACACAAACACGCGGCTGCGAGCGCTGAATGGAAGACACAGCAACAGGTGACCGGCGGAGGAGGAGGAAGAGGAGGAGGAGGAGCAGCGAGCGGATGCTCCTTACAGAGGGACGTCAGGCCCGCGAGACAAGATGCTGTGTGAGGGAAGTTCTCAGTGAGGATGTGAGTATTTTAAACGCACTGAGTTCCGTCTGCAGCCTCGGGGCCTGACTTCCACTCAAACTTCTTGGTGGGTAAAACATATGTAACTGTCTTGTAATCTGTTCCTTATTTGAGGACCTGCAGAACACCTTCAAGGACTCCCATTGGACCCCCACAATGGTCACCGGCGCTTTTAAAAAAGAAAAGAAAAAAGGCATTCAGAGGCCTCCGTCCTGTGACAAATGAGCTATCAACACTTTCCACGCGGCCCAATTTCATCCTCCATCTGTGTCACTCAGGCCAAACGGGCCATCACACGTGAATCCCTTTTTTTTTTCTTGGCAGCTGCTGCAGTTTAAAAAGAAGAAAGGAAGGAAGAAAGGAAGAGGAGCCCGCGGGCACCCTGCTGCTGCTGCGGCGAGCATCCTCCTGAGGAAGAAGACGGCAGACAGGACGCAGTGATGATGGCCCCATTACTGCTTCAGGAGAGTCCAGGAGGCCGCGCGCAGCCTTTCTGCCGTTTGTCCCTTCCTGACAGGTCTGAGTGGATTTCACCTGTCTTTGTGAACGTGGCTCAAAGTGCGGCTCCCGGGCTCCAGGTAGGTCCGGCCTGCGGGGCCGCGGCGGGTCGTGAAGGTCCTCGAAGGTGCGCTGGATCCATCCGCCAGGACCAGAGGAGGCCTTCTGCTGCGTCACGTGACCTGACCTGACCTCGAGGTCACGCAGACGTGAACACAGCGTGACACGTGAACGCACACAATGCACGCTTTAAATAACACAATGCACGCTTTAAATAACACAATGCACGCTTTAAATAACACAATGCACGCTTTAAATAACACAATGCACGCTTTAAATAACACGATGCACGCGCTCCAAGGGAGGAAACGGCGTCATCATTTATCAACGTGTTGTTGTTGTTGTTTATTTATGTATTTTGACCAGCAAAATGAAGCTTGCTTATCAAGGTTATGTTGTCACGTTGTGTGTTGTGTGTCTCACTGCCTACATATGAAATCATGTTGTTGTGCAGTTTTGAGAGCAAATTTGTATTTATTTGAAATTGACATTGTTTGCATTTTATGGCGGAATTTTATAGATACAGGAGCTTATATATATATATATATATATATATATATATATATATATATATATATATATATATATATATATATATATATATATATATATATATATATATATATATATATATATATGACATGACACGGCGGGTAGAGGCCGTGTGTCCTGCGGGCTTTGGGATCCACGAGGCCGCGGGTCGCCGCCGCTTCCCCGGGCCCACGAGCACGAGCACCGCAGACCATGACTCATAAAAACATTATATTATTATATTATATACTTCTGCTGTAACACTGACACAACAATGCAACACGTTGCTGGCAATGTGCGTTGCTTTGCGCGCGTGCTGCTTTTTAATTCACTTCTTTCCCAAAGAATTTTAAAAAATCATTTTCGATGTTCTTTTAATTCCCAGATGATCGTCTGCTGATGAGCTGCGTCACGGAATATAGAAACATAAGATCTCATAATTGTTGATGAATAATGTTTGGTGACGCGTTGCGTGAGGCGCCTTCAGCCTTAGAGATTATCATGGATTATTATAATGGATTATAAATATACACATGACGTCATCAAACAAATCTTTAATTCATATTTTTTAAATTTTATTTTCATATTTTTTAACAACTTATTTCAGTGAGCACGTGCACTTTTTTTTATAGACATTTTCTATTAGTTGTGAGTTGATTGTTGGGATATTAAATGCACGCGCACTGCGCGGGACCGGCTCCGTCTGGAGGAAGGAACCCAGAGGATGGAGGACTCACGGACCCGAGGATGGAGGACTCACGGACCTGAGGATGCGGGTCTGAGCCCACGGACCGGCCCGTCCGCGCGGCTCCGCGGCGGCGCGCCCCGCGTCCACCGGGCCGGAGCACCGGCGGCGCGCTGCGGAGGAACCAGCTGCTCCAGTCTTCACTTTCACCTTTTCAAAATGTCTGAATAACCATAAATGACCTTCAGTGGGAAAAATAAATGAATAAATACAATATGAACAGAAGCCTGGACATTCAATCATTTCTGAGAGATGATAATGAATGAGTGAATAAATAAACTAACGATTCATAATGGAGTTCATTTTACTGGGATTTAAATCGGCCTGAAACAATATACACCCTGTGTGTGTGTGTGTGTGTGTGTGCGTGTGTGTGTGTGTGTGTGTGAGAGAGAGAGAGAGTTCACAGGAGGTCACGCGCAGGTCAACGGGTCGGCCTCACCGTGGGAGGGAAAACCTTGTATATAAAATATAATAATAATAATAATGTTGTTGGTGTTATTATTACAGTATTATTGATATGTTCGTGGTAAAATAATAATAATTATTGTAACTTGTTTTTTAGAAATAACGAATGGAAGCAAACAGAACCCATACGTTTATCTTACGTGTTCTTTATTCCTTGTTCTTTGTTCCTTCTTCTCGTTGATCACGTGATCAGTGTGTGATCCTCGGCCTTGTGTGTATCCGGAGAGTTTGTTTGTTTGTTTGCGGTCCAATTCCCATCCGGGTAATAACTTGACACTCAACGGAATGGAGCGCGCCGGGTTAAGGCCTTCCAAAAAGTGCGCGTGTGTTTGTGTGTGTGCGCGCGCGCGCGCGTGTGTTTGTGTGTGTGTGTAGAGGCTTGTTTGCGGACAATCAATCGGCTTTGATCGCCTTGCTATCATTCACATTGTGTTAAATTGAGCGTTTCCATGATTGAGCACGCGGAGGCCACAGACACTGTGAGGGCGCGCCGCGGTCCTTGAACGCACCACCAGCGGAGCGTGAAGACGTCCTGAGAAGCTTCAGCTCAACGATCATAAATAATTCAATATGAACTAATATAATAAAACTGTGCCACGTGCTCTAATGCCCACTGTTTCCTGACTCATTAATACTCATTAATACTCAATAATACTCATTAATACTCATTAATACTCCAGAGCTGCGAGCTTCACAGTTTAAGTCATATATTTATCAGCGTAATTCATTTATCTTTGGAAAATTGAAATTTTACACAATAACACAATAATTTTAACACAATAATTTATAAATATACGTGTGTATAAATACTATATATACTGTGTGTAATCCTTCAAATAAATACATTAAACAAGTAATAATAATTGGATATGTGTGTGTGTGTGTGTGTGTGTGTGTGTGTGTGTGTGTGTATGTGTGTATATACATATATATATATATATTTATATATATATATATATATATATATATATATATATAAACATATATAAACTAATATATACATATATATATATATATATATATATATATATATATATATATATATATATATATATAAACATATATAAACTAATATATACATATACAGTATGCACACTTTAATTCATGTCTTCGTACAATATTCAATTTAAGTATATTTAGGTATTTTTTATACAAATTCTTTATTCCATCTGTAAATGTAATATTCTTTTTTTTTTAAAAATGTTTTATTACTGTTATACTCTTTATTTATATATTTATATTATTTGATTCTTTTTTATCTTATTACTTGTGAGCAGTGCTGCTGTAATCCTGTAATTTACCCACTGAGGGACTAATAAAGGATTATCTTATTTTATGTAGAATATATAAACTACATACATACTGTGTGTATATATACAAATATATATATATATATATATATATATATATATATATATATATATATATATATATATATATATATATATATATATATATATATATATATATATATATATACACACACACATGAGCTTATACATCGGGTGAACTTCATCCCTCCTGAGTGCTGAGTGTCATTGTCGTGACTCACAGTCTGATCATCGTCAGGTTTAAACTATTCATCCATTCACTGTGTGAATGGATGAGCAGCACAAGAGCAGCAGCAGTCTGCTCACATCTCTCTAGTGCATCACTTCATGCTTTAAGTTCATGATTATTAATAAACATCTCAACACAGTCCACAGGTTATATTATAGCTTTACATTAGTTTACAGATATCTGCTGTCAGGGAGTTCACTGAAGAAGAAGAAGAAGAAGAAGAAGAAGAAGAAGAAGAAGAAGAAGAAGAAGAAGAAGAAGAAGAATATGTTCAAATGATTTCCTGCATTAAAAGACCAGATCACAGAAATCATTGTGTGTGCGTGTGTGTGTGTGTGTGTGTGTGTGTGTGTGTGTGTGTGTGTGTGTGTGTGTGTGTGTGTGGTCCTCTCTATGTTTGAATTGTTCCATTGAATAGGGATTCAAGGATACACACACACACACACACACACACACACACACACACACACACACACACACACACGCACACACGCGCGGGCGTCACTGATCATAATTCATAAGTTACTTAGCGGGTCACGAGCAGAGACGCCTCTCACGTGTTCACTTTTTATGGACGCGGAGGGAAAACGCTCCCACATGAAAGACGCGTCTCTGGTTTCCCGCGCTCTGGCTGTCCCCTGAATGGGCCTGTTTCCCTGGTAACAGACAACAGAAAGCGGCTCGGTTGGCGACGCGATGTCTCACCGGGCGGCCGTGAGCCGCGGCCCCGCGGAGCAGCGGGACCGCGCCCGCATGAGCAGCGCCGCCGCGGAGTTCTACCGGGTGAACGGAGTGCCGCAGGTGATAGAGAGAGTCCTGAACCAGCTGTTCGTCCAGGAGCCCGAGGACGTGCACGGATACCTGGTAGGGGAACGTTGCTAACGTGGCTAACAGTCAACTAGTTAGCCAACAGGTTACTTTATCTAGTTAGCTGACCGGTTAGTTTAGCTATTGGGCTGACCGGGTACTTCAGCTAGTTAGCTGACCTTTTAGTTTAGCTAATTAGCTGACTGGTTAGTTTAGCTAGTTAGCCGACCGGTTACTTAATCTAGTCAGCCGACGTGTTAGTTTAGCTATTTGGCTGATGGGTTAATTTAGCTAGTTAGCCGACCGGTTACTTCAGCTAGTTAGCTGACCAGTTACTCTAGCTAGTTAGCTGACCTGTTTGTTTAGCTAATTAGCTGACTGGTTATTTTAGCTATTTGGTTGACCGGTTACTTTATCTAGTTAGCTGACAAGTTACTTTAGCTAGTTAGCTGATCTGTCAGTTTAGTTAATTGGCTGACCGGTTACTTTAGCTAGTTAGCTGATCTGTTAGTTTAGCTGATTAGCTGACCAGTTACTTTAGCTATTTAGCTGACCTGTTAGTTTAGCTAATTAGCTGACTGGTTAATTTAGCTAGCTAATTAGCTGACTGGTTAGTTTATAGTTATTTGGCTGACCAGTTACTTTAGCTAGTTAGCTGATCTGTTAGTTTAGCTAATTAGCTGACTGGTTATTTAGCTAGCTAATCAGATGACTGGTTAATTTAGAGTTATTTAGCTGACCGGTTACTTTAGCTTGTTAGCTGACTGGTTAGTGTAGCTAGTTAGCTGACCGGTTAGTTTAGCTAGTTAGCTGACCACTTTGCTCACTACCGGTCCACGGTGGTCTACTGAGGCACCCGTGCTGCGTTCAGGTGCTTCAGGCGAGTCTTCATTTCTATAGAAAAGCATGAAACACCTCATGAAACACCTCCTGCTCATTGTTCTCTGTGTTCATGTCACACCTATTATTATTATTATTATTATTATTATTATTATTATTATTATTATTATTATTATTGTTATTATTATTATTATTATTATTATTATCATTATTATTATTATTGAGCACATACTACACGTCTAAGCCTGGAGGCCCAGTTTCTTTTTAAAAACATTTTTAATTTTTTCCATAGATATATAAAATGTTTAAAAACCTCGTGCCAGCCATTTTGCCAACCAGCGTGAGCTTTACATCGAGGCGTTCATGGATGTGATGCAGACTACTTCCTGAGAGCAAATCTCTTGAGTCTCCTTGGGAAATGAACCTTCACGCTTCCTTACACCATCGGCTGGCAAGATGGTGGCACTGAAAGCAGTTTCTGGATCACGAGCGACAGGGCAAGGCTGGGAAGACTTTACAAAGGCGACAGGAGAATGGAACGAGTGAATCAGAAAGTTAGAATTAAGACCTGCACAGCTGCTGGCCTTCAGGGCACATCCTGTACGAGGCTGCAACACTCAGGTCTTCAGGAGAGAAGAGCCAAGAAGCTCTGTCGCTGTGCGATCTATAGAAACTGCACTCATGACTTCTAATCGTCTCAACATTTCCTGTTAAATAATTGTATCGGTAACAGTTTTAAACACATCTTCAAATTGCTATTGTTCGGCGCTTGCTCATCAAGGGCACGAGTTCTGGATTCAGACACTTAAACGGCTGAAAGAATCACGCAACCTCGAACGCGCTCGGCAGAAATGTACCTAATTTCTTTAACCATCCACTGTCACTTTAGGCAAATTATTTTACAGACCTATCTGCACCGCCGAGGATCAGCCGGCTGAAGGGAAGGGAGGTTTACGACGCAAGAGGACAGCTATCCATCGAGGCCGAGGTCTTCTGCATCGTCTGCAACGAGGAAAAGGTGAAACTCAAGAGTCGCGTTTTGCCTTTTTGGCGACAGACACAACCTAGTAAACAATCCAGTCGTCTGATACACTCTCAACAGATCAGCTGGTGTCTTTCTGCTTGATCTGTGGCATGCGCTCATGAGCCAGAGGCTGGATATTCAGTTCGGCGTATGCATTAAGCGTAAAGATGGAACAAATCAAGCTTTAACAAAGGAGATGTGATTCATTAGTGGCGTGCTGATGGTTTGAAATGACAGTAATGGGCCTCTTCCAACATGCAGCGGGCTGATGGGAAGAGGCAGCTGGAGGCAAGAAGCAGGCAGAGACTCTCTCAATCAGAAAACGGCCCCTCGACCTTTGACCCTTGACATTTCAGTTTTTACAGTATCACAAAAGCCGGAAAGATGAGATGTGACACCGAGGTCACGCTGAGGGCACAGAGGGCACGAAACTAGCATAAGCTAGCCACGAGGCGTGGCTGTGATTCTGCTTCCTGGGTTCCAGTCCGGAGGGTTCTGCGATGAAGCTCATGTTTGAAGATATTAACTTCTGATCTATGTGGGTTAGTCTTCAGGACTTTTTCCTCCCTTACTTCCATGAGGGAGACGTAGTTTGCTCCGCTGCATGCTGCTACTGGAATAAGTACATCTGACATGAAGATGGAAGCAGGTGTGATGGTTTTGATATAGCAGCACATGGTGCTTTGTTATGTATTTCATCATGTCATCATTTCAGTCATCCTTCATGGCCAAAGCTGTAACAATCCCACTGAATGATAACTGTGTAGTTAGCATGCAACCGCGGTCCTTTGTTGCGTAACCGCTCACCTCCCACCATGCTGTCACGCTGCATTGACAAACTCTGACATAAAAATGATCGCGTACGTCCTCAGAAGGAGCTTTGACTGATTCATTGCCCTTTTTTAGCACGCTGTCGAGAGGGAGAGCAGAGTATTTGTTTTAAATTGTGTCTTGGAGAAGATCGACGCAGACTCCAAACGCAGAGTAGAACCCAAACGCATCAGACGTGCACTTTGAATCTTTTCTTCCCAACAAAGAATCACATTGTGTTGTTCATCACGTGAACGAGGCCCAGCTGTGCTCTGTTGTCGTGCAGGGGCCCGTTGTCACGCGGCTGCATGTCCAGTCATGTGGAAGGACAGGAACAAGCAGTGCAAGTGGTCTGTGAGAGGAAGGGGGAGGAGTTAGAGCATGTTGTGGGCGGAGACAGCAGGTGGTAACTCACGGCCTGCAGCACCGCTGGCTGCAGGTCAGTAGTGCTGATTCAGCGTTTATCAACGGGCATGGAAAACCTTAAAAGTTTTAAAATGGTTATTTTTAGGCCAGGAAAAGTCCTTGACAAAAATAAAATCCCCAAAGTGTAATAAAAGTTGTGTAAATGTGTTATATTCATGTGTTCATGACGTTCATTTAGTTTAAATAATGAATCTGCTTTTAAAAGAAAGAGGCTCAAAATATCAGCAGCATACATACAGGCATCTATATAAATGTTTATTCTTTTAATCAAACTATTGTCTCTCATTCATTTGAGTCATTTAAGGTTTACTGTCTGCTTTGAATCCTCATTGTTAGTTTAAATACTACATTTTATCACTTTTTACTGTTTACACACACATTTCACACAATGTTTGCTCATGGACATTTGATTTAAAAGCATGAATATTTGGTAAAAAGTCATGGAAATGTGGTTGAAAGTCATGGAAACCCATTGGTCACAATGTGCATGAACCCTGTATCAAAGTATGAGCTCATGTTATTTTTGCAGAACATGTAAAATGCTTCAGTACAAACATACACTTAGTAAAATAAAATGTGTGTGTGGTATTTGCATGGATGTTGGGAGCGCGTGAGATTTAGTTTTGATCCTTCTAAAGACCGTGTTCTCCGTCCCGGTGTCCAGAGCATGTCCTCAGCCTCCGTCTCCAGCCTCCTGGGGCCAACGGCGGCGTTGCTGGACCAGAAGGCCGGGAGCGGAGCGCGGGCCGAGCACATGGCGGCTGCGCTCCAGTGGATCAACGGACCTCTGGACGGCATGCTGAAGGACAAAAACCCCTGCGACCAATCACACGTCGACCACATACTCAGGTAACGCTCGAACGCTTTAAAACCCACCGTCAGGGATGTTGACCTGCTCACACGCAGATGATACGATCAAGCTTTCTGTTTGTAAAAGTGGAATACAGTTTAATATTGTAGGATCTGTTTGTGGGGCTGCTTGCTAATCAAACACTGAAACATGCACGCAGTAAACGCTTGAGACTTACCATTGTTTTCTCAGCAAACACTGGGAATGTTGCAATTCTGAAAATTCATCAACTTTTAAAAGAAAGAGGCTCAAAGTATCAGCAGCATTCATACAGGCATCGATATACATGTTTATTCTTTTAATAAACTATTGTCTCTCATTCATTTGAGTCATTTAAGGTTTACTCTATGCTTTGAATCCTCATTGTTAGTTTAAATACTACATTTTATCACTTTTTACTGTTCACACACACATTTCACACAATGTTTGCTCATGAACATTTGGTTTAAAGTCATGGAAATGTGGTTAAGTCATGAAATTTGATTAAAAGTCATTGACATTTGGTTTTATAGTCATTGACATTTGGTTAAAAGTCATGGAAATTTGGTAAAAAGTTATGGAATGTTGGAATTCTGAAACCTCATGAACTTATCAACCCTTATAAGTTATCATCTTAAACATAAACGACAAGCTGAAGAGACGAACATGAACAAACAAGTGGTGCCATGTTTGCACGTGAGGATGCAACGGGGTCACATCTGGTTTACTGTGTAGCGACCTTCTAGAACGAGGTCATCCCAAGGTCAACGCTCGCCTTCTGTCACAGCCTGTCGTCTCATCACGATGCACTTCCTCTTGTCGGTTGGCGTCATGTCTCACGAGCCAATAGAAAAGCTCGATGAGGTACGAGGAAGTAACTCATTTTTAATTCCCCCTTACGCTCGGTCTGTTGGCTGCTCGTCTTTTCACAAATTAAAATCTGGACCTGAATCGTGCTTCATTTTAAAAAAATAAAATAAGATTGTGTATCCGTGGCATTGACATAAAAGTACTTATAATTTCATTAGGCTCTAATATATAATATATGTGCATGTATAACATTTATTTAATCAGGTAATCTCGTCGAGGTCAAGATCTCCTTTTCAAGAGAGACAGCAGCAGAACAACACACAAACATGTACCATCAGATCAGTCACACATGAAGAAAGGTACAAAATAAAAGTCTCGATGGATCTAAATGCGTGAGTTCAAGTTTTATTCAGGTTATCTCCATTTTCAAGCAGACATGATCAATGTTTCCTGTCCACAAGATAAAAACATGCCTCACTCTACGATAAATCAATCAAATTGCTCGGTGTTTCAAAGGTTGTGCGACTATAAACACAGGAGCTTTGTACGTATGAATGGCAGGCGGGTGTAAATAACAGTGGGCCCAGTACCAGACCTTGTGGCACCTCCTTATCACGTGAGGCTGAGCCGCTCACTGGAGATCAGATGTTTTAAAACTTCTCCACGTTAATGTGGCGTTTTATTTCAGATCACACATCTTTAGAGGTTGTTGCTTTTGTTTCTTAACGGCGCAGCGGTTTCTTCATGGCCCGCTTCCTGGAGGAGAAGGACATCCGGGACAAGGAGAAGGAGGAGGAGGAGCAGCGGTTGCTCAGCGAGCCGGAGGTGCCGCCGACGCCGACCCCGACGCCAAACAAGAAGGGCGGCAGTAAAGGTAGTGCCTGCTTCATGTTCACTGCTACAGTTCATATCACCTTACAGTGCAGTCAGCAGCTGACACTGAACCCAGACCAAATACAGTTTGTCCTTCTGGATTTCTGCTTGATTCACTGTAATACTTGTGTTGCACTTTGTCCTGTTGCAGTGTATTCTCCTGTGCTCGCTCAGTGTAATATTCATTGTGTTATTTATTTTGCTTACATGGACGATAAGGCCCCGTTTCGTGTCATTATGTCAGTTACAACTTCATGTTGGCATAATCACCTGAAAGTGAGAGTAAGCTTAGAAAGCTCTCTTCATATCACATCTACAGAGGAAGCCAGTCCTCCATCACGTTTCTACAGAAGCCCAGAAGGGACAAACCAAACACGGGCTCTCCAGAGAGAGACCTTCCTCTTTATCAGAAGACTTGAGTTGAGGTTTTGAGTCTCAATAACTGCATTTTGTGTGTAATTTTGTTGTGTTGGAGATTGTAAAGTTGGGTGTAACTGGATAGTGAAGTTTCTTTCTTCTACTCAAAGTAACCCGGGTGAGCCTGGAGAGATGACGTTATTCATATCAAAGGATGATGGATCTCCTACTCATCTGTTCTGAACGCCCGTTCCTCTGCGTAGGAGATCCATCTCAGCGTCACCTGGACGCTGGTTCCGACTCTCGTGGCGTGAATGTTTTCTGCTTACATCCCAGGTAAGAAGAGCAACACCGTGGAGAAGTCGCTGCCTCCAGCCGAGCCCCCTGAACCCGTGCTGCCCGGGAGCTGCGCCATCGGCTCGGTGTCTCTGGCCGTGGCCAAAGCGGCCGCCAAAATACAGGGTGTCCCCCTCTACAAATACATAGCAGCTCTGAAGAACACAACGGTTAGAGCACACACAAACACGTATAATCACGCAACGCGGGGCAGCGACGTGCGGTGAGCAGACTCTCTCTCTTCAGGCTCCGGCTCAGCTTCACCTCCCGCTGCCTCTGGTCACCCTGCTGAGCTGTGGGAAGACTTCTCCCGGGAAGCTGAGTCTCCTGGAGGAAGTCATCCTCATCCCCAAAGCTGGACCAGTCAAAGAAGTAGGCAGACATCTTTGTGTGGTCGTTGCGTGTTCTCATCTGCCAGCTCGAGGCCTGTTCACTGCATAAAGTGTGAGCTGAAACTCTTTGTGCAAGTTCCTTTGCTTCCTCCATTGTTGCTGTGCTGGGTTTTTTTTTTTATTGATAAGGCACCTCAGGTCTTCCATATTCAAATTCCACTCTCGTGATTATTAACCGGGCTGAACTGTGACCTTCTTCAACAGACTATCACAATGACCCTTGAGCTACAGAAGGAGATGATGAGAATAATAAACGCTTCAACAAAAGTCGGGGTGAGAGAATTTGCAATTTATTCACTTTAAGAATAGAACCGGAGTTTAATCGGGCTTTAGAGAGCACATAATGTAGAAGGTAGAGTTAGCATTCAAGGCCTTTTCGGTCCCTGAGCTTACCTAAAGTTGTATACAAAGGTATGCAGGAGGTATGTCGAAATGCTTATTAAAGCTTTCAATGCTTCCACTGTTTACCTTTTCCTTCATGCGGCACACACACAGAGTTATTTCCCGCATTGTTCGCTGACACGTCAGCCTCACATTCATGACTCTGAGCGGCGAGGAGAGCGAGCGCACTCACTCGTCTTCATTCAAACTGTGAATATGTACTCATCTATTGTCGCGCGCGCAGCAGGCACAATGCGCGTTGTTAACCCGGGGCCAACCCGCCTCTTTGCTCCGAGGCGACGCTGGGCGACGGCGGAGTGCCGACCGCGGCCTACGAGCGACCCGAGCAGCCCCTGGACCTGATCCACGAGGCCTGCGACGCCTGCGGACTGGCGCCGGGAGCCGAGGTCCACTTAGCGCTGAACTGCGCCGCCCCGCGGCTAATGGACTACGTGAGTAGCCCGACGGGTAGCTTCTGGCTACGTGTGTGAGGCCAGCCGCTTGGAGCGTCCAGGAGGAGGAATCCTCTGGAGAATCAATTTGGTAGCACGCTCTACGACGGCCCATAATGCATCAGGGTGAGCGGCCGGCGGCAGGAGATTTGGGGCGCGACCCAAAACCCTCAAACTTCTAACTCATGCAATGTGATTACATTATGGTGGTTGTGAATTATAACACAATATGAATCTCTCAAAAACACTTGACGTTATCTTATAATATGGTATATTCTATCATGAAGCATTATGATGTTTTATTGCTATAAGCCGACAGAGGACGCCATCAGTTTCTTTTCTTCCTCTCAGGCTAAAGGAAAGTATGAAGTTGCAACCGGAGCGCTGAAGTCTCCGGATGATTTAGTGGAATTCTACCAAACCCTGATCGGCAAATACCCGGCGGTGGTGGCTCTCATCGATCCGTTCAGAGGAGAGGTGAGTCAACGCTCCATCAGTCTCCTGTCCAGGTTCATGTGTAAACAATACCGTTTGTATTCAATACATGTACACGTTGTTTATTGTACATGTCGCTTCTGCTTCTGTTAAACAGTAGAAATACAAATAATGTCTTCATTGAAGGACGGATGCAGCTCATACAATGTGACAATGAAGCTATGTTTCCATTTCTTTAGCACATCGCTCCCTATGATACAAATACATATGAGACAAATACATGAATACATAAAGGAAGGAGAAGGTCTTGTAGATATAAAGTGTGCGTTAGAGTCCCAAGATTCAAGTCTTTGAGTCACGACTTGTCGATTCTTATGAAAACCTACAGAGACCCAGAGAATTACATCTTATAAAGTTTAAGAAGGACACCCAGTGCGTCACTGAGTGGATCCTGGAAGAGGTTTAGTCCACTCCCCCTGCAAAAGTTATGATCTATAAAAACAAACTAGTCCAGAAACACTCACGCACTTGTATGTTTTGGAGACTAAGTGTATTAGATAGACACATACAGAATACTGTGCAGCCTCATAGGATGAACTGAAAAGCTCTCCAGTGTAAGAACCCTCCTCCTCCGTCACCACCCGCCCATAGGGATTGTGGGAATTAAAGACAGTGACAGCTCTCGCTCCATATCCTCATTATCGGTCCTCCTATGTGCTGGTAGCTACAGGAACGTGACCGGGTCAGTTTAGGTTAGCTAGTGAGGCTATGTGCGGCTAACTACAGGAACGTGACCGGGTCAGTTTAGGTTAGCTAGTGAGGCTATGTGCTGCTAACTACAGGAACGTGACCGGGTCAGTTTAGGTTAGCTAGTGAGGCTATGTGCTGGTAGCTACAGGAACGTGACCGGGTCAGTTTAGGTTAGCTAGTGAGGCTATGTGCTGCTAGCTACAGGAACGTGACCGGGTCAGTTTAGGTTAGCTAGTGAGGCTATGTGCTGCTAGCTACAGGAACGTGACCGGGTCAGTTTAGGTTAGCTAGTGAGGCTATGTGCTGTTAGCTACAGGAACATGACCGGGTCAGTGTAGGTTAGCTAGTGAGGCTATGTGCTGCTAGCTACAGGAACGTGACCGGGTCAGTTTAGGTTAGCTAGTGAGGCTATGTGCTGCTAGCTACAGGAACGTGACCGGGTCAGTTTAGGTTAGCTAGTGAGGCTATGTGCTGCTAGCTACAGGAACGTGACCGGGTCAGTTTAGGTTAGCCAGTGAGGCTATGTGCTGCTAACTTGGGCTAACGTAGCCGCGCCCCCTTTGTACCACATAAAGTTCAGCGAGTAAAATCAGGCGGAAAAGCGTTGAGAATATTCACAACTGTTTTGGTGTGAACGCAGCATTAGATGTTGTGACGCGGCTCCAGCTGAATGTAATGTGTACGCAAAACTACATCTGACTGCTTAGTTAGTTAGTTAGTTAGTTAGTTAGTGCCACCAACACATGTTGTTCTACTAGACAATTTACATCAAACCTTTATGTCTAACATGTGTTTCAGAGATATGTGTTTGTTTGCATATGTATGATGATTTGAACTATTGGTCCTTAAACGTGTGTCTTGTGTGTGTGTGTGTGTGTGTGTGTGTGTGTGTGTGTGTGTGTGTGTGTGTGTGTGTGTGTGTGTGTGTGTGTGACTGTAAGGACATCGACCAGTGGGAGAAGCTGAGCAACGTGATGGAAGACTCGTGCGCTCTGCTCTCTGACGTCACCTTCAAGTCAAAGGCCCGGCCCCTTCCGGGGGTCAAAGGTCACGTCTTAAAGCACGTTCACGAGATGACAATAAGTGATTTGATCTGCATCGCGTCAGAGCACCAAGGTATCCGAAAACAAACACACACCTCTGGGTCTGAAAGGTAGCACCAGCTGTTTTATGTATGTGTTGTTTATTTGTGCAGAGAGCAGTACTGTCCCCTTTCTGCTTGAATCTCTGCTTCCTAGTGATTTAACTGCAGCCTCTGTTGCAGTAAATCGTTGCAATAGATGTATTGCTGACTGAAATCCAGCTTTTGAAGCCACTGTAACCTCTACTCCCAAACTCACTCACTGGCAATGTGTCCATAACCACGTCAACAGAGTATAAAGTTACAGACCTGGATAAT
The DNA here is from genome assembly GCF_023055335.1 of Clinocottus analis. Classification (NCBI taxonomy): domain Eukaryota; kingdom Metazoa; phylum Chordata; class Actinopteri; order Perciformes; family Cottidae; genus Clinocottus; species Clinocottus analis. The sequence continues at coordinate 21,549,347 of NW_027176240.1, read as the reverse complement.
GTTATCGTGACCTTCCTCCTCTGAAACCTTCATTTCCCAACAACGAAGTAAACGCAGAACATCCTCCGTTGTTCGGCATATTGCAAACACGTATATGTACCCCTGAACATTGTTAAATACCTTCATCTATTGTTGAATAGTTTCTTTAAGTCTCCCGGCAGTGCAGAGCGACTTCTACTCTACACAGGTCACAGACTCTCGTGTCAAGGACCTTTTAACATTCATAGCAAATGTTGGCACAGTTATATTTAATGAAAAACGCCTCTGCTGCTGAATTCATCTAGGAGTAGTAATCACACTTTAATAAACATAGGTGAAATACCACAGATGGAGCAAAAGGGGAGGAGGTCGGGGTGGAGGAGGCTGCAGCCGTCATGATGGCTGAGCTCCAGCGTCAACTGGAGATTCAAGACGCTCTTACACGCAATGCAATCTGGGAAACCTGCAGGCCTGACGGGCTGCCGGTCACATGGTTTAAATCTTCTCAAACAGCCTTTACTCCCTGAAAATGTACAACGCTGCGTGCATCGTCTCCATTTGTTTGATGCCAAGTTATGTTGAAGACTAGCTAACCCAGCTCTCCCAGAGGATGAAGAAACACACACATACATCATAAGAACCCCATAAAGTGTGTCTCCATGCAGACGACCTACACTCCTCCGTCTCGGCTCAGTTCAGACTCGCAAACAAAGTGACCTTTACCCAAACCCTCGAACTTTAACTTCCAGCCCCCTTGACCTTGTTCAAGAAGGTTAGCTTAGCATGAATTTGATTGGACGTATTAGTCGGGTGGTAGCATATGAACGAAGCAGCTGATGCAAGACTTCATTGCTTGAATTCTATCAAACCTTTTCACCCATGAAACAATGCTTGTATGATCAACTCTGTGTGTGTGTGTGTGTCTGTGTGTGTGTGTGTGTGTGTGTCCATGTGCCAGGGTCAGTGTTGATGGGAATGACCTGCAGTGAGCCCTGCAGTGAGGACTCCTGGTCAGATGTAGTACGTCTCATTCCTTCTCTCTCATTGTGCGTCTCCAGCGTCGTGTTGTCTGATCAGAGAACGTTAGTCTGGTTCCACAGCAGCAGTGATGCTGTGTGTGTGTGTGTGTGTGTGTGTGTGTGTGTGTGTGCACATCACAGTGTAACGTCCTGGTTTCCTGCGTCACACACACTCCCCCCTGGCTCACACACTGCCCCCCCCCCCCAGGTTGTGGGTCTGGGTCTGAACTACATCAAGCTGGGAGGGCTGAGCGGCGCCGAGACGATGGCCAAGTACAACCGGATGGTTTCTATAGAGGAGGAGCTGCTGCAGCAGGGCATGCTGGGTAAGTTCTGCTCACGGCCATAAGGTCTGATGCTCTTTTATTGATGTGAACGGAAACGATGAGGAACACACACACACACACACGTGTTTATGTGTGAGAGAGGAAGGATGACCCTAAAGCACACACACACACACACACACACACACACACATATAGACACACACAGACAAACACACACAAATAGACACACACAAACAAACACACAAACAAACACACACACCACCCTCAGTCTCCTTTGGACGTGTTAGTTGGTCGTCTTGATTACACACACAGGGACACACACTCTCCTAAAGCATGCAGAGTCACCGCAGATGATCCATGTGTGTGATCATGTGTGTGTGATCATGTGTGTGTGATCATGTGTGTGTGATCATGTGTGTGTGATCATGTGTGTGTGATGTTTGTGGGGAAACACACTGAAAAGGTGCAGTGATCATCATCATCCTCCTCATCATTGTCGTCCTTCTCTTCCTCCTCCTCCTCCTCCTCCTCCTCCTCCTCCTCCTCCTCCTCCTCCTCCTCCTCCTCCTTCTCCTCATCATCATCATCATCATCATCCTCCTCCTCCTCCTCAGCCTCCCAGGAGCAGCCCCTCCCTCCTCTGTCCTGGGCAGCAGCAGCAGCAGCAGCAGCAGAGGCTGCAGACGACGTCACAGATTCAAACGTTTGAATCAGGTTCTCTGCTCTCGTGGTTCCATCGGCCGCCAGCGTCTCTGGAGAACCGCAGAACCGCAGAGCTGCTTATGAACAGAGAGCATTAATGCAGCGTTACACTCGGCTGCATGTAAAACATCAACACAAAGCTCAGTGAGTAACACAACCTTCAATAAAACCAGTTTGCTCACAGACGTCTCCTGCTTCTTCAGACGCCCGTCATGTACACTGTACCGCCAGCACACACACTACACACACTACAACACTTTACACACATTACAACACTTTACACACACTACCCACATCACACACTTTACACACTTCACACACACTCCAGCCCTCAGGAGCGGAGCCTCCAGCCTTCAGCTCCTCCACAATGGCTCGCTCCCCTGGGGAAGGTCATCGCACCATGTGACCACGACCGCCACAGAGCTTCTTGCTGAGGTTTGTATCATTGTGTTTGTGTATTTATTGTGTGTTCATTGCGTTGTTCATTCCGGTCACATGACGTCCATCCTGATGGAGGACGCTCCTCTTTCTCTCCTGAAGGTTTCTTCTCTTTTCATCCTGTTGAAGGTTTTCTTTTGGGAGTTTCTCCCGGGACGGACGATGTTGGACAAGTTGAGACTGTTGAGTCCTCTGAAGAGGAGGAGGAGGAGGAAGAGGAGGAGGAGGAGGTAGAGGAGGTGAAGGAGGAGGAGGAGGAGGAGGAGGAGGAGGAGGAGGAGGAGGAGGAGGAGGAGGAGGAGGAGGAGGAGGAGGAGGAGGAGGAGGAATTAAGAATTAAGATGCATTATAATTACTCATGAACTTAACTTAAGAGAGAGAGAGAGGCTGGAAAGAGAGAGAGAGAGAGGCTGGAGAGAGAGAGGCTGGAGAGAGAGAGAGAGGCTGGAAAGAGAGAGAGAGGCTGGAAAGAGAGAGAGAGAGAGAGGCTGGAAAGAGAGAGAGAGAGGCTGGAAAGAGAGAGAGAGGCTGGAAAGAGAGAGAGAGGCTGGAAAGAGAGAGAGAGAGAGGCTGGAAAGAGAGAGAGAGAGGCTGGAAAGAGAGAGAGAGAGGCTGGAAAGAGAGAGAGAGAGGCTGGAAAGAGAGAGACTGAAGGAGAGAGTGAGTGCTTGTGGTGATGGAGGATCTTTCTTCCTCCAGCTCTTTATGTTCAGTGAGTTTCCTTCAGCTCTTCCTCTGAGCCTCAGTGCTGCTGAACCTTCTCAGGCTGGAGATGTAGAGCAGCTGGAGATGAAAAGCAGCTGGAGATGAAGAGCAGCTGGAGATGAAGAGCAGCTGGAGATGAAGAGCAGCTGTCGGACACGTTTCCCTGAAGCCGTCACCGTTCACACTCGTTCACTTTCTTTCTCGTTGACGCTTCATTTCATGAAACGTCGCTCAGATAATAAATAGAATCACAAACGTCCGTCGGCGGATGATTCTCCCGTTTCCTCCTGTGAGGTTTCTTGGTCGGCGTGCGGCGCCGCCGCAGCTGACAACCTCTAATCAAGGCCGCGTGCCGGAGCCGGACGCGCTGCCGCCTCCCAGCCGAGCCGCCCCGCGGCAATTACTATGTTTGGGCAAAATAAATGAAATGACTAACAAAATAGGTCAAATTAAGTGTTTCCCCCGACGCGCTGAAGGACCTCCCTAATTGCCGGTCCCTGAAGGGACAAGAATACAAAAACAACAAAACCTTATATTGTGTCGGCCGATGACAGGAGGGGAGGGAGGGGGCGCCGAGAGAGGAGAAAGGGAAACAGCATGGTTTGTGTAATTACATGTTTGGCCTGGACCGGCGGTGTGTGTAGCGTCCGTCAATCAACATCACAGAGTTCCACGGGTGGAGCAGATGGCGGAGGAAGCGACGGAGGCGGCCATCGACTTTGTCGAGGGCGGAAGAGCGGAGACGCCGCCGCTCGCCGCACGCCGGCGCATTATTGAGTCCGGCCTCGACAGAACCTTCATTTCTTCTTCTGGCTCGCGCCGCTCCGCCCTCCAGACGGCGCCCTCGCATCCCCACGCTGGACTGGAGTCACGAGGAAACACGAGACTCTCTCTCTCTCTCGCTCTGCTCCTGGGATTAGTCCACAGAATCATTTCCTGTTTCCACCCGGCGCCGCCGCCGTGACTAAATGTGTCCTTAAATCAAATTAGAGAGGGGCGACTTCCCGGAGCGAGGGCATGAAGGGGCGATACGCGTGGAAGATGCCAGCGGCGTCTTTGAAGCCGGCCGCTGGCTGCTGAACCGGCAGAGTCGCAGCGACGCTTCCTGCTCTGTGTTCGGGGGGATTTGGCAGCTCAGAGCTGAAGGAAGCCGCTAAGCTTTAATTAACAGCAGCGCACAATAGGCGGGCGGACATTACCCAGAGTTCACAGCTCTCACGTTTCAGCCCCTCGCTCGCCGGGTAATGTGGCAGGTGTCGAAAGGGGGGGGGGGACAAAACAAACGCGCCAGCAGCTCGGCATTGTGGGTAAGTCACCGGCAGCCATTGTGCTTTTTCAAAGGGCACCTGAGTGACTGAAGGCTCAGAGACCTTTAACCCCGCGAGGGTGAAGCGTGGCTCTGCTTCTCTGGATTCATGGAAATACGTCGAGCAATACAGAGATACACACTGTGAGAGATACACACACTGAGTTACACAACCACACGGTGACGTGTAACTCCTCCGTAAGCATCCAGAACATGAAGGATGTGCACTGAGATGTGTTGTTGTCTGTATCAACCTGTTGCGGTCGGTTCCCTCATCGTGTCTCAGTTTGTCTCAGATTAGCATCGACGTGTTTCCTGGAGACTGTTGTTGATTTTCAGATTAAAAAATGACCTGAAATTGCCCCAAAACTTGTAACATGGAGCATGACGGGGGGGGGGGGGGTCACGGCGGCCTGTAATTGCTCGCCGGGAGGCTGCAAGGTTAACGCCGGTCTCGGCGGAACAATTCAGAAACATGCTTTGCTTCGGCGGACGCTCAAGGCTGCAGAGCGCTGCGCCGCTCCGGCTTCACCTTCAGGAGGGAAAGAGCTGAATGGACCCTGAACAGGTGGAGCGGGACCACGGCTTTCACCCCACGGCATGTAAATCACTCACACACTCGTGTTTTAGTTCAGGTGCAACGTCTGTCTTTATTCACAACCGCCACGAGCTACATGCTACATGCTACACGCTACATGCTACATGCCCGCATTTCATTTGTGGTGTGGACAATCCATTTGATCTGACGGCATCGCTGACTCGTCACAATACACAGCCTGGAATCATTGTCTTAAACGCTGTGTGTGTGTGTGTGTGTGTGTGTGTGTGTGTGTGTGTGTGTGTGTGTGTGTGTGTGTGTGTGTGTGTGTGTGTGTGTGTGTGTGTGTGTGTGTGTGTGTGTGTGTGTGTGTGTGTGCAGACAATGATTTGTGTCGTGTGATCTTCCGTCTCCTGTCGTCGTCCCGCTGGCCCTCACACTTCGGGGGGAAGACCTGCAACAAGAGACAACACTCATTAACACTTCACACACTGCTCACACACACACACTGCTCACACACACAAACTGCTCACACACACACTCCTCACACTGCAGCAGGCCAGAAGGACCACTATTTCACACCGTACAAAATGTAAAACTGGTAACTTTTAAGTCATAATCAATCTGCTCTTTGATTGTTTTAGCTATTTTAAAATATTGTTTTTCACATATTAAAGTGTCTGCTGCTGGTTAAGCGTTGAGGTTCTGCTCACAGTCACATTTCATGTTTCAGGAGTCGAGCGCCGGTTAAACGAGGAGACGACGCCCGCTAGCTGCTCGTTCAGCGCGACCGCTAACGTGCGCTGTGATTGGTCAATGCTACTGCGGCAGGAAGTGGCGGTAAAACACCTTTTGTTGGATAAATCCTCATTAAAAGAAAAAGAACAAGAAAAAGCTAGAAGATCAAAACCCACGAGTACACGTTATAGCCCACGAGTACACGTTACAGCCCACGAGTACACGTTACAGCCCACGAGTACACGTTATAGCCCACGAGTACACGTTACAGCCCACGAGTACACGTTACAGCCCACGAGTACACGTTATAGCCCACGAGTACACGTTACAGCCCACGAGTACACGTTATAGCCCACGAGTACACGTTATAGCCCACGAGTACACGTTACAGCCCACGAGTACACGTTATAGCCCACGAGTACACGTTGTAGCCCACGAGTACACGTTGTAGCCCACGAGTACACGTTACAGCCCACGAGTACACGTTACAGCCCACGAGTACACGTTACAGCCCACGAGTACACGTTACAGCCCACGAGTACACGTTGTGGCCCACGAGTACACGTTACAGCCCACGAGTACACGTTACAGCCCACGAGTACACGTTACAGCCCACGAGTACACGTTACAGCCCACGAGTACACGTTGTAGCCCACGAGTACACGTTGTAGCCCACGAGTACACGTTGTAGCCCACGAGTACACGTTGTAGCCCACGAGTACACGTTACAGCCCACGAGTACACGTTACAGCCCACGAGTACACGTTATAGCCCACGAGTACACGTTACAGCCCACGAGTACACGTTATAGCCCACGAGTACACGTTGTAGCCCACGAGTACACGTTGTAGCCCACGAGTACACGTTACAGCCCACGAGTACACGTTACAGCCCACGAGTACACGTTGTAGCCCACGAGTACACGTTGTAGCCCACGAGTACACGTTACAGCCCACGAGTACACGTTACAGCCCACGAGTACACGTTACAGCCCACGAGTACACGTTACAGCCCACGAGTACACGTTACAGCCCACGAGTACACGTTGTAGCCCACGAGTACACGTTGTAGCCCACGAGTACACGTTGTAGCCCACGAGTACACGTTACAGCCCACGAGTACACGTTACAGCCCACGAGTACACGTTACAGCCCACGAGTACACGTTACAGCCCACGAGTACACGTTGTAGCCCACGAGTACACGTTGTGGCCCACGAGTACACGTTATAGCCCACGAGTACACACTATAGTCCACGAGTACACACTATAGCCCACGAGTACACACTATAGTCCACGAGTACACACTATAGTCCACGAGTACACGTTGTAGCCCACGAGTACACGTTATAGCCCACGAGTACACGTTATAGCCCACGAGTACACGTTATAGCCCACGAGTACACGTTGTAGCCCACGAGTACACGTTGTAGCCCACGAGTACACGTTACAGCCCACGAGTACACGTTACAGCCCACGAGTACACGTTGTAGCCCACGAGTACACGTTGTAGCCCACGAGTACACGTTACAGCCCACGAGTACACGTTACAGCCCACGAGTACACGTTACAGCCCACGAGTACACGTTACAGCCCACGAGTACACGTTACAGCCCACGAGTACACGTTGTAGCCCACGAGTACACGTTATAGCCCACGAGTACACGTTATAGCCCACGAGTACACGTTATAGCCCACGAGTACACGTTATAGCCCACGAGTACACATTATAGCCCACGAGTACACATTATAGCCCACGAGAGCAGCATCGTTGGGCTTCACTGTAAGATCTGCTTGAAGCTCTGTGAAGGAGGAGTGGAGGAGGAGGAGTGGAGGAGGAGTGGAGGAGGAATGAAGAAGGAATGAAGAAGGAGAAGTGAAGGAGAAGGAGTGAAGGAGGAGAAGTGAAGGAGGAGAAGTGAAGGAGGAGGAAAGGAGGAGGGAAAGAGGAGGAGTGAAGTGAAAGAGGAGTGAAGTGAAGGAGGAGTGAAGGAGGAGTGAAGTGAAGGAGGAGTGAAGGAGGAGTGAAGGAGGAGCAGCTCACCAGCGTCCTGCGGGCCGTCCAGCGCGTCGCGGCGCCTCATCAGGATCCTCTGCAGCTGCTGGTCGCGCTCTGCAGACGGAGACGCCGCCTTCGGCCGCGTGGCGCCTCGCCCAAAGTTCTCCTGGACGGATTCAACAGAAACATCCAGACAGACGGTGCGTTCAGGGACACGGCGGCAAATGAGGATCGCTTTATGAAACCCTGACGTTCTGCTATTTAGCCCAGAGTCCAAAAGACGTGTCGTTCGGTTCAAAAATGGAAAAGTCATCACCTTCATACCTAAACATGCTGGATTAGTGCATGCTGGGTATTAACATTCAGACGTGGACTCATACGAGCGGCGTCTGTTACTGAGATCCGACTCTATGTAATTACATAAACTTAACGGTAAGTTTATTTGTTCCTGTTCGGATAGAATTCTTCCCACAATGCTTTGCTGTATTTCTGCAATATAAGCCGTTGAAAACTGTGGAACCCCAATTTAATTACAATACTTGTGTTTATTGTATGTATTTGTTCAGCAAAGTCTTGGAAAAAAAATTATATCTGGAAAAAAAAAGCACTTTTAAAAGATATTTTGATGGTAACTATGAACATCCAGCATGATATGAGCCAGATGTTCCAAAAAAGCCTCCTGGAGCGTCAATAAGACCTTTATGGAAAGATTAGGACCTAAAGAATCAGAATCTGCAACAAAAATCACAATAAAACAAAGTCTTGGTCTGTTAGGAAGGAGCTTCAGTCAGAAAACTGTGTCATTCAGTTCAAAAATGGACAAATGACGTATTATAAGCCAAAAGATTGTCTGAATGGGGCATGCTGGGACTTAAAATGGCAGCGGGAGGATTTTCGCTCACGGTTTCCAAAAGGTTAAATGAAGTTAATGGACGCTGTGGCTCTGGAGACCCTGCAGGAAACCTCACTGGACTTATTTTATGTTTAATAATGGGCGCTGCGGGCTCGGGGCTATGCACTGCACATGAGCACAGTCGCAGAGTACGACCTCGTTCCACGCTTCATATTCTACGTACAGTCCACTTTGACGGCAGCTCTTCGTTTATTAAATCAGGAACCGTGGCGTAAACACACACAGGAAGTTCAAGCAGTCAAACGTGGCTGGCGAGGACGTCGGATTGTCTTAAAGTTCCATTACCATGATTCCTCTGAGCTCCTGAATGGCAGAATTAGAGGGCAGCCGCTCCATCTGATAAAAGGAAAAACAGGAGGAACAAGACGGGGTTTTGGTAAATAAACAGCAGTCTGACACATTATACTTATTTTCCCTCATTCAGCACTTAGAGGCTAAACTGCAGCTCTTACCGCAGAGACGAGACACTGAGGACGTATGCTTTCTACAAGAAGCAAATGTGTAAACACAATCATTTTCAGTCACGTCAATTTTCCCATCCTCATTATTTATAATTACCTCATAGAGCAGGTCCTAATGCTATCTAATTTGCCGGCATTGTTGTGGCGGAGGAACACGCCGACTAAAAGATGTCTTGGCCATATGTCATGTTTTATCAAAACAAGAAGCTCTCAGATAATCCCACACACTGATGGATGTAAGAGCTCTCAACAATATCTGCTTAACAATGACGCGGTTCAGTTTGCTGGTTTGGACAAAGATAACCTCTCATTCAATGTCTCCATCACGGGGAGATGCACTTCCCTTAATGACTCTCCCCCGACACGTTTCCTTCTCTGTCTTCAGTATTTTAGTCCAATTGTTCTGCCTTCAATACTCTTGAAGCATCGGCGCCTCTTTTTTTAAGATGTGGGAATATTTGTCCTCATTTTTAAGTCATAATTTATGTGTGTTGTCGGTTCAAAAGAGTAGATGTTAGTGTCAGGGTTCATACACCTGACCAATGGATCTCCATGACTTTAAACCAAATTTCTATGAATATAAACCAAATTTCTATGATTATAAACCAAATTTTTATGACTTTAAACCAAATTTCCATGACTTTTGACCACATTTCCATGAGCAAACATGTAGTGAAATCTGTGTGTAAACAGTAAAAAGTGATAAAATGAGTTAGAGAAGCTGCCTTAGAGGGTTTCCATTCAACTTCATTCTATCATTAGTATCATGATATCATAGTGCATTATGATATAATAGTGCATTATGATATCATAGCGCATTATGATATCATAGTGCATTATGATATAATAGCGCATTATGATATCATAGCGCATTATGATATCATAGTGCATTATGATATAATAGCGCATTATGATATCATAGCGCATTATGATATCATAGTGCATTATGATATAATAGCGCATTATGATATCGTAGTGCATTATGATATCATAGTGCATTATGATATAATAGTGCATTATGATATCATAGTGCATTATGATATAATAGTGCATTATGATATAATAGTGCATTATGATATCATAGTGCATTATGATATTATAGTGCATTATGATATAATAGTGCATTATGATATCATAGTGCATTATGATATAATAGTGCATTATGATATAATAGTGCATTATGATATAATAGTGCATTATAATAGAATAGTGCATTATGATATCGTAGTGCATTATGATATCGCAGTGCATTATGATATTGCAGTGCATTATGATATTGTAGTGCATTATGATATTGTCGTGCATCATATCGCAGTGCATTATGATATCGTAGTGCATTATGATATCGCAGTGCATTATGATATCGTAGTGCATTATGATATCGTAGTGCATTATGATATCGTAGTGCGTTATGATATCGCAGTGCATTATGATATCGCAGTGCATTATGATATTGTCATGCATCATATCGTAGTGCATTATGATATCGTAGTGCATTATGATATCGCAGTGCATTATGATATCGTAGTGCATTATGATATCGCAGTGCATTATGATATCGCAGTGCATTATGATATTGCAGTGCATTATGATATCGTAGTGCATTATGATATCGTAGTGCATTATGATATCGTAGTGCATTATGATATCGCAGTGCATTATGATATTGCAGTGCATTATGATATTGCAGTGCATTATGATATCGTAGTGCATTATGATATCGTAGTGCATTATGATATAATAGTGCATTATGATATAATAGTGCATTATGATATAATAGTGCATTATGATATAATAGTGCATTATAATAGAATAGTGCATTATGATATCGTAGTGCATTATGATATCGCAGTGCATTATGATATTGCAGTGCATTATGATATTGTAGTGCATTATGATATTGTCGTGCATCATATCGCAGTGCATTATGATATCGCAGTGCATTATGATATCGTAGTGCATTATGATATCGCAGTGCATTATGATATCGTAGTGCATTATGATATTGTCATGCATCATATCGTAGTGCATTATGATATCGTAGTGCATTATGATATCGCAGTGCATTATGATATCGTAGTGCATTATGATATCGCAGTGCATTATGATATCGTAGTGCATTATGATATCGCAGTGCATTATGATATCGTAGTGCATTATGATATCGCAGTGCATTATGATATCGTAGTGCATTATGATATCGCAGTGCATTATGATATCGTAGTGCATTATGATATCGTAGTGCATTATGATATCGTAGTGCATTATGATATCGCAGTGCATTATGATATTGCAGTGCATTATGATATTGCAGTGCATTATGATATCGTAGTGCATTATGATATCGTAGTGCATTATGATATCGCAGTGCATTATGATATTGCAGTGCATTATGATATTGTCGTGCATCATATCGCAGTGCATTATGATATCGCAGTGCATTATGATATCGCAGTGCGTTATGATATCGCAGTGCATTATGATATTGCAGTGCATTATGATATTGCAGTGCATTATGATATCGCAGTGCATTATGATATTGCAGTGCATTATGATATCGCAGTGCGTTATGATATCGCAGTGCATTATGATATTGCAGTGCGTTATGATATCGCAGTGCATTATGATATCGCAGTGCATTATGATATCGCAGTGCATTATGATATCGCAGTGCGTTATGATATCGCAGTGCATTATGATATTGCAGTGCGTTATGATATCGCAGTGCGTTATGATATCGCAGTGCGTTAGTTCACTGTAACTAAACTGGAGCGTTAGTGATCGCTCTGTAAAGACATTGACAGGGTAAAACACTGTTTACTGACGGTACCTTTCTCCTGGCTCTGTTGGGGGACTGACCGACGGGTCGAAGCTGAACGCCTTTCTTGATCCTGTGCATCATCTCGTCCACGGCCTGCTGCCGGATGTCTAAGAGACACACACACACACACACAAACACACACAGACACACACACACAAGCGGAGAGACACGGATTAGTCTTGGTCTTTTTAACAGACGCGTCGTGTTCAACAGCTCCGCTGATACGAAGCAGCAGCCGGCCTCGGCGGGAACCAGTGCCAAGAACTAAAGTGAGTTTAAATGATGTTGAGAGGCACTGTGTAATTCACAGGCATCATTAGCACTGCTCTTGAAATGAAGCTCATTTGGATCTAAAAGCTTGAAAATGACACAAGCCCCCAGGACCAGTCAATGAAGTTATTGTACTCCAGCGTTTGACTCTTAATTATGCCATAAACATTGACTGTATATCCTGTTTAGGGTGGATTTAGCCGTAGTCGTGGACAAATTAATAATCATTTTGATGTTGTAGTATTTAAAGTGCAGATTTAGGGTTCAGAGACGGAGTGTGATGTTCCCGAAATTATTCTGAAATTAATTTCTGCACACCGTCTGAAAACACAAACACTATTCAGCCATTTCCATCCACTTTCCGCGAGGATAAAAGGGCTTATTAAGTTCACAAAAGATGGGAACAAAAATATAATTCTGCAATAATGCAACCTATTGCCCCCCCCCAAAAAAAATGGAATATGTATTTTTCTAACAGAACATTCAACGACCTGCACAATGGGAGTATTGTCGGTAAGATATCTTTAAAATGCCGTACAAAAAGTATTTTGTGTTGAAGTAATGGTGAAATATTTTCCTCAGAAAGAGACTATTATGCAGGTGTCGGGGCAGAAGATCCTTGGGTGGCACATATTCAGCCTGCGCGTGATTCCAACAAATACCGAGCGACCAATTCAGGACTCGTACGCGTGAGGACACGCGTGTTCAGGCGGCGTGGACCGTGGACCTGCTCCAGTCAAGGCTTCGCTTTTGTTTGCGCAAATTGAAGAATTCGTCACGTTGACCTAACAGGCCACTGATGGAGATTTGAGTTGAAATTTCCGAATGCACCACTCGCTTCAGCATTTGTCCTTCTGCACAAAAGTGGCGCGGATTTGCAAAGGAAAGGAGCCAAAAGGATCAAATCTGGAAGGCGGGAAGAGGATTTTACACCTGTTTTCCTGCACGGACGCGCATGATAAACAGCAGCACACTTAACATACTAAATGATCACACGGCGCACGGCAGAAGTCAAGATATGCAGCAGATTGAAGTGTGAGTTACAGAATGAGGACATTAAAGCAGAATCCCCTCCACAGACATCTGTGAGGACTCTAGAGACTCAATGAAATTGAATATTTGTCTGAAAGGTAATTTGTATTTTACATCTGAGATTCTCCTCAGTCCCACCACTCATGCACCACTTTCAATACACACAATATGTATTTATGCTGAAAAGCATTACATGCTGACATTGCTCAAGGGAATTACCCACGATGCATTGCAACGTGAGGTGAAACACGCTGTTCCCAATGGAAGCATGGAGACGTAGAAACACCTTCACACTGCGGCGTTAAAGATGGAGCGTAGAAACACGTCAGAGGAAGGCAGCAGAATATAAATATAATCATATTTTTACATTCATCGTCTTGATAGATGATGATGATGAAATGACTTCTGAGCAGTCAGCTCGGCCCAGTGTGAACGAGCCCCTCAAGCCTTTCATGAGAGCTTTTCCCTCTGAAGGACCCACTGTGCTCATCCGGCTCGCGTCTCGGTGGCAGCAGCCAGGCAGGCCGAGCCAGGCTTCCCCCTCGCTTTACATCTGATTCTGGGGTTCCCAGTCCAGCCGGGAGATATGATCGCTCCAGCGTGTCCTTACCGTATCTCTAAGGCCGAGCCCTACAGAGGAAACTCATCTCCAAGGCTGAGCCCTATAAAGGAAACTCATCTCCAAGGCTGAGCCCTACGGAGGAAACTCATCTCCAAGGCTGAGCCCTACGGAGGAAACTCATCTCTAAGGCTGAGCCCTACGGAGGAAACTCATCTCCAAGGCTGAGCCCTACATAGGAAACTCATCTCTTTACTCTATCTCTAAGGCTGAGCCCTACAGAGGAAACTCATCTCTTTACTCTATCTCTAAGGCTGAGCCCTACAGAGGAAACTCATCTCTTTACTCTATCTCTAAGGCTGAGCACTACAGAAGAAACTCACCTCTAAGGCTGAGCCTTACAGAAGAAACTCATCTCTTTACTCTATCTCTAAGGCTGAGCCCTAAAGAGGAAACTCATCTCCTTACTCTATCTCTAAGGCTGAGCCCTACAGAGAAAACTCATCTCTTTACTCTATCTCTAAGGCTGAGCCCTACAGAGGAAACTCATCCCCTTACTCTATCTCTAAGGCTGAGCCCTACAGAGGAAACTCATCTCTTTACTCTATCTCTAAGGCCGAGCCCTACAGAGGAACCTTATCTCTTGTATCAGAGACCTGGTTCTTTCTATCCAGAGCAGGTGAACCCAGGTGAAGGTCAAGTATGAAACAGCTTTATTGTGTCATTTCTGGCGCATCCAACTGAAGCACAACACACACGCGTACGTACGGATGTGTGTGTGTGTGTGTGTGTGTGTGTGTGTGTGTACCTGGCGTCTGGGCCGAGTCCTGCTCCACCAGAGGGATGTCGGTGCTGACGTCTCTCCTCTTCCGGATCAGCGACAGCAGCGAGCTGCACGGCGAGGACAGAGCGCTCGTTACTGGTTTCAGGACCAGACAAAGCTTCAGCTTGTTGCTGTTGCGTGCACAGAATGTCACCGAGATGTTTAGCTAGCAACGCCGAGGTCCTCGCTCCGCAGCAACACTCTCCTCCCCCCACAGGCTCGACTGCCTCGGCCTCCTTCCTGTCGCTCAGCCCGTCTGCAACCAGGCGGCCACTGAATGAAATCTCCCTCTCCGCATCGCGATCACGGGTCAAGGGAAACGCTCGTTCTCCCGGTTTACTTTTGCAGTTTTCCGACGCGAGATTAGCGGCGTGAACTGAGAGTGTTCTGCTTTGTGAGCGTCAGCAGAAGATCATGTTTGGGGTTAATTAATGTCCTTAAGTGGTTTCACCCCGGCCTTGTTTGTGATACAAAACAGAAGGAATATGTTTCCCAGCAAACATATTTTCCTGAGTGGTGAAGCGTTGTGTGTGTGTGTGTGTGTGTGTGTGTGTGTGTGTGTGTCAGACCTGAGTGGGTTGGAGGCCACGGTTGGGGCTGGAGGAGGTGGAGGAGGTGGCGGGGGCGGTGGAGGAGCTGCAGCTGGGGGCGGGTTGGTAACAGCCTGCAGCTTCTTCTGGAGCTCCTCGACTGAAACGCATTGAGTGACAGTCGACACGGTAACGTGAGAGCAGAAAGGGAAACCCTGAAGGACGACTCGTCTCACGGCCGCACCGAGCGCCCCGTTGCATTGTGGGGGCTCGCACAGCGAACACGGTGCGTCCGGTCCTAATGGTTACCTGTAAACCGCAGATCCTTGACCTCCAGTTGGGCCTTGGAGCACTTGTCGCTGTACTCGCTCTTCTCCTCCTCCACCAGCTCCAGTTTACGCCTCAATGCCAGCAGCTCCTTCTGGGCCTCGCAGCTCTGCAGCCTGTCCTCCATCTGCTTCATCTGACATGAACACACACACACACACACACACATTGTTCCCCACCATGAGCCTGTACGCTCTTAAACGTGAACAAGCTTATTGTCCGACCTGTATAAATATAGACATTAGGGCAAGTTATTGTGTTAACTCAGCGTTCTTTTACTTTGCATCGAGAGGGTCATATGAAGTTCAGCTGCTGCTCTTTAACTTACATCTTTAAAACTGAACATGGACCAAAGAAGGAGTGGTTTGTCCCTCACAGGGACCCTTACTACTGAACATGGACCAAAGAAGGAGTGGTTTGTCCCTCACAGGGACCCTTACTACTGAACATGGACAAAGAAGGAGTGGTTTGACCCTCACAGGGACCCTTACTACTGAACATGGACCAAAGAAGGAGTGGTTTGTCCCTCACAGGGACCCTTACTACTGAACATGGACCAAAGAAGGAGTGGTTTGTCCCTCACAGGGACCCTTACTACTGAACATGGACCAAAGAAGGAGTGGTTTGTCCCTCACAGGGACCCTTACTACTGAACATGGACCAAAGAAGGAGTGGTTTGACCCTCACAGGGACCCTTACTACTGAACATGGACAAAGAAGGAGTGGTTTGTCCCTCACAGGGACCCTTACTACTGAACATGGACCAAAGAAGGAGTGGTTTGACCCTCACAGGGACCCTTACTACTGAACATGGACCAAAGAAGGAGTGGTTTGTCCCTCACAGGGACCCTTACTACTGAACATGGACCAAAGAAGGAGTGGTTTGTCCCTCACAGGGACCCTTACTACTGAACATGGACCAAAGAAGGAGTGGTTTGTCCCTCACAGGGACCCTTACTACTGAACATGGACCAAAGAAGGAGTGGTTTGTCCCTCACAGGGACCCTTACTACTGAACATGGACAAAGAAGGAGTGGTTTGTCCCTCACAGGGACCCTTATGATAAATGTTCCCGCTGCAGCACTATGTTGGTCTGGTGGTGTGTAATAAGTAGTATAGTGCTGGTCGTACTGGTGTGTAATAAGTAGTATAGTGCTGGTCGTACTGGTGTGTAATAAGTAGTATAGTGCTGGTCGTACTGGTGTGTAATAAGTAGTATAGTGCTGGTCGTACTGGTGTGTAATAAGTAGTATAGTGCTGGTCGTACTGGTGTGTAATAAGTAGTGTAGTGCTGGTCGTACTGGTGTGTAATAAGTAGTATAATGTTGGTCGTACTGGAGTCTGGTAAGTAGCATTGGGAAGCTGCCGCTTGACATCCAGTCCTCCGCTCCCGGGCCCCAGTTGCGTAACCAGTGTGTAAACTGGTCCTCAGATGAAGGCTCACCTCCACCTCCATCAGTGACCCCACTCAGCGCTCATTGTCTCCGTCGGTGCCAGAGGAGGCGGAGGGAGCTGGAGGCTGCACCTCCTCCTCCTCCTCCTCCGCTGCTGCTAATCATCAGTCTGGCCGGTCATGAAGGGTTAACCGCCATGGCCTGAGGTCTCCAACGATCCATCATGATGAATATACTGTTGGTCATGTGACCCGATCCTGAGTCTGTACTTTGAGTCTTTGACTTTCTCTTTTGACAGGTTTAAAGAGGGAAGAAAACGAGAAGACGCGTTCAATACCGGCAGCGTGTCAGTGTGCCGCGCCCAGTTTCATTCATATCTGAAGTTTCTTTTAGGGAAACGTTCTCGCATGATGGTGACACACAATCATTCCCTAAATTATAAATCATTTTCATCACAGTATCAGAGATTGCTTCATTATTATCATCATTGTGGAGGAAAACCAAGACATCGGTTTGTCTTTTCAAATGACTCAAATGTGTGTTTTTTAAGGAGAACTACACATTGTGATTGTAATTCAATCCCAAAGTCCCCAAATTACACATGCATATCATAATAATAATAATGTGGGTTTCATACGGGTTTCTTCAGGGGGAGACGTCTCAAAGTGAGGCTCAACTCTCTCTCTCTCTCTCTCTCTCTCTCTCTCTCTCTCTCTCTCTCTCTCTCTCTCTCTCTCTCTCTTAAAGGGCCGAGGTTTAGTTTCAGCATTGTTGGAGGTCTAATGGATCATGATTCATTCATTCATTCATTCATAGATTCCAGTGAAGTTCCTTCACTTCCCTCATGGTGGAAATGTCTACTTCTGTGGAAACCCCCCACACAATGTGAGGTTTGGCCTCCATGACCAGAGCTTCTTCCACTAACGTCAACTGGTTTGGTCGACTCAGTGATGTTGTGTATTGATATGTCTGATGCTGGTATGAGCAACGCTTCTGCCCGAGCGTTCTAACTGTGGCTAACCTGGTTCTGGTGCTCCAGCCTCTGGGCCTCCAGGTCCCGGGTCAGGCCGGCGACCCGGCTGAGGGCTTCCTGCAGCGCGGCACCGGGCGAGGAGCTCTGCATCAGGATCTGACTCTGCCGCTTCAGCGCCGTCTGCTCCACCACCATCTGAGAGGACGGTGAGGGAGGAAGGACACGTTGTCACCGGCGAGCGAGACCCGCCGCACGCCGCACGCCGCGGGACGAACAACTCACCGCTCTGGCGACGCCCTCGGCCTCGCTCCTCAGGACGCGCTCCAGCTGCAGGCTGTCCTGCAGGACCTCGAACTCATCCACAGCCAACTGAGACACTGCACCGAGAAGACGTCCACGCTGGGTTAGTCTGACAGTGATGCACGTGGTCTACACAACACGCATTGTGTCGACTACACACACACAGACACACACACACTAACCTCTGTTATATTTGGACAGGAGCTTCTTTTGCCGCATTGTCTCAGCGATTAAAACGGTGTTATCGTGTTTCTCTTTCAGCAGCTGCAAACATTGAGGAGAGAAGAAGAGGAGGATGAGGAGGAGGAAGAGGAGGAGGAGGAAGAGATGGAGAGTTTCATAGTCGTCATCTTTGTTCAAATGGAGAAAACAAACAAGATTTAAATCACCTCAGTATTAGAAAAGTTGCATTGACCAGCAATGATAGAAGTCAATCTGCACAAAGCATCCAGACTGAGTTGTGTACTGAGTTGTGTACTGAGTTGTGTACTGAGTTGTGTACTGAGTTGTGTACTGAGTTGTGTACTGAGTTGTGTACTGAGTTGTGTACTGAGTTGTGTACTGAGTTGTGTACTGAGTTGTGTACAGGACAGACACACAAAAGAAGAGGAGGACCTCCGAACAGTCTGACATCCCGTCATTGTGAGGACGTTTGTTTGTGGTCTCAGTGGAAGAAACAGAAAAGGACCAATGTGAAACCTACTTCGTCCCTGGTTGCCCTCAGTGTTTCTCTGGCGGCCTCGAGCTCCTCGACCGCTGGATGTTTGTCCGACTTGTGTTGCAGCTCTGAAACAAAGACGGAGAGACACTCGGTCCATCGCAGGAACAAAGCACCAGAGTGTGTGATCAGAGCGGTTGTGTTGCTTTCAGAGTGTGAATGTTTTCCATCCTTCTACCCAGAAACCAAAGTGAAACCCGGAGAACACGGAACAAAACGCTGCTTCAGCCTTCAGGCGGTTGCTGAACTCAAAGCGTGTGAAGACACTGCGGCACAGCGGCGAGGTTCACCTCCGCACCGCGTTGTCATCGCAGCAAATGAGTCTCTGACGGAGATTTTGAGGAACAGGTTTTGTCCTGGAAATCTTTGAAATGACACGGAGTTTAAATGTGAAACAAGCAGCTCACAGCAGGACATTGAGGAGGAAAAGGTCGCCGGCGTCTGGAATAGTTTCTGGGGAGGGATGGCGTGACCTTTGAAGGACGACATTCTCACATCAAATGGAAACGCTGAAGAAATATCTGAACAGAATTTTCAGCAGATGTTCTCTGATCGCACGAGACCTTCAGGTGAGGGCTTCACACGGGGGCGGGGCTTATGCTGCGTTCACACGGGGGCGGGGCTTATGCTGCATTCACACGGGGGCGGGGCTTATGCTGCGTTCACACGGGGGCGGGGCTTATGCTGCATTCACACGGGGGCGGGGCTTATGCTGCATTCACACGGGGGCGGGACTTATGCTGTGTTCACACGGGGGCGGGGCTTATGCTGTGTTCACACGGGGGGCGGGCCTTATGCTGCGTTCACACGGGGGCGGGGCTTATGCTGTGTTCACACAGGGGCGGAGCTTATGCTATGTTCACACAGGGGGCGGGGCTAATGCTGCGTTCACACGGGGGCGGGGCTTATGCTGCGTTCACACGGGGGGCGGGGCTTATGCTGCATTCACATGGGGGCGGGGCTTATGCTGCGTTCACACTAGAGTTACATAAATTTCAACTGGCGCCGCCTCAAACGCGTCGTTCTGGCGGGAAAAAAAAACGTTTTTTTGCAATTTATGGCGTCTGTGCATTGACTTTGCGTGTAATCTACTCGGTTACTTGGTTAATCTATTGGTTACTTATGTTATGCACACGCATAAGCACAGGTTAGCAGTTTAAAAATAACTAGTTTTAACTTTTTTAGCCAAACATATTGTTGATATCGGCAGTTTGGCACATTTAGCATGTGGAGCATAGACTTTGAATGACATTAAAAATACATAAATAATATATTTATTGTTATAATCATTAGACAAGGTGGTAATCCAATGGAGGAATCTCATTGGCTCGTTGTGTTGCTGCTCTATTGATGCACTTATTTATCAGTGATGCTGTTCATTAGCAGCACAAGGTGGTGTGAGACGTCAGAGTGTGTCAATCCAGTTTGAAGTCATCTAAATTCTCCTGAACGGTGTTTTTCTGCTCCTCTGCTCCGTGTTGACGCCTCAGGCCTCTCGCTGGTGTTTAATCCACGCTGAACACTTCTCTGTTTGCCTTTTATTAAATCATTACACTGCACTTCTTGTATTTTAGTTATTCTACTGTGAGTGTGTTTAATATGTTCTCTTTGGTTTGAAATACGTATTTAAATGTTCTTTTGCAGTGTTTTTCTTTCCCTGATGCTTTATGTGAGGCACTCTGAACGGCCTTGTGGTTGAAATGTGTTTATGTGTATTTTAAAACATTTTCTCGCCCAAATGTATTCCACCAGAAGGGATTTCATAATCGTGCATGGCTGGATTCCTCCCAGAGGTTTTTACAGCGCTCCTGTGACTGAAGTACCGACGTGTACAAGCAAAACCATCAGTTACTGGAACCACGCTGCTGTCTGAGCCGTGACATGTACGACCCATTAAGAGGAGCGGGAGACAACCTGCAGACATCACCTGCTGCCTGTCGCTCTTCACTCTCCTCCTCCTCCTCCTCATCATCATCATCATCCAGGTTGATCTCAGTGATGGTCTGTGGGCTGAGGAGCGGCAGCAGCATCATGCTCTTCCTCTTCAGAGAGCGGTTCTGACGGTTCAACTGCAGCGAGGAGGCACAGGGAGAAACGTGGCTATGACATGGCTATGACATGGCTATTACATGGCTATTACATGCTATGACATGGCTATGACATGGCTATTACATGGCTATTACATGCTATGACATGGCTATGACATGGCTATGACATGGCTCCTGCTGGTGGGATTGGAAACGCTCAACGCTCTCAGGATTTCTCAGACCACGGTCACTTAGTGGCACGTCTTTTTAAGAGGCCATGTCATAGTCGTTGTCAGGTTCATTCTTGTATTTTGAGTTTCCGCTAAAACATATTTAACTCTGTCTGGAATGCGTCTGGAAGTATTTTAGCCCCATCTGAAATAAAGCTAAGTAAAGCCACATCTGCTTTGATGTGTTTAAAGGAAATGACACTGAAGCAGTGCTGGGAACAGGCTATTTCCTGGCTATTGCCTGGCTATTTCCTGGCTATTGCCTGGCTATTTCCCAGCTATTGCCTGGCTATTGCCTGGCTATTTCCTGGCTATTACCTGGCTATTACCTGGCTATTTCCTGGCTATTTCCTGGCTATTTCCTGGCTATTTCCTGGCTATTACCTGGCTATTACCTGGCTATTTCCTGGCTATTTCCTGGCTATTTCCCGGCTATTTCCTGGCTATTGCCTGGCTAGGAAAACAGCAACATTTTAGGGGATCTCTGGAAATAACATTAACTAATGAATTGTCAATAAAAACGTGTTTTAGCAGCTTCTCATGTCCTGCAGCGTTCAAACCGCTGCACAGACTCTGAAGCCGTCGGAGGCAAAACTGGGACTTTGGGCCCAATAAATAAATTTGAATGATGCACAAATAAAATTCTTGTAAACGTTGTGGTGTTTTCCTCTCAAACATCATCACTGACCAGCAGATGGTTCCAGTGTTCAGCCTCTGTGTGAAGGCAAAACTTTTTCACAGATTTGAATGGATATATTTCCAAAGATAATTTGCTGAACGACGCGGCGCTGCCGCTCCACGGAGGTGTGTGTTTACACTCAGCAGATTACACCGTGCAGCCGCAGGAACACACGTCTACGGCACGTGTTCCCTAAAAAGATGACAGGAATCCAACAGAAAGTGACATCTTACAGCGCCGACACTCCTCAGACCTGCGTGGAGAGACGAGCGCCTTTGTATTAAGCTGCGGAGAAACAGGCGCAGAAACGAGGACGGCAAATGAGATGTTGTTGATTTCCTCTTTTCTTCGGCCCTGCAATCAGCCGTAATGGCGGGACGCGAGCAATGACGAGGTGTGAAAAAGCCGGCGTCGGGAGAGTGAATATCTCTCCTTTTAGACGTAATCACAGCTCTTTGACGTGACATGTATTTGCATCTTGCATTTCTATGCATCAACTTTTTTTTCTCCCCCGTGCGATTATCACTTCTAACACGTCTTCTCAGACGCCGTCCACCTATGAAATGATTCGCCGATTGATCAGTCCTACTTGACGCCACGGCGGCGGATCTCTTCCCTGAAAGTCCAATCATGGGGGGACGGCCGTGAGGAGAACCGCCGCTAAGTAAATCATGAATGGAGAGAGGAGATGAATGCACATTATGGAATAAAGAGAGGGAGAAAACAAAGAGAAGGCCAGCCATGAAAGAAACATGTGATAATGGCTTTCTGGTGCGAGCAGATTGCAGCAATTGCATTATTTTTTTGGACGATGCCCTTCACGCCGCATCATTTCTGCAATGCAATCAACAATATATAACATGGATTCATGTCCTTTTGATAATAATCTACAATCGGTGAGCGATTTACATGTTAAATGACAGACTCCTGTAAATATGGACACAAACAAACAGCATCAGGACCGCTGGTGAGCAGAGGACGCTCACAAAGGGAGGGGCCGTGCTCGCTATGCAAAAGGTATTAATACAGAGTTCGACTTCTCCGCCGCTCCTCTGGGAGTTACTCCCTGTGCATTTTGGGAATGGATTTAAATGTAAATGAGTAATAAACGGGTGTTAACTCCCTGAGAGAGCAGAGTTGTGACTGAAATGCTTTTGAAAGGTCAACGCCGTTCACGAACGTGGAGCCACTTGGGTGCAACCTGCTTCTGCTCACGGCTCCTGGATCCACTGAAGTGAGTGAATATGGAGGTAAGTTCTGGGATATGGCTAATCGAGGAGTATTTATGTGTTCTCTTGTATTAAAACCTTGTTTTATTCACGTCTGGGACAGTGTTACTTCTGACTGAAGAATTTAGTCTGATGCCGCGTTCACACCGAAGGAGTTGCGAAAAAAAATTCTTTTATTTTCTCGAAAATTTATTTATTTTTTCTCGAAAAATGTACTTTTTTACGCAAAATGCACTTTTTACGAAAAATTTACTTTTTATGAAAATTTGCTTTTTACGAAAAATTCACTTTTTACGAAAAAAATATTTTTTACGAAAAAAACCCCACTTTTTACGAAAAATGCAGTTTTTCCCAAAAAAAAAAATCTACAAAAAAAACACTTTTTACAACAAAAGTTTGTGTCTTATTTATTTATTTATTTATGTTTTTATTTATTAAGTTAATTGTAATTATGTATTAGGAGGACCGAGCAAAATAAGCTTTTCATTGTATAGAAACTGTCTGTTATCTGTGCTTCTGACAGTAAAAACATCTGGAATAAATCTGTAATATTCGGCGTTCAGGTTAACTGACAGTAACTGTGTGACTCATCCATGACATGGAGGAAGAGCAGTGATGAGTGTGAAGAAGAGGCCGGCCGGCTCTGAGCAGACGTCAGCGTCTTCAGAGCACAACATGAACGACAGAAGGACGTCAGAGACTCAACAGGTTCACCTACAGCAGAGACGTTCACACAGAGATCCAGGTGTGTGTCGAGGGACAATGTCCAACAACACAATGTTCCACCGTTGAGCGTCTGAGCCTGCGATGTCGCGGCTGCTCTCGCCGTGAAATACTCGTCCACGCCAGTGGGAGGCGCCGTAATTAGCATATACGCTGTGTTATGCTACAATGTGACATTTTGTAACTTTCTGTCGGGTTGTTGGTGTGCAGGAAAACGTAAAAAAAAGAGTTTGAAAGAAGACGCTGATGGAGTGGACCGATAACAGCAGCATTTGTGAGTTTAGAGGTCAGAGCGAGCGCTGGGGATGTCTAGAGAGCCAAAAGATACAGTCGATCAAGAGCCAGAAATATCAGCAGCGAGCCCCAAACATCTTCCAGCAGGAAGTCTGCTTACCCAGAACCCCCTTTGGTTTTGTGCCCAGCCCTCGGGAGAGGAGGATGAGGCCCGGGGGGAGCGCTCAGAGGAAAACAAAGTCGACCTTCGCCATAATTCTCCCTCGGCCTCCTATTGGCCCGAATCTGGTCCAACCAGGTGGGCTGCGAGGGCTTTTGTCCGGGGATTGAATGAGGAATGATTACAGTGATGAGCGCGACACGGCAGCGGGCTGCAGAGCCTCTCTCCTTGGCCGGCTCCCCCACTCCCTCGACCCACAGCCCCCCACTCCCAATCACAACTCACACTTCAGAGAGGACGCCCAAAAAAGTGTGCTCTGAATCTAAAGCACGCCACGCACTTTGAGACACCGACATATGAGGAGTGAAGGACGGCAGAGCGCAACAGACACACTGAACCTGTCAAAGTGACAGTTAATGGAGCCATTGACCCCTAAACAGCTGACAGGTTCCAACTGATTACGTTATTCCTCTCGTGTTTCATTGAATGGGACGTTGATCTTGTTGTATCGGACTTCCTGTAAACTTGAACTCGGGCGATATCCGGGTATGATGGACGGTACCTTGGACGCCAGGGCTTCAGCGCTCTCTCTGCACGTCCGCTCGATGTCCAGGTTCTGCTGGATGACGCCGACCTCTTCAATGACCATCTGAGACACTGAGACAGACAAAATAATAAAGACACTATGAGCAGACTTCATAAGATATATATAATTATATATATATAATTATTATCATTATCAGACAAGGAAATGATAGAATAAGTCCAGTGATGTTTCATCCAGGATCTTCAGAACCACAATGTTGATTTACTTTATTTAAATTGCTGAAACACAGCAAAGCATTGTGGGAAGAGTTCTATCTGGACAGAAACAAATAAACTTACCGTTAAGATTATGTAATTACATAAACCCTGTAACCTCAAAAACCTCGCCGGCACTTTTTGCGCGGCCGTAATTTTTCACCTTTTTGTTAATAAATACACTTTATGAAGTCTGATTTCAATAAAAGACGCCTCTGTGTAACTGTCTGAGCTCGGATCAATCTAATAAGGTATGAGAGATTTTTGTGGGAACAATCCTTGTGGGAACAATTATTGTGGGAACAATCCTTGTGCGGCTTCAGACTGCGATCAGGGGATTTTTTTAAACGCTTTTCTTCTGGAGAAATTTATGCATTTATGCAAATTTAGTCATAAAGTTTATAACTTTTCCATTCATGAACCAAACGACACGGTGTGTTTGCACTAAAATCCCTTGGTAACAGGCCAAGGCTTTGTTTTTTTTGTTTTCTTCCATGCTGGATGTTCATAGTTATGATCATAATATGGTAAATTCTTTTTCATTTTTTAAAATCTTTTCACAAATAAGTTCTGGAAAAAAAATCATATGAAACAACACAAGTATTAGAAATCATTTTGGGTTCATGTCACTACTTGAACAGACCTGCTAAAGCCTTCAAGGGCTCAAAAGTCACTGTGAGAAACTTTGAACCGGTTATGAAACTCTATAAAACCGACATGGAGACACGAGGAGCTCAGTTATGGATCTATAGTTATTATTCACGCTCGTCATCTGGCGGCATCAAACAAAATCATCATGCAGATTCTCCATGAAGTCCTTCATCTCCGAGACAACAGCAGTTTGAAACATGGAAAGTGAACTTTAAGACCGGCGTCCTTCCAGTAAGACGCGCCGCCTCGTTAGCACACATTTCATTTAGCCCCTCCAGCTAATTAACAGACTGAAATCAATCCAGCGTTGGTCCCACAACCCGAGCCCATTGGAGAGACGCTCAGCTGCCTTTTCCGACCAGACAAAGTCATCGGAAAAGAAGCGTTCGCAAGTCTGCTGAACGAGCGATCGCGTCAATACGAACTCGAAAAGTCGACTCGCGGCCATTCAAACCCGATCAGAACGCCTTGGGGAGAAACAAAGGACGTGATTAGGATGTTCTGAAGGAGCGGGAGCGTCGCGGTGACTTCTCACTTCATGGCACGGCTCATTGAGAAAAGAGAGCTGCAACACTTGACACTGAATCTTATTTCTGCTGCTATTGACGCTGCCGCGTGAGGAGGCTCACAGCGGAGTGACCCGCGTGCATCAATACGGGTTTGAATTCAAAAGGAAGGGAACTAAATGTTGGTACCATTATAGCTTTAGTTCAGATCATATCGCCGACCTTTTTATCTCGGATAGCATTCAGTCTTATATCTGATTTAATGAAGGAAACAACTTTACGACTGAGACCATGAAGACGAGTTGAGAATGCACTCATTTACTAAGAACCATGCATGTGATGAAAGAAAGTTGCTTTCAAGGCATTTAGGACAAAGAGGATGTGAACAGATAATGAAGGGTGTTATATAGGCACTGGCTTTAAAATATAAGTATTTTTACACAATGTCTGTTCAATGCACAGCACCAGCAACCTGAAGACGAACGCTCGTCTGATCTTCAACAGGTTTACTGGAGGTTCTCGCTGGAGGAGAAACACAACCCACCTCAACTTGACCCCTTGTGTTGCGGGTCGATTTGGAAATATCCGTAAAGTAGGTTTTCTGTATGAAACTTCTTCTAATCGCCTTGATTAGTGTCATTAATGGTTTCGGTCACATTGACCCGGGAACAACACTGAGGAACCAACATAACAGGAGGGTTGTACTCAACATGCTGTTAATATTATTATTAATAAAGCATCCCACAATGTTAATAATATATAATTAGTATTTTCTCTTTTGTAATTTAGTCATGTAGTCAGAGCAATACCCACATGTCAAAGGACTACATGTGTTTTGCATCAAATGTCTATGAGAAAATGACTTTACTTGATTAATAAACCTGAGTTAAACCCTTCAGGGTCCTTTTTCTCGATTTTACATAATTTCTTAAATTCACCTTTTAAAGGCTCTTTAATACGAGTTCATGCCCATGTGTGACATCTAACACTGCAGAACAATCTCAGCTCGCTATATAATGAGCCAACATTGTCACAAGGCACAAGTGTAAAGTGATAACATTGGCCTAAAGCGGAAAAATTGTATCTTGATTTTTGAAATTTCTTTACATCTCTTGTGCAAACATAACTTTACTCACGTGGAGGAACTGCTGAGGTGATGGACGTGGTTGACCAAAGGTCTTAGTGGTGTTTGCAGTGTAAGTAGGATTGGTAGGCTGTCCTGACTCTGTGTGTGTTTTCAGTTCATGAAAGTTAATTACAACATTTTGGTTGTCTTAAAAATAGATGTCTTATTCAACGGTCGGCCATCTTGTTTCACATTTGGTTGCAAAAACCAAGATGGCGACGGCCACCGTGCCAAACCCGCGGCTTCAAAAGACCTCTACGTCCACTTCTTGAGTCTCAGCTGTCTCTGAGGACTCATCATGAGGGACGACTTTCACGCTGCAGTCATTTCATCCACCGTCCACAGGCAAGATATTGACGAGAGCAGCTTAAACTAACCCTTGGTAGTTTAGTCGAAATAGAACTGCGATCTGGAAAAAATTCCAAATCACAAAAGCGTAATGTTGTTTAAGCTGCAATCACACCTCAGCACAAAAAAGCACGCCTCTGAAGAATGGCCTACCACTTAGCTAATTAAACATTGTGGTGGAGCAATGAAGAAATTAAGCATTAGTGCCATTATTGTGGGCAATTCCTCCTCCCCGGTGACACCTAATTAAGAACCAGATGAACGTCGGCGCCGGACGATACCCCCCGTTCCCCTGCAGCGCCCTTCACACCCGTCATTCAATAGCACTTAGCTGCCGGTCTTCGCGCTCGGCCTCGTCTGGGTTCCTCCACAATGCTGCGGCCGCGCTCGGCAACCTACGAAAGGACGCCTTGAACTAAATGACATGTTAATTATAATTACTGGTAGCCATGGTAAATAAACAGCGGTGGAAGTGTTGAAAGTGTATGAGCGCGAGTCGACGGGAGGGGGGGCTCGGGGCTCCGACACGTCAGAATTGGCAGTCTTAATTGTAAGTTTCGACCTCCCCATCATCATCGCTCCATCTTTTCCTACCCTCTTTTTTTTTTTTGCGCCTGTCTTTTTTCCATCCTCCTCTCAGGAAAGACAGTGATTACCCCTGTGCCGACGGGCCGCATAATGGTATCAGCGCCGCCAACGGAGCAGTGAATTAAATTGTATCTGCAGCCGCTGTGAAGCCTTGATGAGGGGGGCAGATGCCTTTGTGGTGTTATCATTATAACACAATGGTCATGTTGTCATCAACCTTGCCATTGGCAATTGAAAAGGCATGATTGTGTGTTGGGGGCTTTTTCCTCCCGTCCTCCCACCAACCCCGCTGCCCCACCCCCAGCCGTTTCCTTGTGAATAGGAGCAATTTTCTAAGAGCTATGAAATCACGTAATAGGTCCTAATATGCAGCTGCTTGGCACAGTGAGGCAGCCTCTATTAATGCAGGAAATCAAACACAATATGTGTTTTGGCTGGAGAATCGCTGAATACACAAGTACAGGGCCAGATTTATTCAGAGGGAAATATCCACACAACTCCAGCGTTACAAAGACAAACTATTTGCTCCATCTTTTGACACGCGGAGCCCCGTTGTAAAGCGAGGCCTCGCTAAAGTGCTCATGGCAAGGCATTCAACCTGGGAGGGAAATCATTTTGAGAAATGTAATGGAGGGACCAAACATTTCAAATGTGCAGTGTTTGGAAACAGGTTTGAGATGAGAGTTGAAACTGTGGCATTGCTATTATTCCAACGCCGCCATCGGCCTTCTGGCTCACATGTTTGTGGAGCTTGAAGGTTTGTTGCCTGGGGAAGGGCCCCAAACCACTATGGATGTATGATGGTGTGAAGATATAAACAATATCACTGTATTGTGTTCTTACCATTACCCATTATACCTGTAATTAACTTAAAAAAGGCCCCCTTAACACAAATATGTATGCAACTGAGCTGTATGCTATATCAGATTATATCAAAAAAACTCTTGTGTCATCTGCATACAACAGAATATAAAAAGAATACGTATTTATGAATGTAAACAAAATGCCTTTCTGAAGACAAAGCAACAGGATGACCTGTGTATACATGAAACAGACACACAATTATGCAAACTCTTTTGTTTGTCTTAGTGTGAATATACACCTTTGAATGCAGCTCACATTAAAACCAAATACAGCACAAAAAAAAAGGCTTTAATCGACTCAGCAAACAATATTAAAACAGTTCTTTTACAAATGCTTTGGACATGAAATTGTATGAAATGTTCACCTTTACTAATATACTAATGAAGTGAAATATATTAATATACTAATGATGGACGTGAAGCCGTATCTTTCTCTGTAACGTTGCAGAAACACAGAATGAACAGAGTCAATAGACACGGAACAAAAAGCTGAGCATGTAATGCCAAGGTTATGAAACTTTGACAGCCATACAGCATTGATTAATTCATTAATTACATAATTATGAACAAAATTACGTCAGGATGAAATTCCTTGCTGGATGTTCTCACTCATGAACATATCCTACTTATGGATGTCTCACCTTCATGTGTCCTGATGTTTTCTCTATTATGTTTTTTTATTTCCCAATCATATACTTAATTATAAAAAACATTTCTTTATTTTTTGGCCCACATCAGTGTCATTTTTCCCCACCTCGCTTCATTAAGAAGCACTTCCACGTCTTTCACCTCGGACTCTACTGTCTCAATTTATAGTTTTTGTTGTTGTAATGTTCCTTCATATTGCATTGAGGGGTCATGCTTCTCCACTTTACAACACCACTGCTTTACTTAACGAAGTTACATCTCTACAACTACAAATTACTGATTAACTACAGGAACGTGACCGGGTCAGTTTAGGTTAGCTAGTGAGGCTATGTGCTGCTAACTACAGGAACGTGACCGGGTCAGTTTAGGTTAGCTAGTGAGGCTATGTGCTGCTAACTACAGGAACGTGACCGGGTCAGTTTAGGTTAGCTAGTGAGGCTATGTGCTGCTAACTACAGGAACGTGACCGGGTCAGTTTAGGTTAGCTAGTGAGGCTATGTGCTGCTAGCTACAGGAACGTGAGTAGGTCAGTTTAGGTTAGCTAGTGAGGCTATGTGCTGCTAGCTACAGGAACGTGACCGGGTCAGTTTAGGTTAGCTAGTGAGGCTATGTGCTGGTAGCTACAGGAACGTGACCGGGTCAGTTTAGGTTAGCTAGTGAGGCTATGTGCTGCTAACTACAGGAACGTGACCGGGTCAGTTTAGGTTAGCTAGTGAGGCTATGTGCTGGTAGCTACAGGAACGTGACCGGGTCAGTTTAGGTTAGCTAGTGAGGCTATGTGCTGCTAACTACAGGAACGTGACCGGGTCAGTTTAGGTTAGCTAGTGAGGCTATGTGCTGGTAGCTACAGGAACGTGACCGGGTCAGTTTAGGTTAGCTAGTGAGGCTATGTGCTGCTAACTTGAGGTAACAAAGCCACGCCCCCTTTACGCCACAAATGGTTGCGATAAAGCAAATTAACCACGTAAAGTCCAGCGAGTAAAATCAGGCGGAAAAGCGTTGAGAATATTCACAAGTGTTTTGGTGTGAACGCGGCATAAAGTACCATAGTAAACTACTCTGGTTGGATTCCTCTGAACGTGTCGTGTCCAAATTACAACAATTAAAAATGGACTCGCTTGGTTCCCCAACAATAGACTCGCCAAGTGTGGAGTAAATCGACAGAGAGACGGAGGTTCGATACATCGATGAGTTAAAAATTGTTTATGGAAGGAAACAATTTCTGCATTAATCTCTCTTTCTGGACAGGTATTGACCCGGAGTGAGACGCTCACCTTGCTGGAACTCATTGAGCTTCTTGATGGCCTCATCTCTCTCCTCCTCCAGCTTCTTGCACTGAAGGAACACAGACAGAGAAACGTCGTTCAGATCCGCCCTCAGCCAACTCAGTTTCTCAACTCTCAACTCGTTTGGTGCTCAAAAGGTGTTAAGCTTTAATACCAAACCCTCACTCAGGTTACCTAATAAAGGTTTCTGAGGGATGATGCTAATCAGGACTGAGCAGATTAGAGAAAATATATCTGTTTTTGACTACTTTGACCATTTGCGATACGATTTCTGATTTTAGAGGGAGTGATCACCTTGACATCGTCACCGGTTGCTAAAAACAAAATGGCGACGAACAAAATGCTGGCGCAACTCAACAGAAACATCATGGTGGTTTTAGAAAAGAGTGTCATGCCTCGCTCAGAGGTTCGCGTTCCAGTCTTTCAATCAGAGGGTCGGTGGTTCGAACCCCGGCTCTGCTAATCCACGTCGACGTCTCCTTGAGTGAGACACTTAACCCCATTTCAGAAGTTGCCGTGTCGACTGTGTGTAGGGTAAAAAAGTGAGTCGCTTTGGATAAAAGCGTCAGCGACATGTAGCCTGATGCGACAGTGTGACACTACTGGAGCTGCATGTCATGGAGAGGTCGACAATATGTGCTCTCATTTGTCTTTCTGACAGCGTCCTTCAAAGAAGCCCCATGTGTGACACTATCGGTGCCTGCAGTTAGCTGCTGACACTGCCATGCCGGCTCTACTCGTACTGTAACTGCGTCCTGATCCTGTCGTACTGCTATAAGGACACTTACCTCCATGGCTGCTGTGTGGTGCTTCCTCTGCAGGCCCTCATACTCCTGTAGGGCTGTGGAGTGGAAACGACACCAGTACGCCATGTTCAGTCACTCACAGTCCAGCAAATGTCACAGAGGAACAGAGAAGTCACTTCACCCGGTTTAATAATACCGAGTGGGAACTTCTCCAGCATGTGATAGCTCCTCGTTCAGTGAGTCACCCGACCACACAGCAGGGACGCGGCGCTCCGCTGGTTTGGATATTTGCCGTTGGTGTAACTCCAGTAGTGAAATGAACGGCTATTTATTTGTGTTATGAGATAATCTGGAAGGCAGCTGCCAAGATTAGAGCATAAGACGTATTGAAACGTCTACGCCTGTTAAATACTGGATGAGAACATGTGAACGCCTTCAGGTTCAGGTTGTTCCTCTCACGAGTGAAGCTGAGAGAACACGAGCTTCAATAGTAGATGTTACAGGATACACAACTGAATGTAACGCAGGTGTAGGAGACAACGAGAAACACACAACGAGGTGAGCTTCAGAGAATCTCCTGCAACACACCTATAGGGATGACACAAATACACAATGAATCCAACACACACACACACTAAATCCAACACACACAATTAATCCAACATACACACTAAATCCAACACAAGCACACAATGAATATAACACAAACACACAATGAATCAAACACACACTGAATCCAACACAAACACACACTGAATCCAACACAAACACACACTGAATCCAACACAAACACACACTGAATCCAACACAAACACACAATGAATCCAACACAAACACACAATGAATCCAACACAAACACACACTGAATCTAACACAAACACACAATGAATCCAACACACTGAATCTCACACAAACACACACTGAATCTAACACAAACACACAATGAATCCAACACAAACACACACTGAATCAAACACAAACACACACAGAATCCAACACAAACACACAATGAATCCAACACAAACACACAATGAATCAAACACAAACACACAATGAATCCAACACAAACACACACTGAATCCAACACACTGAATCCAACACAAACACACAATGTATCCAACACAAACACACAATGAATCAAACACAAACACACAATGAATCCAACACAAACACACACTGAATCCAACACAAACACACACTAAATCCAACACACTGAATCCAACACAAACACACACTGAATCCAACACAAACACACAATGAATCCAACACAAACACACACTAAATCCAACACACTGAATCCAACACAAACACACACTGAATCCAACACAAACACACAATGAATCCAACACAAACACACAATGAATCCAACACAAACACACACTGAATCCAACACAAACACACACTGAATCCAACACACAGAATCCAACACAAACACACACTGAATCCAACACAAACACACACTGAATCCAACACAAACACACACTGAATCCAACACAAACACACACTGAATCCAACACAAACACACAATGAATCCAACACAAACACACAATGAATCCAACACAAACACACACTGAATCCAACACAAACACACACTGAATCCAACACAAACACACACTGAATCCAACACAAACACACACACACACAGGAGCAGAAGACACTGCCCTGCAGTCATTCAGACGTTATTTCCTGATGGAAACTGAACTCGTCGGAAGAGGATTTGAAGATTTTCCCCATTTGGACCCCATTCATAAAAAAAACTCATAAAAAGCTTAATAACTCAAAAATTTAAATAGTTAAAAATATGAAGAGATAAAGTCATCGACTCCTCAAATAGCCGAATATTTTAATAGTTGAACGGTGACTGTAGCTGAATATATGAAGTAGTTGAAAAGGTCCAAAATAACTAAGCCTACGGGAAAAAAAGTTGAATAAAGATTTAATGAACAATAGTTACACTTCAAAAATATAGCACCAAAATAAAGACATAAAATAAGTATTTTTTTCTATCTTTGAAACGAAGGACACTGAAAGTCCTCCCTGACATTCTTTAGGTCATAACCTTTCATAAAGGTGTGTTATTAGCATGCGCGCTGTTGTTGAGGCCCTGAACCACAGGTTGAACAACTTAGAGGCATTTTTGGGGAATCTGGCTCATATCATGCTGGATATTCATAGTTATGATCACAATATGGTATAAAAGTGAATTTTCTTTTGTTTTGTTTTTATATACATTTATATACATTTTCGCATCAAATTCTGAAAATAATCATATAAATTAACTAGTATTAGAACTCATTTGGGGTTCCTACAAAACCCAATTTTCTTTGAAAATAGCACCGAAAAATAATGACATAAAATAAGTAATTTCCATTTTTGAACCGAAATCACAGTTTAACATCTTAGTTTTATTGTGGTTTCTGTTTCGGCTCCAGGAGGCGTTTCTGGCTCACATCATGCTGGATGTTCACAGTGACGATCAAAATATGGTATAAAAGTGATTTTTTTGTTGTATATACATACAAATTCTGATAAATAATCATATAAAATAACAGTATTAGAGTATTAGAAGTTTTTTGGGGTTTCCTACTACTACCAGAACACTGGGAGGTGAAGACACCGAGGAGGGCAGAGGAAAGGACCGGAAGCAGAGTCCACCTGCCCCGCGTGGACGTCACCGTGAGGAGAGACGGACCTGGTGGAGGACGGTCAGGTCACGTAACCCCGCCGCCATGACGCCGCCATGACGCCGCGTCACCGCCACCGACCCCGCCGCCATGACGCCGCGTCACCGCCACGGCGCCGCGTCGCGGACGCGTCGTTACACCGTTC
Organism: Clinocottus analis; assembly: GCF_023055335.1. NCBI lineage: Eukaryota > Metazoa > Chordata > Actinopteri > Perciformes > Cottidae > Clinocottus > Clinocottus analis. The sequence goes on along the minus strand of NW_027176240.1, from coordinate 21,514,843 downwards.
AGAGCGACCACCTGCGGGTCGGCGGTCGGTGCCGCGCGCGGACCCCGCGTGCAGCAGACGTACCTCGGTGTGACAGCTCTGTGATCACGGAGATCTTGTCCAGCTCCTCCGCCGCCATGAGAGAGCTGCTGGTCCAAAGTCCCACAGGAAGTGCTGCGCGCGACACACCTGCGGGGAGCGCGAGAGAAAGCCCGCGAAAGCTACAGGTGCAGTACATAGACTGTGTGTACAGTACATAGACTGTGTGTACTGTACATACACTCTGTGTACAATAGATATAGTCTATGTACTGCACACAGAGCGTATGTACAGTACATAGACTATGTACTGTACATAAACTATATATACATGTATGTATAGTACATACTTTATGTACTGTACATAAAGTACATATCTATATATATATGTACAGTACATAGACTCTATGTACTGTACATAGAGTCTATGTACAGTACATAGATTATGTACTGTACATAAACTATATATATATATATATATATATATATATATATATATATATATATATATGTACAGTACATAGACTATTTACAGTGCATATACTCTATTTATAGTACATAGACTGTGTACAGTACATAGTCTATGTACTGTACATAAACTACATATATATGTACAGTACATAGACTGTATACACTGTACATACAGTCTATGTACTGTACATATAGACTCTAGGTACTGTACATTAAATATGTACAGTATCTCAAGTCTATACTGTACATAGACTCTAGGTACTGTATATAGATTGTATGTACAGTACATATATTATGTGTACTGTACATATATTATGTGTACTGTACATAGACTATACAAATACAGTACATAGACCTGATGTAATGTACAGTCTATGTACTGTACATAGACTGTATACAAGTACAGTACATCTACTCTATACAGTACTGTCATGAATACTTCAGGTACTAGGGACATACACAATAAAACTACTCCGCATGATCAAAAGTGTATTTTCTATAAAGCAACGTGCGACTCTGTTCCCATTCAGACGCCACAACATTCTGCACATCTTTGAAAACAATAAGCAACAGATGAACGTGAACACTCGTCTGCCATCAGGAGACAAATGAGACGATGGAAGGATGAGTCATTTGTCAAGAACGAGGCTATTGTCCACATTATAGCGACGTATGCCGGTTGTAAATAATCAATTATCTCAATAATGTGTCCAACAGCCTCAGAGCCGCTCATCCTTCAAAGGAAAGCAGTGTTTGTTTCAATGAATATATCATGAAATGAATCATAAATACCCTCTCTGCATTGTTAATGTGGTAAAAGACTATTCTATGTGAAACGTCTGGTTCTTAATTAAATATCTACATCGTGTATAGAGGCCCGTTTCCAGCAGCTATCAGAGTTCTGATGGTACATTGTGTTTGATCATCGCCTTAGAAGACTAATGGAGGGTAGAAAACCCTTGTGATGATGTCACACAGCTGAACATCTGGACTCATGAGTCTGAACTAAAGGGATATATAACCGTGTATTCCTCCACATGCTAGTATACAGTACGTTGGTCTTGTTGGTCGTCATGTGAGTCAGCGTGACCTCTCCATCGATGTCCATGTAGGTGTTGAGTAAAGAGATGAGTCAGCATACTCATAATTTAATTTATTCATCGACACATTACCTCACAAAACCATTATTGTTGCACGACAAAGAATTAGTTTCTGCAGACACATGGGAATGTTTAAATATAATCTTATAGACTCGTCTCTTTTGCAATACACAAAACAAAAACTACACCACAACAGAAACAATGTAAACATTCTCAGTATTTTGTTTTTTCCAGAGCGGATGAGAGGAAGCAAGAGTGGAGGATGAAGAGTCAAAGAACTGCAGGCGACATGGAGACCTGAGAGCATCAGAGTCACGGACCAGACGAAGGGCGGGGATAAAAGAAGAAGAACCAGACGATAAAATCAGCGGCAGGTTAACACAGATATGGGACGATTGTGTGGTTCAGTTTGTGAAGCCGTGAACGCGCGTTGTTCAGCTTTTAGTTTAGAAAACGACGAGTTGAATCAGCATCTCTGATTGGCTCTGCCTGAATAAACTTCATGAGCTTCCCCTGACTGTCTGACCCTCTCAAACACACCTTCCTTCACTTTAGTGGGAGATGGATCTGACATAGTATTTATGAAATTAAAAAAAAAAACAGAAGCAGAGGGGGATCCAGCAGAAACACACCCCAATAAATAATTTACCACCTTTAGGATATGTTCACTTCTTGTTGTTGCAATCAAAGGGGGGGTAGACATTATAACCACAGACACGTTCCACACACTTCTGGACACATTTACACTACAGCACATCTACAGCAGGGGGAGATTATCGGCCTCGAGGCGTCATCAGAAGAGAGGAAGAGGAGGAGGAGAAGGAGGAGGGTTGGTGGAAGGGCGGCGGCTCGGCGGGCACCTCGTCTCCGAGCCCCTGGAGCCGCGGCACGAGATGAGAGAAAGCAATAAAAAAAAAAGAAGGATGGAAGAAGAGGATGGTGGGCGAACGGGCCGAGCTCTCGGGTGGCGCCTCCCTCGGTGGCGCCTCCCTCAGTGGCGGGCGGCGGACTCTCTGGGGTAGAATTCGGCCAGCGTGCTCTGAGGAATCCTCTTCAGCATCTCCTTGGGGAAGATGCGCAGCAGCTGCCAGCCGATGTCCAGGGTCTCGTACACGGTCCGGTTGTCGTACGGGCCTGCGGAGACGAGGCACAGCGCCGCTGGTTAGCATCCAAACTCTCACTCTCTGGTGATGGAAAACGTACCGCGCGCCTGACACTTGATCTTAAATGACGTGTCGGCATCTTTAGTGTGTGTTTACAGAACAGCACAAACTGTCATGAATTAGAGACCCAGTGCAATTACAGATGGTTGTAAAAAAAATAGGCTACAGTTATTATTTCGCGGCTAATGTTCCCTTGAGTAAAGTATGTGTTTTTAGCCTCCCTCTACATTCAGAAACAGTAATATCTCCTGCAGCATGACCAAGAGCCCCGTGGTTCTCTACTGCAGCTGCAAGGTTAAAGACACGTATTCACTTTAAAAGGAAAGCTTCCATTTGGAGTTTGTTCCTATTGCAATAGGCGGCTTAAACGCTGCATGCTGATGGATAAATGAGTCTTTATCTAAATCCTTCAGATATAGCAGACTGAAGGCATGCAGCAGATGATAAAACGCTCATTAAAACCATAAAGACTTGAAATTTTGACTTGGGAAAAAGCACTTGTGAGGTTATCATCCAATCAGAGTCATGTCTGCGTCCACCTGATGGATTCAAGTCCAACATTCACCACTTGTGGCTCTGCTTTGGCGTGTTGGCCTCTCTTTTGCTGAAGTTGATGATCTTAAACCATCAAGAAAAAGAAACGTGATGTACAAGTCATCACTCTGCAGCTGTGCTGCTGTTTGTTAAACGCTGAGAAATCACAAGACACACTGTACACTATTGTTACCCTTCCAAGGCCAACACACCAAAAGCTTCTGTTGTGACAATAGCAACAATCTCTTGAGTTGTTTGTGACACGGCGTCAACAAATCCGGATCAAGGACACATTTTGAGACAAAGACTTCACTTTCTTTTCTTTCGTCAGGTTGCCATCTGGCGAGCAACATTGTCTATGACTTGATTGTCTAAGACTCGATGGTTGTCCACTTCAGGTGGAAGACACTGAATTGTGCTTCATGATTCATCTAAATATCAGTGACTCTTACACAAAGGGAACATTAAACACTGTATCTCATCGAAGGCAACAATAACGCGTCGTATTTCCTGATTTGAGGCCGTTTAAAAGCCACCATGAGAAGAAGTTAATCTTTTCCTAGTGTGGTGCTTCCAAGTGTACAGACATTCATGATCTCCAGAGGATGAACCCGACTGACTTTACTGATCCCAGGGCTTTCATCTAGCTTTAGAATTAGCATTCTAATTTACTAACCTATTTCCAGTGACACCCTAAGTTGAATGACACCCTAAGTTAGCGTTTTCTAGGATTTGTGCTAAGCTAATCATATCCCAACTCTGTACTTTATGCTGCGTTCACACCGAAACAGGCTTTTTCGCCTGATTTTTTGGACTTAATTCGCTTTTTCCTCAACCGTTCGCAGTAGAAAGGGGGCGTGGCTACGTTAACCCAAGTTAGCGGCACATAGCCTCACTAGCTAACCTAAACTGACCCGGTCACGTTCCTGTAGTTACCGTCACGTAGCCTCACTAGCTAACCTAAACTGACCCGGTCACGTTCCTGTAGTTAGCAGCACATAGCCTCACTAGCTAACCTAAACTGACCCGGTCACGTTCCTGTAGTTAGCAGCACATAGCCTCACTAGCTAACCTAAACTGACCTGGTCACGTTCCTGCAGCTAGCAGCACATAGCCTCACTAGCTAACCTAAACTGACCTACTCACGTTCCTGTAGCTAGCAGCACATAGCCTCACTAGCTAACCTAAACTGACCCGGTCACGTTCCTGTAAAACAGTTAACATTCCCGCAGCTCCAGCTGCTGGACTCAATCACATCTCTAGTGGTAGTCGATGCATCTACATTGCAGGAGTCATAGTTTATATTAAACCTGATCAAAACAAACTGTTTGCATAGCCCTTGGCCTCTGATGTAATAGACTTCCAAAATAATGAATGAATCAATGACATGAGTTGAGTTCGTCTCCGCTCTGGACCCAGTCGTGTTTGTACTGAGACCGTTTAGATATTGTTGTTGCGAGTTGGAGGGAAAAATACTTCTCTTGATACTTCTCCTTTGCATTGATTAGTATTCTCCTGTGGTATCTATGCATGTTCAAACAGGAGAAATACAGCTCCCTATGTTCAGTACCTACAAAGACCATTAAACCGTTGCGACGCTGAGCTTTGTTCGGTCACAAAAGAGACCAAACAAAATAATCAGGCGTGCGTCAGCAACAAAGGAACCACACAGATCAATATGTTCCAGGGACAAATGTAAAGATGCAACACAACGTGGACGCCACTTCAACAGGCAACATACTGAAGTATCTCAGCATTAAGGACTGTCCCGACGCCCCTGTGCTACTCTACATGTCTTCTGATCTTATTCCTCTGAGAAGACAAAGCCTCTGTGGCCTTTAAACAGTCACAATAACAGCGTGTTGCGCAATACAGTGTGTGGCATCTGCAGTCAAAGTCAATTACCTTGAATGTTAACGGCTGCTCAAATGCGACAGAAATGAGGTGACAAACACATTTCCAGTACAAGTTGTCTCGTCTGGACTGCATGCAAACTGAATCAGACACGTGCACGACTGCAGAGTCGCCGGCTGTCAGTTGGAGACCGCTACGGACACCACCTGGTATTCATTAGCTTACTAAACTTTAACTGATGGAGACGGACAACCTACCCTAAATAATACATGGAAAAGAAAGCTTGAACACGTGTGAATGGTTGCATCTTCTCACCCTGAGCGATGAAGTTCTTCTCAAACTTCTGCAGGAACTCGAGGTAGAGCAGATCGTCAGAGGTGAGCGCCTCCTCTCCCACCACGGCCTTCATCGCCTGCACGTCCTTCCCAATGGCGTAGCAGGCGTACTGCAGACGGTCAGGATGAGAACCGGTCAACCGTTGTGATCAATCATCTGAACGCTGTCTGTTTCCTCTCTGTGTACTATCATAGTCAGTGCTTTTAGCTATTCTTCCAACTCGTCATCTTCCTAAAATAATGGATGGAATGGAATAATTTTTCAGAAAACACATAACTTGACTAAATGTTATCGGGGTGCACGAGCTGCATCTAGACAGGCATGCTGTTATAGCGGTCAAACAATGTTATGATCACTAACTTTATGTTCCAGTGAGATTTTCATTGACAGAAATGCTAACTAAATTGCTAGTTTAAATGCTGGCTTGAAAAGCTTGTAAAATGGCCTAAGTCACATTGTCTTGTGACTTAGGCCATTCCTTTTTGTTTTATAGGCAAAATAAAATGGCCCAAGTCACACTCTGGACATAGTTATAGTTGTATAGTTATACTACAGGGGTAGAATGATCTGTTCAACTGAGGATGCAGGAGATTCTACCAGAGGTGGACATTATCACGACGAGAGGATTCAGGCCATTATTTTAGGAAGGTGACGATGTTCTAGTCCTATTCAGAGGACCTTCTGTCTGCGTTCTCCAGGTACAAGCGGTACGACGGTTTACCAGCTGGTTTGAAACGTCGGCGTGGTCCTTCCTGGTCATCCCCTCGCCGATGGCTGACTTCATCAGACGGGACAGTGAGGGCAACACATTGATAGGAGGGTAGATCTGAAAGACAACCATGAGGTCACAAACAAACACACACACACTAGTTTCACTCCAACGATAAAGCTTCTCAGTCCAAATCTTATCTCTCAGTCCATAATCTTTGACCATTTAGATTAGATGTTAAATATTAAATTGTGTTCCCCGCAGTGGGACTATTTAAAGGAGTATCTTCTCTTATGTCATGATGTTCTGTACCTTGTGGAAAATATTACTTCTTGACATTCTGTTCATCCAGCACTGCACTGAAAAGCTTCAGAAACTCATTCAGCTCAGATTGGTTTATGTCCTCTGGTTCTCTCAGGGCGGCGGACCTTTCTACTGCTCTGACACGGAGCACAATGCAGGAGAGAAAGGTCTCGCATGGAGCCGACCTCGCTCTTGAAAGTGATGAAAGTGATTCTCAACGAGTCTTCCGCCCAGGAAATTGGTTATAGGATGTAGTATAATTAGTATGCTGATAACTGTTGCTTCCTATACAAATTATAGGATATTTCAAACACTTCTTTCGAGTGAAATCTCAATCGAATCTAAACACACATTCTTTTAGAGGACATCATGTTATTATTGAAGTCCATTGAACCCAGCGTTAAGTACCAGCTCTTTGCCCCAAGCTAAATAAATGTTGTATTAAGACATGGCTTCATAAAGTGATGAAGACTGATGATACCTGTCTGTTGTGCAGCTGTCTTTCAACGTAGACCTGACCCTCTGTGATGTATCCAGTCAGATCAGGGATGGGATGGGTGATGTCTGTTGGAGGACCAAAGGTGTATTCAATCACAACACACAAATCACAATGTGTCCAAAGAATGTCACACAATGGGCCCAAACATAAAGAATTTTAGCTTTTAAGAAGCTAAAAGCCGACACAATCGCCTCCTCGTGATGCTGAAGTGCGTGGAGGCTCCTGTTGGACGAGATAGCTGGAGGCTCTTCTTACGCATCCAAAACGTCTCCTCGGTCCATTTGAGGTGCCGGCACCCGTCGTGCAAACGACGACTTGCCGAGAGATTTATGAGCACGTCAACATTGCTTTGAACGCATCAAACTCCAACTGGAAGCAGAGGAAGCTGCTGTGCTACGCTGCTGCGGCTCTCACCGTCATTGGGCATGGTGAGGATAGGGATCTGGGTGATGGAGCCGTTTCTGCCCTCCACTCGGCCGGCACGTTCGTAGATGGTGGCCAGATCGGTGTACATGTAGCCGGGGAAGCCTCTGCGGCCGGGCACTTCCTCTCGGGCAGCAGATACCTACAGGGGAGGAGGAGTGGGTGGTGAGTTGGAGGGGCGACATGAGCGCTGGGACTAGCATAAGCTAGAGGGAACAAGACTTAACATGCATTCACATTTTTATTTCATCAAGTTTGAGAACACGGTGATTTATTTGGAGCAGGTGAACACGCTGAAGCTAGCTAACAATAAGAGACTAGCGGGTGAATTATTGTTAGCTACTTTTTTACTGTTAGCTAGCGGGTGAACACTCCAGTTAAAGCTAACCTAACAAGCTTGCTAAAGCTAATAGAAACCAGCAAGAGACGGTTGTTTCAGAAAAACTAATTGATGGGTGCTAATTAAAAAATCAAGTTATAATATCCTATTGTTAGCTAGCTTCACTCTGCTAATTAACTCAGTGCAGACTGACCAAACTAGCTCACCAAAGCTAATAGAAACCAGGGAACAAGGCTGTTAACATGCATTTACATTTTCATTTGATCAAGTTTAAGAACACAGCGACTTATTTGGAGGAGCAGAACAAGCTGAAAATGAAAAGGGAAGCAGACACAGCAACAATGTTATTCATTGGGAGTTGTGTTTGTGTGCACCTGGTGAATTTAAGTCCAATTCTCACTCTCAGAGCTCACTTTTAGTCTGCATCAACTCCTGAGAGAAAAATCTGGCTATTTGGCTTCTAAATGCTCCAGTTAGCTTGCTAAAGCTAACCAGCAAGAGACGGTTGTTTCAGACAAACTAATTGATGGGTGCTGATTAAAATCAAGGATGTACCATTTAAAATGTCTCTATTATATTCTATGCTAGTACTAACCCTGTAAACGGCATGTATGCTATGCTAGAATGGACATCTTGATATCTATGCAGCAATTTCTCTACATTTTCTTTGCCCTACTCATCCACACAAAAAAACCTACGAAAACACGTTCGCTGTTGGAGTCAAGTGATTTCAACTTGTTCAGAATCGTTCACAGGAGGCAAACAGGTTGTTTTGAAACGTCGCCATTCTGTTTTCAGGCCCTCTACGAAAATGACCAAAAGCAAATTCTTGTACCTGAAGTCAAGTGAATTAAGAGCAAGAGTTAAAGAACATGCATCCCATTCATCCTCGGATTCAAAAGGTTGATGGGCTGGCTAAACACTTTCAAACTATATTTTCAATGCACAACTCAACCTTCGCGCGCGTGAATGGGAGCAGAAGTTGAATGTTAATGTCTTCCCAGCTCTTTGTATGGGCTCAAACAGCCGTCAAGCAGTCCGAGCCCTAGCCCACCGTTGGTGCCGCGAACAAGTGCCAAGGTTATGGACAGCTGACGGAGGAGGAGGAATAGCATGTATGCACATGGACCATTAAAAACCTGCATTGTGCTGCCGGCATATTGAGACCGCAAACTGTACCGCATAAAAGAAATTATCACAGAGACACAACAGTGAGTCAAAGAGGCCCGAGATCTCGCTTCAAGCGGAGAGGAGGACAGGGGCGATGAGGGGGGCGGGAGGGGTGGACTTCCTTTTGAAGCCGATCGAAACAGAATTAAAGTATGAAGGAAGGACACATTAGCTTCTCTTTTAGCAAGGTGCACAATACTTTAGTGAGTCTATGACCTTTGTGCTAATGCTGCAGAGAATTGACAGTGTGTTGCCTTCGGAGAAGATTACATATGTACTCTAGTATGTGGTAGTTGTCCACTAAGAAGAACTGTTACACACATTTCTGATGACTATCAAGCAGTGGCGGCCGTGGATTTGGTACTTAAGACAACTGTTTAGCTTAACGGCTGAGCGCAACACCCCGAAGATGTTAACGCTAGCTAGCTGGCTGGCTGGCTGCCTGGCTGGCTGTTAGCATGTTGTTTAACGCACTATTGGACGAGCTATACGTTACCAGCCATCAGGCACGCTGAGGAACAAACAAGACATGAGCTTGTGCAATGAGAAAATAAGCTAAGAAGGAAAAATAATTATAAAACATGTCGTAGACTGTGTGAGGCGCGTGGACTTTCCCAAATCTCGTTTTTTGGCCATCGAGATGTTGTCTTGTCATAATTTTGAGTTGCTGCGTGTTTCCTCGACTCTCATACTTGAGGTGACGGTCACAACGCTTGAGAGAGTGGCCGTTAGCTAGCCTAGAGAGAGTGGCCGTTAGCTAGCCTAGAGAGAGTGGCCGTTAGCTAGCCTAGAGAGAGTGGCCGTTAGCTAGCCTAGAGAGAGTGGCCGTTAGCTAGCCTAGAGAGAGTGGCCGTTAGCTAGCCTAGAGAGAGTGGCCGTTAGCTAGCCTAGAGAGAGTGGCCGTTAGCTAGCCTAGAGAGAGTGGCCGTTAGCTAGCCTAGAGAGAGTGGCCGTTAGCTAGCCTAGAGAGAGTGGCCGTTAGCTAGCCTAGAGAGAGTGGCCGTTAGCTAGCCTAGAGAGAGTGGCCGTTAGCTAGCCTAGAGAGAGTGGCCACTCTCTCAAGCTAGCCTTGAGAGAGTGGCCACTCTCTCAAGCTAGCCTTGAGAGAGTGGCCGTTAGCTAGCCTTGAGAGAGTGGCCGTTAGCTAGCCTTGAGAGAGTGGCCGTTAGCTAGCCTTGAGAGAGTGGCCGTTAGCTAGCCTTGAGAGAGTGGCCGTTAGCTAGCCTTGAGAGAGTGGCCGTTAGCTAGCCTTGAGAGAGTGGCCGTTAGCTAGCCTTGAGAGAGTGGCCGTTAGCTAGCCTTGAGAGAGTGGCCGTTAGCTAGCCTTGAGAGAGTGGCCGTTAGCTAGCGTCGTGAGAGTGGCCGTTAGCTAGCGTCGTGAGAGTGGCCGTTAGCTAGCGCCGTGAGAGTGGCCGCTAGCTAGCGCCGTGAGAGTGGCCGCTAGCTAGCGTCGTGAGAGTGGCCGCTAGCTAGCGTCGTGAGAGTGGCCGCTAGCTAGCGTCGTGAGAGTGGCCGTTAGCTAGCATTGTGAGAGTGGCCGCTAGCTAGCATTGTGAGAGTGGCCGTGAGCTAGCGTTGTGACCGTCACCTCAAGTATGAGTCGAGGAAACACGCAGCAACTCAAAATTATGACAACAACACATTATTACAAAGTGACTCACAACAACTCGAAAAAATAATATATCAACCACAAAGACACAGAATGACCAAGAGACACAAAGTAGCTCACATTACATTATCTATGAGTGTATTTGTATAAAATCGCTATACCTGGCCAGCAGAGAAGGGTTAGCATGCAGGCCCTGACGCCACTGCTATCAAGTCATTAAAATGGTCCCAAACACATGATCCATTTTCTCCAGTTTGAGTAACATTTGCTAAAAACGGCCAGCTGTTCTAGGAAAAGAGTGACCCATTTTTTTATATGAAATAGACGTATTCATTGTGAACAGATTTAAAGTGTTTGAATCTCCAGTAGGAATCAAAGGGCTTCGGGGTTAAGTAATGAAGTCAGATCCACAAACACATTGTTGGTTTGGTCGTTTTTCCTGAGCTTTGTTGACGGTAGGAAACATAATTTTTAAAATGCCAGACTCATCCTCGGTAATCCTTTCAGACGTGGTAAAAGTGAATAGTAGCAGCTAAAGTATCAAGCGATGAAGTGAGAGGACCTCAGAGCTCAGACCTTGATACAGAATGTCAGAGTGTTTCTGTAAATGCCTTAAATGGACAGAAAATAAATGATATTCTGGTAATTTGCTGAGCCCGTCACTCATGCTGAGAACACATTAACATACATAATAAGCACTTCTTTAACGGCGTCTACTTATCAAGTGTCCATTTACTGCTATCCTTTTCATTTTTTGGGGTTTCCAGCAGGGAAATACATTTTTTCTCAGAGAGGAGGAGCTGGTGGTGGCGGTGCCGGTACCTCTCTCAGAGCCTCCGCGTAGGAGCTCATGTCCGTCAGGATAACCAGGACGTGCTTCTCACACTGGTAGGCCAGGTACTCGGCTGCCGTCAGCGCCAGGCGGGGGGTGATGATGCGCTCGATGCTGATGGGTCACAGAAACAAAATAAGGGTTAAAAACGAGGGATCTGTCGGCACAATCACGGCTCTCGTCGCTCGGATCACTTCAAACTGACTCTTACGTGGGGTCATTGGCCAGGTTGAGGAAGAGGCAGACGTTGTCCATGGAGCCGTTCTCCTCGAAATCGGACTTGAAGAAGCGGGCGGTTTCCATGTTGACCTGAAGGGGACGACGCAGAGGCAGCATTTCAACAAAAGAGCCAAACATAAGCCCCTTTCAGACGTCAAATATGTGGCGCAACAGGCTTCATGCATCAGTGACAGCGAAGGTATTCAAACAGAGATGTGTGTGTGTGTGGCAATTACAATGAAGTTAAAATCTTTCTTTTAGCTTTTTTTTTTTTACCTTTTTCAAACTAGACCAAAGTTCATAGCTTTTTGCTCAAACCACTGACTGACAATATAGAACAAAAATTGTAAAACATTCAACTTTTGAACCTCAGCAGGCATTCCATAGGTTTTCCTAGTGTATAAAGCTTCTATTCAACCCAACAGTTTTGTGTTTTTCTACCCTTAAAGAGCTGCATTGCTGTTATTGTGAACATGATGTCCTTCAGTTTGTCCTTTAAACAAAAATGCATATTCAAGTGTTGACTTGCACAAATCCCGATTAACACTGCATGTCTCTCCTGCTCGAAGGAGCACAATGGGATGTGAATTGAAGAGGGAAGGATTAGTATTTAGCAAGTGAAGCAAGTGTGTGTGTGTGTGTGTGTGTGTGTGTGTGTGTGTGTGTGTGTGTGTGTGTGTGTGTGTTACAGGTCAACCTGTCCCCATCGGGGGGGAACAGGAGGAGCAGCTGAGGAGGAGAGAACTCGATACTGCGGGTCTGACAGCGGTAAAGGGCCTGTTGAATTAGTAACCGGTCTACATGAACGGGGGGATATGCTCAGAGGTGCAGAAGTAACAAGAGGGACTTAAAGGTTAAATCACCTGGTGAATAAAAGACAGACAGCGGGGCGGCACAGGGTGTCACGTCGGGGTTAAAAGGGGATTAGAGTCACAGATGTGTTTGGGTCCGCTTACCCCCATGGCTGCGAAGACAATGGCAAAGTTATCAGAACTGTAGTCCATCACGTCCTTGGACTTCTTCACCAGGCCGGCCTGGCGACAGATCTGGGCAGCGATCTGGGAGCGAGAGAAGAAGAAACACACAGCGGGATTTAGACAGCAGGGAGTTCCTCAAGGCCGCCGCGCGGTACATCACGACGGATCCAATGTCGACTCGATGAAGCCACGCGCAATCGTGAGAGAATGTGAATGCTAACTTGCTCTTTCCGTCTGAGGGGAATGGCACGTAGAGATCTGAATCCAGCATCCAGTCTGCTTATTCAGTGCAAATCCTCGTCAATCTCTTAGCATATCCATTTAAAATGTAGCTTTTAACGTTCGCCTGAGGTTAAAATAACTTCTAAAAACACAGATTCACTTGAGATATGTTGCGTGACACACTATCGCTAACCTGTCGCGCTAACCTGTTACCATCGCTAACATGTAGCGCTAACCTGTGACCAGTGCTAACCTGTTGCGCTAACTTGTGACCATCACTAACATGTCGAGTAAACCTGTTACCATTGCTAACCTGTAGCGCTAACCTGTTACAATCACTAACCTGTGACCAACGCTAACCTGTGACCATCGCTAACCTGTAGCGCTAACCTGTAGCGCTAACCTGTAGTGCTAACCTATAAACAATCACTAACCTATAGCGCTACCCTGTGACCATCGCTAACCTGTTACCATCGCTAACCTGTAGCTCCGCCCAGAAAACTACATGAGCGACAAGACAGGAAATACTCATTTCAAGCTGTGGAGGGTTTGCACACCTTTAATCTATTTGAAGGACATGGAGGTTTAATTTTGTTTGTAAACAAAGCTCAAACTACATAATATTTTCACAGGGTTCATACACAATGTGACCAATGGATTTCCGTGACTTTAAACCAAATGTTCATGAGCAAACATTGTGTGAAATGTGTGTGTAAACAGTAAAAAGTGATAAAATGTAGTATTTAAACTAACAATGAGGATTCAAAGCAGACAGTAAACCTTAAATGACTCAAATGAATGAGAGACAATAGTTTGATTAAAAGAATAAACATTTATATAGATGCCTGTATGTATGCTGCTGATATTTTGAGCCTCTTTCTTTTAAAAGCAGATTCATTATTTCAAACTCAGCGTAAATGAACGTCATGAACACATGAATATAACACATTTACAGGACTTTTAGTACACGTTGGGGATGTTTCCAGACCTGGAAACAACCATTTTAAAACTCCAGGACTGCTCCAGGTTTTCCATGAGCGAATGAAACCTGTTTTCAGAAAGAATCAACTGACTTTGAGCTAAATTGACACAGATTTAGTCTCTGGTTGACATATTCCACTTACGTATGAATACAAATCCATTCCATTCTTTAATTAAGATACGCGGTACACCCCCGACCACAACCTTCGCCTGGACAGAAACCACTAAACCCAGTAGAGGGAAGCGTCTGCGTGACACTTCATGAATTTGTGGAATGAAAGAGGAATTTCACGCTCATCACATAACGCGTTGATCCGGCCTGACCTCTCCGTGCACCCGAGTCCAGGCACCTGGCCCATAGAGGCGACCGCCACATGAATGACCTCTGTGACATGCGCTTCATGAAACAATGAGCCGAGTTTTCACACCATCCCGATGGCACGACAAGCGGGGCTCATCATTAGGCGGACAACACCCGGCCGTGGGTATTTGGCCGGTTCCGCAGCGGGAACCTTTTTGATCATTCGCTGTCAAACCGCGGGACGGGATCGGGTCCGATGGCTGTATTTACGCTCATGTAACACAATAAGTGTCTGAAGAAAGGGATGCTATGACAGATTTGCTCAGTGAAGTTTCCCTGTAACGCTAGTTCAAGTCAAGCATTAGGAGTCTCATTGTGTTTGCCAACCGCTCTGACGGTAATTCAGCACAGCAGCTTTCGGAGCAGGAGCTGCTGAAAGCTGCACTATGTTCACCGACTAGCTGCGCGCTGGGTGTCAGCTGTGTGGGGCACTAGCAGGTGGAACAGCGGGTGTTGCACTGGAAGGATTTAATAGTAATGGTTTATAGGATAAAATGATGACGAGTGATGTGGATGAAGATAACTCTTCTCCACTTTCTCAAACTCATGGGATGATGTCAGGAATCTCTACATTTAAAATCCAAGTAAAATATTAAATACTCTTTATAAAAGAAAGAATATGTATGTATTTCTGAGCGAATACGCAGCTGGCTCGAACCGAAAACACTGGTTAGTGCTACGATCTGCTTTGATGTAAACCAAAATCTGACTTCATTCAGAAGCATGAGCACAAAGCAGGTCCAATTATTCAAAATATTTCCATTGGATAATTTACTCTGAATTGTAGATTTGGTACCTACGGAAGCTGTTTAGTTTCACGTAAATCTGCTGGAGTGCCAGAGAACGAGAGAAAAACTAGCTTCAAGTCAGAGTTTAACAGCAATAGCAGCATTTAGGGTCCTAACATTCCCTTTCAAAAACAGGCAACATACCAATTAGATGTATTCAGGAGCCATCACTTTTTATTTATTTCACGGAAACCAAAAATAGGATTTTTCATATTTCCACTTGGCAATGAAGTTTAAACAGTTTTCTGTCTATATCATAACAACTTAAAAATAAGGTTATAGTGGATATCAAAACGTTTGCCATCGAATGTGGCCACTGCCGGACGATTGCAAACCATTTCCAGACGATAATGCATTTCATTTTGTCCCTGAGTGCTGATGTGTGCAGGACTGTGGGAGTGAAAGGAAGAATACAGGAGTCCACATTGGCTACTGAAGCCTTGGGCTTTAAGTAACCTCAGCTCTGCTGGCGCGCTTCAGAGGACTGAATCCGAAGGTTTTTTTGTGACCATCGTTCATTTGATCAGATTTTAGTTTTTGCCTTGACATGATTTTCAAAAGTCTTCTGACTGGAGCTAATACCCTGTGACCGAAATCTCTATTTTGCTGGAAAATAACTCTTCACTCTCTTTCGGTTCACAATACCATATTCGGAGCAGAGGGATTGCCTTCACAGGGCTCTCAACATGGAGACGGCTAAAAGGTGTCAACAGCCTGCACTCAGCAAAAGATGGCAACAGGGGGGAGCCCCATAATTTGCGTGCCGTCATTCAGACGCTGTTGTGCGACTACGGATAACATTATGAACCCAGACACCATGGAGTCTGATGTTCCCACGTCTGTAGAATTTACACAAGTATGAATCAGAACTAGTGGTAACTAGTGGCATCTGTTTTTATGGAGATAAGCCACAGAGATAAGCCACGCCCCCTTTCAGACGCTAGTAATATTAGCAACGCTTTTGGTGTGAACGCAGCTTTATTGTCAAGCGAGTAATCTGACTCGAGTAAACTGACACAAGAAACATGTCACGAATATTCGCAACGGTTTTGGTGTGAACGCAGCTTTTTTTTTGTCCCGAGTAAACAGATGTGAGAAACGTGTCACGAATATTCGCAACGGTTTTGGTGTGAACGCAGCTTTTTTTTGTCCCGAGTAAACCCATGCGAGAAACGTGTCACGAATATTCGCAACGCTTTTGGTGTGAACGCAGCTTTATTGTCGACAGTAAACTGACGTGAGTAAACTGACACAAGAAACGTGTCACGAATATTCGCAACGCTTTTGGTGTGAACGCAGCTTGATTGTCGCAAGTAAACTGATGCAAGAAATGTGTCATGAATATTCGCAACGCTTTTGGTGTAAACGCAGCTTTTTTGTCGCGAGTAAACTGACGCGAGTAACCCTATGCGAGTAAACCGACGCGAGAAACGTGTCACGAATATTAGCAACGCTTTTGGTGTGAACGCAGCTTTATTGTCGCGAGTAAACTGACGCAAGAAACGTGTCACGAATATTCGCAACGCTTTTGGTGTGAACGCAGCTTTATTGTCGCGAGTAAACTGACGCAAGAAACGTGTCACGAATATTCGCAACGCTTTTGGTGTGAACGCAGCTTTAGTATTGAGCGAGTAAACTGACGCGAGTAAACTGAAACCAAAATCCTGATTTTGTTCTGTCACCATATTTAACCCCCATAAGAAGAAAAACAAGAGGTCCCTCCTGGATGAACCCCATAAAGAGACTTGGTTTTCCCGCTCAAGGAATTCTTCCCGTTTTTTAATTTAGTTAATTTTAGTAACCATGACTACGGCACTCACCAGTTCGTCAAATGTTTGACTTTTGTGATATGGAACACACTTGTAATTTAAGTGGGACAACCGAGTCATGCGTTTCTATTGAGAGGCATTAAAAACCTCGCAAAGGAAGCAGAAGTCAAACTGTTGTCATGGGACACGGAGGAAATCAGCTGACACGCGTGAACGACCCGAGTCATCAATGTTAAACATTTCCATTGTGGGCCCACAGAAATAAACACAACTTCTCCCGTGGGCTTTTGTCTTCACATTTTGGCTCCAAGGGCAGAATCTTTGGATCCATTAAAAACAAGCAGCAATCTGAAGGTTCTTTCTCGACCTTGCTGCTTCGTTTCAGGTGAAGCTAAGTAGTTGAGTTTAGTGCCATTTGGTTCAGAAATACATTTTTTTAAAGCATTTCATTTACAAATAAGCAAATGAATACATAGAGATAGTTGACGAGTTATTTTCTGACACACTAATGCAATTGTTGCTGCCATTGTGTCTTGTCACTAGAATGCGTCGGCGGAGAGAAGAAATCCGACTACATGAAGGAATACTGCTGCACAACGTCCTGGGATGGAGTCTCACACCTCACACCTTCACCCAGCTCTGAGGAAAGGTCCGGCTCGTGATTGGCTGAAAACAACCATCTTTAAACCAATCGCTCGTCTCGGGTGGGATGGAGGGAACTGGTTTTGGTTGAACGTTTTGCGCATGAGGAGAACAGCCGTGGCATTAAAGGCAAACTAAAATGTCACATAAAACATCAGAAGAGGTGCAAAGACTATGTGGTACGACTTTTGATAACACAAACCTGATTAGGTTCACATTCAGAAGTAATTTGGACTTCACATACACAGAAGGCGACCACGACAGCTTCTGATCACTGAGGAAACTTTGTCCTCTCCGTTAAAGATGCTGAATAAAGTATCCCTGCTTTATTTTAAAGAGATCGTTTCAGAGAATCAGTAACAGATAATTGCAGTAATCCAGTCTTCCAGGTGCTTTTTATTGTTTTAAAGCTATTTATGGGTTTGGGACTGAGCTAGAATGTAGACTTTTTTCTCCCTCCTATGCTGCAAAATTATGTAATGCCCTGCTCAAAGCTATGTGGCATCTGAACATTCTGAAAGAGCTGAAAACTATGTGAATCATTACGATTATCATTTAAACCACAAGTGGCCTTAAGGCGACGCCTGCTTACAATATGTGGCTATTGCAGAATGTTATTTATTAAGTGGAATGGAATTTTGAAAACATTGAGAAGTAGATAGAGAGATAAATATATATAGATCTATAGACTGATACGTAGTAGAGGAGAAGCCCAGCAAGCAGAGAGGCGGAGGGGCTACAGAGTCCTGGTAAGATCACACTTTGTTTTTAAACTTGTAGTCTGATGCTGAACTTCTGATACCAGTTTCAAGTCATTCAGACGCTGGTTATCAGGCGTCTGAGGAACCTTTCCTGTAGCAGACATGAACGGGTTTGGTGGCCTCACCTCGTTGTGGGGCAGCCCGGCAGCGGAGAAAATGGGGATCTTCTGTCCTCTGGCGATGCTGTTCATGCCATCGATGGCGGAGATGCCGGTCTGGATCATCTCCTCGGGGTAGATACGACACTGAGGGTTGATGGGCTGACCTGTGAAACAAAGAAACGGATACTTCAGACAAACCATCCGAGCTTGAGTTGCAAACACACCTCGTGTGGCTGAGCTAACAGGCAGCCATCTGCATTTTTATTGAACTATATGTTCAACACTGGTTAATGCTACGATGCTTTGATGTGAACCAAAAGCTGACTTCATTCAGAAGCATGTGCAGAAAGCAGGTCCAATTATTCAAAACATTTCCATGGAATAATTTACTCCAAATTGTGGATTTGGTACCTAGGCCAGCTGATTGCGTTTTTTGTAAAATCACAAATTTGCCAATTAATATTTGGTCGGGGTGTTAAAGGATGGTCTTTTATTCACCAAGACACATTTCCCAAGTGGAAGAAACCAAACATGCGGATCAAATGGAGTCATTTTAATGTAGCAGACTGGGTATCCGAGACAGAGACAGGAGGTCAACAGGTCGTTGAGGTCATACCCATGATGTCCAGGTAGTCCTCAGCCAGAACATTGGGCCCACGGTCGATGGGTTTGCCCGAGCCATTGAACACACGGCCTGGAAGAAGAAGAAGATTTTCTCTTTGAGCCGAGCGGATATCGTCTCTGATAAATACAACTATGTTGTCTCTGGAAGTTGAATTCAAAGATAATTACTAAGAAACACAGATCAAAAGGGAATTCATTAGATGACGCTTCCAACCGCATCTGATCTATTCTGTTTTGTATCAGACTCTAAACAGATGAGAGTGGCTCTGATGGCTCTTGTCAAGTAACAAGTACAAGTAATTATAAATTCATGGACGTGATTAATGATACTTGAAAAACAAAAGCAGGTTTACTTTCTGCTGCTATTGAAAAACATGTAACCTTGTGCCGTGCTGAGATAATCACACTGATTGAAACATTCAAGAACATCGAGACAAAAAGGTTTGATTCAGTGCCGTTTCGCTTTCCTCCATTTACTGAGTAGCTTCAACAAATAAGTAAAATAAGCATGTTGAGGGGAAATATAGTAAAACACTGTAAATAGCATTAACCATGATTCAAAATTGTAATTTTTATGCTTTAAAGATAGTTTTTTTTTAAAAACGGTGAAAATCAGGTCGTCATACCGAGCATGTCCTCCGACACGGGGGTCCGCAGGATATCGCCGGTGAACTCGCACGCCGTCTTCTTGGCGTCGATGCCGGATGTTCCCTCGAACACCTGAAGGAACAGAGACGTGACGAGCCATTAGCAAACAACTTTGACCTGCAGCTGAAGCAAAAAGGAAAGTCACAGTATCACTAAAGTCATTATAGAGTCTCCTCTAAGAACATTGAAGGATTTCCAATTTCCAACAGATGTTCATTTCACACTGAATCCCAAATGTCAACCCGCTGGAGGTCCGAGAGGAAAATTGGAGTTATGCTCCGGGGGACAAAGGCGGCGCACAATGTCGTCGCTACCGGGGGCTCGGCACAACTTTTAAAAGCCGTTGCTAGGCTGGCAACCCGTTATCAACTTCATAATGAAACTCTTGTGAATGGCGGCGTTCGTCATCAATAGATGGGCCACCTCTTGCATCTTGCGTGTCATTATGTTGCCGAGCTGCCCGCTCTTGTTGCTTCAAGCTTCGGTGCTCGCCGAGCCCCCCTCCGGATGAAGTGTGAGACCAAGCAGCTGGGAGGTGGGGTCAAACCAAAAGCTGCTCACCCCATTCACACTTCATTTGCTGCAATATTGTCTCTAAAAGAGATGCCTGCATGCAGGCGGGTTAACCGTCTCACGCAGCATCGGAAGCTTCTAGTGTCGACTTGTGTTGAAAAGTGGTTGCCACTGATGGCAACAAAAAGGTCCCGAATCGTTCGCCAAAGTCTCAAAAAGGCGACTCTCCCTGCAGCAGTCAGCTGATGTCCGTTTGAATCCCTCCCAAGGCCAACTGGGTGAGTAAACAGTGTCAACATCGGCAGTGCAAAGGGAAATCTGCATTCCAAATTGTTTGGGAGAAATTCCCAAAAATAAAACCGGAAAGAATCCAACAACATTACGCTCGGCGGCAAACTTTACCTTGCCATTTCTGCCATACAGAAAACAACTTCCCACAAAGACCAGAGCCCACAATGTGTTAACTTCTCTCAGTGCTCCGACTTCGCTTCCCTGTCTCTCAGCTCCAAGCCCATTGGTTCCTAATGAAGACAACAATCTGTATGCAGCCTGTACAAGTGGAAGGTCACTTGAAACTTCCTGCACCCACACTGTGAGCTGAGGCTTTTCAGCGCCGTAGGACACCTCCTGCACCCATTAGTTCAACGTTTTAATACCTGCATATTCATAGAAAGTTTCTATTTTTTTTGCATGAGGGTGAAAGTCGTGGGCATGAGCTCCTTGCTGCACGCCGGGCTTTTTTTTTTAGACACGCATACAAGTTAAAATATCCTCAACCTTTCAGCACCATTCATCAATTTCACATTTGCTGAAGGCAACCAATCAAAGAAAGACTTCCTGTTTTGATGCCAGTATATGTGGTAGAAAATGACATTGAGATTAGTGAAAGTTAGCCTGGTAGCCTCAGAAAAGGCTCCTTTAGTTCCTGTGGCTTTTAACAACTGCGACTAGCGCAGGAGCAAATTGTGTCTTTGTTGGGGATTATTTTCGCGCCGCAATAGATGCCAGCTGGTTTAGCAATTTTGGATTTTGTTTCTCACCTGGACCACCGCCTTGCTTCCGATCACCTCCAGGACCTGGCCGCTCCTCTTGGTGCCATCCGGCAGGGTCAGGTGAACAATCTCGGCGTACCTGGGGAACTGGTTTTAAAGAGATTCAACACAGTGGTCATTTACATTGGCGGTATAGAAGTAATAATATGAGATGTTTAATCAAGATGGAACATCCTCACCTTCACATTATCCAGGATCACCAGGGGGCCGTTTACACCAGACACAGTAGAGTAGGCTGAAAGGTAGAAGAGTTCATTCATTTGTTTATTCCCACAGGCCCCGAGACATATCGCAGGCAATACCGACAATAAACCAGCTGAAAGCCATCAATCCACATGAGAATAAATTGACATCCTCACAACCAACACTGTGCATAATCACAAGATGACCTTTCTCTCTGAGATTTAAAAACAGCTTTTCATGGTCTTCCAGGCCCAAATGTCAAGAGGAAGGCAAAATGTCAGGAAAAGAAATGCTTTAAAATTCGCTTGTATAGTGCGTACAATTACACAGGCATGTGGTTAGTCCCGAGCCTCACAATAATAGAAGACTAATTGAAGGGTCATCATTGATGAAGGTTAGTGAAAATAGCCTGTGGCCTTACCAAAATCATAATAAATGCAGCATAGTGTACTGAAAGAACATACTAGAAGTCCATGGACACAGCGCATCAAATATGTGAGGGAAAAAATCTGCCAATTCCCTGAACTTGAGCTGCGGTGTTTTTCTTTAATTATCAATAAGATGAAGCGGCGATTTGCTTCTCCATTTGTGCTCAGAGCTCCCCCATTTCCATCTGATAATAGAGGTCATTTCTTGACAAATGCATACCGTTCTGTGATTGGGTCATTGTGAAGAAGTTTGCCAGTATTTCTATCAACGTCTGAGAGAATTTGAGCATGAACTTTAACAGGTTACACGTACTTAATGCGACACAAAATGGGATGAGACAATTCTTTACACAGAACTAGCTATTATCTTTGCGCAACAATTCACAGCGAACCCTCTCTTTGTTACCTCTCTTTGAATGGCATAAAAAAGGTAAATTGAGGCTTAACTTCCAGTGAAAGTGGTGGTTAAAAGTTAAAGTAGAAAGCAAAACACCAGTTGGATAATTTTCTTAGTATAGCACGATGATTTGTGAGGCCTAAAATAAGAAGACGTGTGAAATTGTTTGCTTTAATTGAAGCATCATAGAGTGCTGCAGGGATGAGGTATTTTTTTAAAGCCAATGCAGGAGGTTAGCGTTGCACCTATTCCCTCCAAAAATATATCTTTCAGCAGCTAATCATGAACATCCATCATGAAATAAAAGAGCAACAACCAGATGCAGACAGATCCTTGTTTCAACAGGTCCAACGTGTCCTTTAAATAGCAGAGTCACCTTCAGGTTGACTCGTCAACAAAAGACAGCAGGGATGGATGACTGAATGAATTGAATGAAGCGGTGACACCCGTTCTGCTGGAGTTGACAATGCTCCCAAACCTCAATAAATTCTATCACTTAAACGTCAAAATAATGCTGTCCGACTGAGCACAACTCGAAGCAGCAGCTTGCCAACGAAATGACAATCGTCCACGCTGGCGTTGGCCCGTTTGTGCTCCAGGTTATCGGTGCAGCCGGGCGGCTTGTGAGGCCCTTTGACCACACGTTAACCACAGCAGCATGCATGCCGGGGGACTGATCCCCACGGTTAATGAGGGTCAGCGGTCGGTCAGAAAAATAATTTAAAAAAGAGTCTAAATTAGCATCCCTACTCGGACACGGAAGCCAATTTAAGTCGAGTTTGCGAGAAATCCATTGACGCCGCCGCCGCCGCGGTCCCTGTGCACATCTGCAGAGCGCATTGTTTCCGCGGGGTTTTCCATCGTGCTCGGGTGTTCCTCTTTATGTGTGAACCGTCAATCTCGGGGGCCGATATCAAAGGCACGAGGAAATTAGAGCAGACTGGTACGAACATGAAGCACCATAGCTTAGCGGGGTGCATCCACTATGCCACTAATTAGGCAGAGGCCAACAAAATAACCTGTCAATGAGCTACAGTATTGCAGCCATTTCCCACACACACACACACACACATTTCACGCTCTCCTAGCCAGACAGCCAGTGTATGCGTGTGTTGAGGGTGGAGTGGGAGGTGGTTTGGCAGAGACTATTGAGAGAGCAAGAGAAAAGATGGCTCAAGTGTGATGATAAAAACCAAGGGCATCACAAATATAAAAAAAAGAAATGTCCTCTCCAAAATAAAACGAGTTTCTCTAAACAGCCTTCCTTTATCTCGGGTCCTGCCTCAGGGCTCACGTTCTGCTGAATGACTCACGTTCTCACACACATTTCTGTTTGTTCTACAAGACCTTGCTCTGCCGTTGGGGGGCAAGTCACTGAATGGGAACGTGGTTTAATGATTTAAACTAATAATAATACATTTTATCGGTAATGCACTTTTCATTGAAAAGGAATCTCAGAGTGCCACAGAGGCAGTACATCGTAAACAACAACAAACAGTTGCATACCCTTTTTTAATTCATAGGTGACAATATTGTTGGAGCCAAAATGGAGTTTATTGTTTCAGGGAAGCACTGGGTGAATGCAGTTCCTGTACTTGAACACAGGGTGGCACATTCACGTCGGGAGGAGATCTAAGGAGCTGCCAGGTGACGGGGACAGGTGTGTGGATAGTTTTTAACCGTGCTCGTGTCAACTTGAAAGCGTTTTATCTTGGAATAAATGGATAAAAGAGACTAAAATACCAGCTAGCATTAGCTTATCACCAATGCTAACTCTGAATATCGACCCAGGTAAACACTGGGTGAATGCAGTTCCTGTAGTTAGACACAAGGTGGCACATTCACATCGAGAGGGCCTATAAGGAGCTGCCAGGTGATGGGAACAGGTGTGTGTGGACGGGAAGCACAATAGTTTTTGACCAATGCTCGTTTCAACTTGCAAGTGTTTTATCACGGAATAAATGGATAAAACAGACACATCGCCCTGGACATTGGACGCGTGTTCTGCCACAAACAAATCCAAACATGTTATCTAATATTTCAAATCGGTTAAGGTTTGAGTCACTACTATTATTATATTAGGTATTTGCCAAATTTGAGCTAAAATACCAGCTAACATTAGCGCATCACAAATTCCAACATCGGCCTTAGAACTCCAGCATCCATCGAGCTGGACATTTAAAAAGACAAACGTGTCAGAGTTTTTTAGCAGAAGAACAACATTGTTATAAGAAATCATTAATATTGCGATATATGATAAATCAGAGGATTTCCTTGGTCAAATTTGGCTAACTAAAACGTCGAGAGGATGCAGTAGATCAGTGGTTCTCAACCTTTTTGGAGTGATGTACCTCCTGTAAAATATGCTTTATAGGTACCTTGTAGCCAGCGCAGAGCATTCTTGGTTGAAAAAAATGTGCCATCATTGTCTGATTTAATATAGAATATATAGAATTCAGTTTATTGACATACACTTATATTAAATACAGGATATTAGAATGGATGTCGCTTTCACATATTTTGTAAATCTCAGTACATCAGCTGCTACTTCTCAATAGTTTGTTTTGTTTTTAAGGTTGATTCTTGTTCGTAAACGCGTCAGCCATTTTGGTGGCACGGAGTCTGAAGTGTGTGTAATAATTGAATGGGCAGGTCCAGAGGGATTAGAGGCCTAACCTCGGCCACATACAGTAGCCCATCGGTTTATGAAAGAAAAAAGATCTTCACGGTACCCTCCGGCGTATAACTGTGATGTTAAAAAAGAAGTGGTTTGCTCTCTCATTTCACAAGATAACGATTGCTCAATGGGCTATACGGCCATTAGGTGTGAAGTAGCAACATTTCCCATTAGGTTTGGAAAACTTTCTCCACCCCTCTTTGGCTACTTCAGCTCAAGTGCAGCAGTCCCCTGGCTTGGCATGCAACAGCAGTATGGGTCACCCTGCAGCCTGTTCAGCTGCCAGAGCCCTTTGTGTACAAAGATGTTAATTGGTCCTAATCCGCCACTAGAAGCTGTTTTGGTAGCCTGACCTCGCACCCTGAAGGACACCTTGGTGTGAAATACTAAAGAGCCCATTCAAGTGCCAGAGAAAAGAGGCACAGAGCATTCCAACACAATTCAATTTCCCAGCTGAAAGAGAGAGAGGGAGGAGGAGGAGGGTCAGAGCCGGGATGGAGATGGGGTGCATCATCGTTCTGACAATAAATGAGCGCTACAAAGCAGTCGCTGCTGTGATGTGCAGCCTTACAATCACGTCTTAGCCTCTACTTCAAGGGATTCCCACAGCCCCATTGGACATGGGAATGCTAATTGCCTCAAACCTACGACCCCACCAAAACACACACACACACACACACGGTAAAATGACTGCAATCCTCAGACTTTACGTGTTGTCGATGTCACTTTTCCATTGACGGATGATGGTTTACGATAGCGCTACGCTAATCTGAAAGCGACAGTCAACCACAGGGCCGTAAACACGTCTGTGTGGCGCTGCATTTATTTACCCTCCTCTCAACACGTTGGTGATGGGTATTGACAAAGAATGAATACCAATGTACCCATGGCACAAGAGCAGATACCTGAAAAACTCTCAACCGATCATGTTAGCCGCGAGAGGGAAACCAGAGCAATGGAATAAGTAAAATGGGGCCAAGTTCCACAAAGCAAGTGAAATGCATTTAAATACTTTAAGTACCTGTTTTGTCTTTATGCATCAATGCCAAGTGAGACGATTAGCTAGATCCACAGCATCCAATGCTCTCCCTTTCCTGAACCTAGGCTGTTCTAATTGTGACTTAGTAGTAATTAAAGTACATTTACATCGCGCCTTTATAGTCTTCCGACCACTTAAAGCACTTTAACACCAGAAAACATTTTCTCTCACACACAACGT
The DNA here is from genome assembly GCF_023055335.1 of Clinocottus analis. Taxonomy (NCBI): domain Eukaryota; kingdom Metazoa; phylum Chordata; class Actinopteri; order Perciformes; family Cottidae; genus Clinocottus; species Clinocottus analis. The sequence continues at coordinate 21,488,921 of NW_027176240.1, read as the reverse complement.
GGCACCTGTTTCTCAGCCACCTGGGGTTCTGACACCTCGACTTAGACGTGTAGACTTCAGGGTCCAGGGATCGAACCACCGATCCGATCGGTGGACGACCGCTCTGACTAGTTAAACATCAAACAGTATTATCCTCAACGCGTCCTCTTCTTTTATAACACTCTGCACTCCCAATCTGTGGTGACGAATGCCACACGCACTGATGAAAATGATCAAAGACTGAACGGCCTTTTTGTTCCGTTGCTGTATTTTTACCATTTCAATGACTCTGGGTCCAACCTTCAGGTAACCTTCTGCAGGAACATATTACTGGCAATCATTAACATTTCAGTCCTGGTGAATTTAGGATTCTATTAAATTGAAGAATCCGGGGAGCGTTTGATGATACATGAGCTTGAAGTTTGGAGAAAATTTGTAAAGCGAGTGGCCGTCGCTGCCGGGGCGACATTCCCGCTGAAGCTAGGGCGCAAAATGTCTTCGCCGCTGGAAGAAAACGCTTCCACCCCGAAACTTGCGAAGAGCGGAAGTCAACGGGAGGCAAATGTTAGTCTTTGATCCTTAACAGAGTTTTATTTAATTGCATTTTGTAACTACAGTGTGAAAGATTTGATCGATTATCTCCTTTCCATTGTTAAAGGACGGGTCAGTGTCTGCTGAAGGCGATCAGGAAGCACTGAAGCGCCTTACTTTAGCACTTAGAGAATTCAAACTTCCAGGTAATTTCATTCAATTAGAAACCTTCCGACGCAAAAAAAAAAAGACTTTGCCCGCCTGTGTGTTGGCACTGCTATAAAATGACGCAGGTGTTTAACCCTGTAGGTACGCAGGTACTCCATAAAGAGGACTCCCTGCCTTTCTGCACTGATTGAGAGGAAATGTAATCAGGCTGGAAAATTTGCGAGCAGAGTGGGGCCTCCTGTCTGCAGGGCCTTTTTGCTTGTGGGTAGTATAGTGGAGGAACAAAGCTGCCTATACAGAAAAGCAGCTGGTTAACACAACAGCTTCATTACAGAGGTGGTGGGGTGCTATGGGAACAATGGCTAGAAGCACCGGCTTTGACAGAGCAACAGTTTCCAGACGGTCGCTGTGGTTGAGGCACATTTCGGCTCACCGGGTAACCTGCTCGCTACACAAAGCTTTTCATACTGTTTCCCCAATTATTCCCCATTAAAAACAGTTATAGGCTAGGCTCTGTCACAGTTCACATACACCAGTTTCATGTTCAAAAATCACATACAAATAAAGACTTAGAAAACACCGCAATTTACGGCACAGTGCTGTCCATCCTTTGGTACAGTGAGCGGGAGAGGGCCCTCTAAAAGCACCAATGGGCAACTTAAGAGGTACCTAAATACTCCTAAATTAGCATTTGCACCGCATTACAGTTAGTTAAGGAAGCCTAGCATGGGCTACCTAAAATTCAGCACCATGGGAATAGCTCAATATGTCGAGTCATCGGCACCGCCACAGCTGGAGCAGTGGTGCAAAGTATACGAATACTAAAAAAGGTATCGCAATACCCTGCAGTTCATTTTCTGGGTACTAATGAGAGCTGTGTCTATGCGCTACACTCAGCTTCCATTGTGGCAGTGCCAACCAGTCTTTTTAAATCTCATATGCACTCTGTAAATACAAGTGCTCTTGCCGACATGCGGCTCGTCGTCAAAGCAGACTAAATGTGCCGGTGAAGTACCGTAGCACAGGGTTAAGAGACGAGCCTACGCATATTATGAAGGTAATACAATAACACTGAGGCTCCTTAGTCTGAATCAAGACGGCAAACTCTTTATTGATCCCACCTTGTCAAAGGCGTTACCGCTTCACTCTTTTCGTTCTTACCTTTCACAATAATTGCCCGACCCACACAGCGTCTCGGCTCACGAGAGGGAACTTAAATTCACTCAAAGCGTTTCGCTAAGAGGTAACTCAACAATATGGCTTACAGTTCGGCTCGCACGCGTCAATGCAAGGATGTAACCTTTAAAAAAGCAGCCGTGTGACAAGGTGGAGAGATGTGAACGTGTAAAAAGACCATCTTACTCACAACTAGTACTAAAACCAGAAAGCAAACGCTTTTAATGAAGAGAACTATACAGGGTTCATGCACATTGTGACCAATGGATCTCCATGGCTTTGAACCAAATGTCCATGACTTTTATTCATATTTCCATAATTTATCTAAATTTACATGACTTGTATTCTTATTTTCATGACTTTAAATCAAATGTTCATGAGCAAACATTGTGTGAAATGTGTGTGTAAACAGTAAAAAGTGATAAAATGTAGTATTTAAACTAACAATGAGGATTCAAAGCAGACAGTAAACCTTAAATGACTCAAATGAATGAGAGACAATAGTTTGATTAAAAGAATAAACATTTATATAGATGCCTGTATGTATGCTGCTGATATTTTGAGCCTCTTTCTTTTAAAAGCAGATTCATCATTTATAACTAAATGAACGTCATGAACACATGAATATAACACATTTACACAACTTTTAGACTTTCCCAGGCCTGGAAATTGGCATTTCATGACATTTCCAGGTTTTCCATGACCTGAAGAACCCTGACAATAATAAATAAATCGTATATAATATATATATAATACATTGTTTTCATGTGAAGCAATGGCTCGGTGCCACTTTATATGCAAGCACAGGTTGAATCATCACTGCCGCTATGGAAATTACCCGACTGATACATAAGGGATTTTTCTTTTTTTTGCTAGACAATAGGGACTTCTCTAAATGACCCAACAGCTCTTAAGATGAAGCAAAATGTCAGGAAATGAATGAGGAGCGGTCAGCGAAGCAAGAGTACCGTTCACGTGGACGGGTTCCTGCTCGTGCAACAGACAGAAATGGTGTCAAATCTTTAGCCTACATTTTAATGTTCTTTCATGAAAAGAATGGCAAACGCCCACGGAGAGTCTTTTCTACTGACAAGCTAGCTGCTTAAGCCTAATTAGAATGTGGATTATAGAACTGTTACAAAAATAACATTGATTTTATAGAAATGACTTTCATGGTGACAGATGAGACATTTGTTTATCGTGACTACATTATTACCATTAATTAAATCCTCACAAAGAAGTATAGCGCCTTGCTCTATGTCTTTTCATAGCACTAAATGACAGAATGCACTACTAAAACAAAGACCAGCCGTTTCGTGGGCTAATAGCTTTTGTCGCATTTGACATGAGAGAGACAAAGGCCTCTAAAAAGAAAAGACTTGGTCTGATGAGAAATCTCTTTATTTGTTTATTTTCCCGCTCGGTCTTACAGCAGCTTTTCAATGGCTGCCTCCTCTCTTCAATAAGCCAGAGAAAAAACACCTCAACACGGTGATCTTATGGACCGCTGGATGCCTGGGAAACGGCTCCACTGAAAGGTCAGAACTAGTCTCTGGGGTTTCCCTCGCGACACACCGAGGTAGCCGTTAGCTTTAACCCAACGAGGACCGGATGATCCTGAGCCCATCTGCAGCTGTCGTGGTCTTCAGGCCGAGGCTTTCCAACCAGAGCTGCCAACACTAGTTTCACATATTTCAAGACCATTTTACAGTCTTAAAAGCTGCATTCTCTCTCCTGACAACCAGGGGGCGACTCCTCTGGTTGTATAGAAGTCTATGCTTCATGTATTAAAGCTGCATTCTCTCTCCTGACCACCAGGGGGAGACTCCTCTGGTTGTATAGAAGTCTATGCTTCATGTGTTAAAGCTGCATTCTACCTCCTGACCACCAGGGGGTGACTCCTCTGGTTGTATAGAAGTCCATGCTTCATGTATTAAAGCTGCATTCTACCTCCTGACCACCAGGGGGTGACTCCTCTGGTTGTATAGAAGTCCATGCTTCATGTATTAAAGCTGCATTCTACCTCCTGACCACCAGGGGGCGACTCCTCTGGTTGTATAGAAGTCTATGCTTCATGTGTTAAAGCTGCATTCTCTCTCCTGACCACCAGGGGGCGACTCCTCTGGTTGTATAGAAGTCTATGCTTCATGTGTTAAAGCTGCATTCTCTCTCCTCACCCCCAGGGTGCGACTCCTTTGGTTGTATAGAAGTCTATGCTTCATGTGTTAAAGCTGCATTCTCTCTCCTGACCACCAGGGGGCGACTCCTCTGGTTGTATAGAAGTCTATATAAATGACTACTTCTCTCTTGATGTATTCCCTCAGTAAACATTGTAAACATAAGTCTATGTCTCAATCTCTAGTTTCAAGTCTTCTTCTATACATCATGATGTTTATTTCTGTTGGGAAAAACATATTTATCTTAATTATAACTGTGAACTTTTCCATGACACAACGTTCAGTTTGGGATCTACTATTTCTGTATGTTCCGGGCTGAAGACAAAACACATAATTGTGGTTTTTATGGCTAAAAACAAATGTATGGGATGACGAGAGGAAGGTTCACTATGAGAGCAAGACGTCATGAGAGCTTCTGTGATTGTGCGTTTCATGCATTGAAGAGGTACCGCTCCACTCGCTCGACTTGGATATGCAATTAGTAACACGTTGCATCTCTGGCTCTGCTCCTTTGCAAAGAATAACTGGCCTAATTATTGATTTTATAACCGGTGTCGAGGACCAATTTTACAAATTATGGTCCATTTCGAGTCAAACAGACTATAAATCAGGGAATGCTTGAGGTCAGTGCTTTTGTGTACCCCTGGTGCTACACAAAAGCACTCCAGGGGTACAGAAGATTTGTAAAAATATACATATTTAAAATTAGCCTCCATTAAGAAATCTTTTAAAAATAGTTATACGTGTAACTTAGTTGTATATATTCTATATTAAATCAGACACTGATGGCACAAATATGTTTTTTGCGGCGGATAGGGGGTACTCGGCTGAAAAACTATTTTACAAGGAGTACATTGGCAAAAAAAGGTTGAGAACTGCTGCTAAAGGCCCCCACCAGAGCTGTCCACTGTGTGTCCATGTCACTCCTTTGTATTCCAGTGATTGTAACTTCAATTCATCGGTTGCAAAATAAAAAAACACCACAACGGCCATAATCCAAGACGCCGAGCCAATGGGCAAAATCTTCAATACATCGGTCTGCAAACCAATGAGTGATGTCACCATTACCACGTCCACCTATAGACAGTGTTTGGTTACTCCCAGTCAAGTGCTTCAATGGACATGGCCCTCAACTTCCACGAGGAATAATCCTCACAATCGCAATCTACACGACCGTAAACCCACAACCGAATTCAAGGGACGAGTAAACGTCTTCCGACCATTATTCACATTATTCACACTGAGAGGCTGCCATGCAAGCTGCCACTCAGATCTAACCATTCACACAGCTCAGGAGTTTGGGATTAAGTGTCTTGCTCGAGGACACAGCGACATAACTAGTAGAGCTTGAACCGTCGACCCTCTGATTGGACGACCCTGCTCTACCACTCAGCACAGACGGCTAACTTAGCTTAGCATAGCAGTTGTTAAAACGGCAAAGCAAGTCAGCGTTCTTAGTCTACTGATGGACTCGATACAGTTCGTCACATGTGATTCACAGACCAAACAAAAGAGGAAGTGACCACTGAAACAGGAACAGGACCCCTCACTCGGCTCAGCAAAACAAGTAAAAAAGTTACGCTCCATAGTTCACTGCCAACTGAAAAAGAGTACTGTAACTCAGACCTAAAGACATAAAAAGCAGTATGTCACACTAAAGGATCTGAATCTCGAGCCACCAGCAGGGTCCTAAAACATGCTCGCCATATTGGGAATGCAGCACATGCAGTGTTTGAGGAGCATCTAAAAGGTTTCTCAACAGTTAGTTGAGATAATCTTCTGGCTCTGAATTGACGCCCCAACATCAGAACGGACTGCTGCTGCTTCGAAACATGTGTGATGGGCAAAAAAAAAGGCAAGCCATTCAGCAAATAAGGAGAATTTTAGAAGTAAGATGATTAGATGTCTTAAGGACGGGGGTTTTATCCCATGTTGCATGCTCTATGCTCCATTAAGTCATTTGCTTATACTTTGCTAAGAGGCTTTCAGTCCATGCTTGCCTCTGACACTTAGCCAAAAGAAAGAAAAACAATGGAAAAAAAATTGGGCTGGGCACGCTGACACGTCATAAATGCATTATCAATAATCCATTAACACAATAATTACTTAATCATGCATTAAATGCACAGACGCATTGCTGTAGCATTTACTGCGGAGCTACTTAGCTGTCAGGGATAAGAACTTCAGTCAGGTTTCACTTTAAAAAATTACACTGAACATGGACAAAAGAAGGGGTGGCTTGTCCCTCACAGGGACCCTTACTACTGAACATAGACCAAAGAAGGAGTGGTTTGTCCCTCACAGGGACCCTTACTACTGAACATAGACCAAAGAAGGAGTGGCTTGTCCCTCACAGGGACCCTTACTACTGAACATGGACCAAAGAAGGAGTGGTTTGTCCCTCACAGGGACCCTTACTACTGAACATGGACAAAGAAGGAGTGGTTTGTCCCTCACAGGGACCCTTACTACTGAACATGGACCAAAGAAGGAGTGGTTTGTCCCTCACAGGGACCCTTACTACTGAACATGGACCAAAGAAGGAGTGGTTTGTCCCTCACAGGGACCCTTACTACTGAACACACTGTTTATGTTGTTCCTGATAAAATACTAAAGTTTCTTCTGGTATTCAAAAGCATAATCAAAGTCGCGGTCAAGACTCATCAGGTCCGCACAGCAAAGTGACAAACACCAACATCTGTGAACCTCAATGTGTTGATTGAAATATTGTCAACATGGGCATAAAATAATCCATGAGACCAGCGCATGAACACCACTAACCACAGAGGTCACCACAGTAGACTACGCTTCATGACATCAAATTGGGCTTTGATACCAAACAACTATTAGAATAATTAATCATAATTGACTAATTTAGTCAAAGTAGCATCCCTACAAGACAATAATGACTAAATGCAAATGACTTAGGTGGACTTATTACCCCCCCCCCCCCCCCCCCCCCACAATCTAATAATAAAATAACTAAAAAAATATGTTATCACAACAGCATTGCATTGTTGTCTTCAAAGTATGTACGGCTTGATTTTCTATTTAAAATACCCTCAACGCTGTGGCACAACAGCCCAAATATAAATCTCACATGTTTTACAAGACCTGGTATACATGTACAACTATTTGTACTATGCATTGTAAATCCCAATGTTTATGGAAAACACTAATTTCCTAATAACTATTACAATCAACATAGTTAAACCTTCCAAGTAACACTATTTTAAAACCATACAACCTGTATTCAAATATTTAAATAACAGATTTCCTCAACAATTGTGGGTTTAGTTAAACCAAAAATAAAAAAACAGCCCTGCTGACTGTCCCTCTCATGTGACCGGTCTCTCTCATCTCATGTGACATGTCCCTCCCACGTGACCTGTCCCTCCCACGTGACCGTCACATGAGCAGTCGTCCCATCTGTCGCCAGTCTTTTCGTCTGTAATATGCTGAAGCCAACAACATTTGGAAGGAATCAAATTATTACAGTAACACCATCGCAGTATGGGGCGTTCAGGAGACAGTGAAGCTGGTCTTCCACGTTCAACCCAGCTCTCACATTAAATACAAACACTCAATAATTCATGCGCCATCAAATCACCTGACTGTCAGCAATGTTGGCCAATCCACTGCGCTAGTAGCATTTTGCTAACGGTAGCTGTGTCGGACTATAGCAGTGTGCGCAGTCTTCGCCACAGTGACAATAGTGCACGAGTCCCTAAACGTACATACGACTACTAGTGAGACTACGCTCCGTAAAACAAATGCATGCAGTTAAAGTGGAGTGTCACGTGAGATAAAATGATGACCGATGACTTGGTGCAGGACTGGCCACTGTTAGCCGCAGCTAGCATGCTAGCTCAGCTGATTTGCTGTGCTGCACCAATGGTATATATATCATTTAGCTGGTTTTATAAAGCGAGCTTGTAAAGCAAACGTCAATGGCAGATGTACTTCTATGCCGTAACCTTAACACACATGTTTCCCTCAGCGCAACAGCGGCTAACGTTAGCTTGTTTGTAGTCGTGATGTGCAAAATTAGCGTGCTAGCTTGAAGTGTGCTGCATTCCCTGTCCCCTGGGTATCCAAAGTGCTGTATTGACAATGCGTGTGTTTTTTCATGAACATGGTCACATATATCACACATTTAGCATATGTTTACAAAGCAACAGTAATGGAGTGTACTATTTCTCATCCATCTGGTCCATCTGACAGTGCTGCTAACGTTACATACATAACTAATACAATACATTACGGTCCTGGATGCTAAATAATACGTATTAAAGATGAACCGTTACAAGGATAGTATGGTACGCGAGTAATCCACACAGTATACTTGTCATTGAATGCAGCACAACAACCTTGTTAGCCGCTAGCTACAGCTGCAGCTACCTCAGGCTGCTAACGTCACTTACTGAGCCGAGGCTGAGAGATGTAGTTTCGGGTCACAGCCTGGGTGTGTGTCCGCGCAGCCGCCGCCAAGCCGTTGATGTCCATCGCCCTGTTTGATACCAATGTTGCCATCGTCTGATGAGGAAACGGGAAACCCGAGGAAGCTAACGTTGGTCGATGTGCCTTTTCTAGCTGGGTCCGAATAGCATAAGTGACAGTCGAGCGATGGTCATGTGACACGGAGGAACCGGATGGAGCTGACTGATGGGCGCGCGCATGCGCAAAGCGTATGGGTGAGTAACGTTAGCGCTCTAGGTTTTACCTTTTAATCACGTGTTGCCAGAGTAAAGTGTGTAGTTATAACAATGACAATATAATACATACATAAATATATAGCCACTTGCATATGCTGTCATTAGATCCAGCGACAGTTCTGCTGCATTAGAAATGAATAAAATATGAATAATTTGCTTCTACTTCTTAATGCAGCAGAACTAGTTTCTGGTCGTCAGCATCACAGCGTGTATGTTTTTCTCATAATAATGATATATATATATATTTTTTTAAATCGATATGCAATTGAAGCACTGGATGTGGTAAACCTGATATAATACCTGCAGCTAAACGTTTCCACCAACTGACATTATCACAAAATCTGGCATCAGACATGCCTGTAGTGTCATCGCTGTCGTGAGAAATTCCCAAACTCCCTCAACATTATTGCCTCATGCAGTTTCACTGACAGGGATTAAGCACAGAGAGAAAGAAAACGATGAACTTGTAAAAGATAATGAATGTGAGTGCTGTTTCTGTCCCAGGAGAAACAGCCAGTGTCTGATGACTTTGTTGTTGTTCTTAATGAAGCCGTGATGTGAAAAGATGACGCTGAACATCTAAACAGCTGGACCTACTTTCTAGTTTCGGCATCCACAGACAGCTGCAGACTTCTGCTGGTCATGTGGACGTGCACGTGGTTCCATTCATACAACAATAGACAGTTCGCGTTGCACATTTCCTGCTCCACACACCCGACACACAATAATTAATCATCCTTTTTGTAATGTGTTTTATTTTATTTAGCATTTTCAACACAATAGAACAATCCTTAACATTTAAATAAACATAATACACATGAAAATATAGTAAATAATCAAAACAGTAATATTAGTATCAATAGTTTAGCAGCGTATAGCGAGGCTAAACGCTAACCTTTACAGATATGCACATCTACAAATGCTCATACAAATACACAACCATCCACATGCATACCTGCATGTACCTTTTACACATGCACTCCACAAGGAGGGTTCAATGAGGACGGAGGAGAGGACCCAACAGCTAAATTAAGTTCAATTAAATTATATATGCAGGAAATATTTCATATGAAAAGAATAACTAAAGTAAAATGAACTGAAATGAAAGTAAACTGACACAATCCATCTTCTTCGTATCTATTGTCATTTGTACATTTGCAGTCATTTCATTGTGTTATCATTTTCCTGGCAATCATTAAGAGTATACACAAAATACTCCTCAGATCGCTGTCTGCTGAATCTTTCCCAAACCCCTGAACTCAAAAGATTTGCGCGTGAACTCCTATTTTTCCACATTTTCTCCAACATAATGAAGCCGAAGGATCCTTCACATAGGAAGAGATTATAAGTATCTGAGTTTTAATTTCCAGTCCAATGCTTTCCACAATTGGCTACGGACTCCTTTCTGATATGTTGCACATATCTCACAACGTTTTATCTTCAATCATAACATTTCATTCCAATTCCCACTTTCCCTTGATGTTCCCTGTGTTTTGCTATTTGTGGGAGACGTGGTTTTTAGTTGAAAAAGGTTTTTCTGCTATACTAATAAAATAGCCTTCTATTACATCAGGGTTTGTCTGTCTGTCTTAATGGATGTAACATAGTGTCTCATTTGAAGGTACCTAAACAAATCCTCTGATGGAAGTGAATATTGTTCTTGCAGCTGAGAGAAGAATTTGAGTTCTGTTCTGTCAAATAATTGATTGATATTTGTAAGACTTTTACAGGCCATCTTCTACATCCACTGTCCCACATAGAGGGAATTATATGTTGCCTCCCAGTGGCACAGCCCTCGACCTCCTTTACATTTGGGCAGAATCAATGTTTTGAGCCTCATCCTCGGTCTCTTTTGAGTGTAATATATTCAATATTCAACATGTTGAAGATAGAAACCGGTACTGCCACAAATAGGGACTGAAACAACAAGAGGAGTCTGGGTCACACCTTCATCTTCACCGTCTCCGCTCTACCAAACAATGAGAGAGGAAGGATTCAAGTCCCAGCGGGGTGAGCGCCGCCGTGGCGAGGCCGACAGAAATGTCACATTTCTTGTTTGTCCGACGGAGCTCTGTTTCTCTGCTGCGACTCGTGTCCTGGCGTCCCCTGAAGCCTTTTGCATGCCTTTCAAAGACAAATGGAAACAGGAAATGAACGCTGGATTGCCGATTTGAGATAAAAGCATCAGCTCGGCTGCCTTTTTGAGATTTTACGGGAATTGCTTTGTTGATAAGAATTTAAAATCTGACGGATGTTAGATAATTGCAGCTGGCAGAAGTGTATATCTCTGCTGTATCTGGGCTGTGTGTCTCCCTCAGTGTTTCTCTCTCACACAACCAACACAATGTATTGGCGAGTGAACAGTTGAGTGACAGGTAAAATTACATGATTGCTCACATTTTCCCCTTAAAAATTCTTAGTTTGCCGTTTTTCTCGGGGTTTTCTTTTCACGGGCGCGTTCTCATTTGACGCAGCATGTGCCGCACAATAGCTCGTAAGCGGCTGTTTGAAGATGACTTTGAACCGTGCCCCGCTGCACAACCGGCACACTGGCATCGCACACAGAAAGGCACAGCTCGCTCTCTGATGGCGGAAAAGCACTACAGACTGAAGTGGTGAGCGCCGCCGCGGTGAGGCCGACGGGAACCTCTAGAGAGCTCATGCAAACGTTTCAGGACGCATGCACAAAAAAAAAAAAGCTAATTAATGCAAGTGAAGGGCTTCTGCCTGCAGGAGCAGTGCCCTCATTTTTTAAATTTGTTTTTTTTTTGTCCCCTGAGTCTTTTTTGATGAGTTCACATGGTTATGCTTTCCCTCAAACTCCTCAGATTAACCCATTTAGGCAAATATGTATCATCATGTTAATGCATTCATGTTGTATGTCTGCTGCAGCTGTTAGAGGGGTCACACAGTGTCCTGAAATATGAACGGTATGTTGAATTCAGGCCAGCACTCCTACCAACAACATCCACACTGAGTGACTCCACAGCCTTCAATATGAGATGTTGTGTCTTGGGTTTGAAATGTTGAAAGGCTGCACGTCTGACCTTCATGCAGGAGACCTACCGTGCACGGCGGCATGATTCCTGCAGTGTCAAGCCGCGTGATTACATATTGCACAAAGAATCCATATTGTCATGCTCTGAAGTAATGTGTTTGTGTGGGGCAAGCTGGTGCATGGGCCCATCAGTGTCCTGTGAGTGGCCACTAACAGCTAGCTGCAGGCGGACTACGTGATCGTTGGACATTGGGAGAATTCAGCTGCCATTGCACGGCAACATCTGGCCCATGTACCCTAGAAAAATGGAGGGTGTTCCTGAAGAATTTTTCGCAATTGGTTTTAATGTATGCCAGCTTGTGTTGGCCATATTTTGTGCGTGAAGAGGAAGACAAATTAACGTTTATCTATGTATTGACCAAGTCATTCTTTGGTCGCCTTACCTCTAAGTGAGAATACATTCATGGACATGCAGTGGTCATGCAAAGTGGTATGGACTGTATTTATATATAGGGGTTGTTCTAGTCTTCCAACCACTCAAGGCGTTTTACATGTCAACAATCACTCATTCACAATGTGGCGTCCCTCTCTACTGCCTAACCTCCAGCAGAAGGAGCTGGAAAACAGGGCGGAAGCTGGCACCGGTTGGCAGGAGTTATCTTTCAGGGTTACCTACACTGTCCTCTCACCATAAACAGGAGGAAACCCAGATGAGGAGCATGAGCAACGAGAGACTGCCGCAAAAGGAGAACAGAAGCAATCGGAGAGCAGAAGGAAAACCCGAGGGAGAAACACAAGGAGCGTAAGCTGACACTCCTGCCTGACCTTACCTCTCCCCCCTCTATGTTTCCAGGAGGGCCACTGCCCCTTGAAGCTATGGCTGCCCATATCTAGAAAGAACATACGTTTTGCAAGCCCAGCTCCCTTTATCGCCCAAGAGAGCTCGTTGGCTGACGGTACGCTGCTCAGACCTCCCCTCCAGGAACATTGAATCACTGGTTGCGATACTGCAGAATCATCAGGTTGCCCTACAGATTCAATGCAATCAAAGTATATTTTTATATCTGGAAGGGATGCCCAGTTGGTGCCACAGAAACAGAACAATCTTTCTGTGGAGGCGTTGCCGGCCTCCAAGAAACAGCCTCAATGCCCACAGCGGCCTCAAGCTCCAGTGCACCCTTCCTTTGGGTCACATTGAGTTAAGAAAGACGTTGCTGAGACCTGCCAGTGCCAGCCCTGATGAGAAGAGACTGCCCCGCCGTGGCAAGGCACCTCGACAAGAAGTCTTTCTCTTGTCCTCGTCAAGCTCTTCTTCCAGTTGGAGTGTCGGCTTGGCGTCTCTAAAAAGACCACCGGGAGCCGGCTGGTTCCACTCCCTGCCATGCCAGCGTGTGAACTGGAACCCCTGCCATAGATCACGTGACCATCTTGGTCATGGTCCGCACGCTACCTGGTTTCCTAAAGTGGTCCATCTACGAACAAAGACATCGGAAGAGGTTCTCTTGTTTTTGTTCTCTTCTAGAGTTGGAACAGCAAAGGAAATTGTAATTGACCAGGGAACCACCCTCATGTCAAAAGGCCATGCACTACCTGTGGACGCCACTGCGCACCTCAGGCTAACCCCTGCAGCTACGTGTGTGGGTGATTTCCTGCAGCACCTTTACAACCTGAGCCTGAGGCAGGAAGTCCAGGTGCTGCTGAAGACATCGTGCCTGATCCCGGTACCAAAGAAGACAACTCCATCTGGTCTCAACGACAACCGACCGGCTCCCAAGTGATGAAGGCGCTGGAGAGGCCGGTCTTGGTCCACCTCCGACTGCAGGCGACGTCATCACTAGACCCTCTGCAATTTGTAGGAGTGGACGACGCCGTCATCTACCTGCTGCAACGAGGCCAGTCGCACCTGGATGGAACCGTTGTCTCTGTGAGAGTCACTATCTTTGACTTGAAATAGTGGCGAACAAAATAGTTGCAGTGTGATTCTGCAGATGCTTGCAGGACTTTGCTTTAAAACAGTGATTCATTCCTCATTTGTCAGTTTTGGGTACTTATCCCGTAGTGTACCTAAAGTAAATGGCTGTTGGCACACCCTAGCCCGAAGAAAAAGACCAGCAGCCAAACATTTTTCAGACATCTATGAAAGGTCCACCTCGGAGAATGATCAGTTTACGTACGTGCAGATAGACCATAGTTACTTTAGAGAAGTACCTCATACAACCAAACTTCCAATAATGTGAACTATCCCTTTAAAATTTGACATTGAATGTTAAGAATGTCGATGACTTGATACAATCAGTAGCTGAATTGTCCAATATCAATGTATTGTCTAGAGAAATGGTAATTTATGCTATTACCAAATGCTTGGAGGAAGTCCTGGGAAGTCAATAAGGTTGTTGTCTGTCCAATCATGTAGTGGATTGTCCTGTTGTTCCTTGATTAAGTGAATCATCCTGTTGGTGCTGCATGGCGACACAATGGTAAATTGTTTAATAGTAGTGGCCTCTCATTGTTTAAACTCAGAGCCCTGTGCATAATTTAAATGTCCTCTTGACACATCAACTCTTAAGGGTTCTAGCAGATGTATTCAGCTTTTACGATGAATTAAGTCTGGCATCTTCCTGAAAGCTAAACGTATGAATTTCTCCGTCCTGGAGGAGCGTTAAAGCGTCTCCAGTGTCGTTTTGAAGCTACGCTACTTGATTTGTCTCCAGTGAGACTCTCTTCAGTCCGTGGTCGCATTTGCGAGCCGACGCTTCCTGCGTACAAACAATGACCGTCGGCCGTTAAAGCACATGGCTCAGCTCGCTCTTTTGTCGGAGGAGACATTGAGCTGATGTCTAAGTGGAAGTGTGTCACTGCCTTTACTCGCCACTGCAGTGCAACCTGCTCTCCCTCCCTTGTGGTCGTGCCGCCACGTGATTGATTTGAAAATGACCTCTGATTGGCTAAGGCTGCAGTTCGTCACATGACCACTTGGAGCTCCAAAAGGGATTCGACCCCCATCGGTCCTCAGGATGAAACACCCAACTGTACAGCGGCACTGAGCACGTGTACAGCCTGGTACATACAACATGCTCATATCCCTGTTTATGACAACATTATCCAACTCACCTGTTCAAATGATCTGAAGGCTGAATGTTGTGCATCGTTAAGTGCGTTGTTGCTTTTAGTGCCGTCACAGTGAACTGTGAGCGGCCTCCTGCTGGCCAACGCTCTGCACTCCCACATGGGTTTGTAATGATGATAATTGCTTGTATTCATTTAAATTTGTGTGTGGATTTTGTTCACATTTATATCCAATCAGAACTATTTTAGTGTGCATTGAAAACTATTTTTGTGGGGACATTTATTTATAGTTATTGTCACAAAATACATTTGTGTGTGTGTGTGTGTGTGTGTGAGAAACTATTTGTTTCCACTACAGCCCATTGTTAGACTCTCTTTGTTGTTTCTGTTTTATAATTTCTTCATTTCACTCTCATTGACTGCCGTCGTATCTTTTCCTTCTTTTCTTGCAATAAAATAGATTTCTCGCGTCTCGCTGTTAACTTCTTAGACGGACCGGCCGAGCAAATTACAATTGATCAAACGAGACTTTAAACTTCTCACAATGAGCTGCTGTCATCTTTTTACTTCTGATAACATAAAGAGAAAACGAGCGCAGCTTTGAATGCTTCCATTCATAAATAAGTACTCAACACAATAGAGACGCTGCTAAATGTCTTTTTATCGACGTACTTATACTGCAAACAACATCATAGCTTATTTAACTCAGGATGTTGTTCTCCTTCCCACTAGCCATTGATCACATTAGCCGGGTGCAACAACAAATCGATAAAAGCGATAAAAAGCGATTATTAAAAAAGTTGGCAATGAATTTGTTGTGTCGCGCGATTATACGCCGCTTAACAAGTCGCGGAGATGTTTGAGTATAAAAGTCGCAGCAGCCAGAAGGTCCAGGAGGTTCTGGTGCAGCCCGTCGCGTCCTCTCGTGTGTTACTGCGTGATCGCGTCGCTAGCTACAATGACGTAGCAGCTAGGCTAACCATTGTCGTTAGCTCGCTAGCTAGTCGTTCATTCTCCGTGTTTGAGCCGCGCTGTCGGGTTAGATAACGTCTTCAGGGTTTAATATGTAATTAATAACTTCTTGTGTAACAGTTGTGCATCTGTAAGTGTGTGTGAGAGTGTGTGTGTGTGTGAGAGTGTGTAGGCAACAAGTTCTGACGTTCATCCTGTTAAATTTACTGATTTGTGTTTCCTTATTTTGTTTATGAATTCTTTATTGTTAAGATTGTTTGCACTGTCGGTTACAGGTCGCAAAATTAATGTTTATTGAGAAAAAAAAAAATGTTTCATCCGATTAATCTGAAAAAATAATCAATCGATTATTAAAATAATGGTCAGTTGCAGCCCTCAAACATGAGTAACATTGTCAGAGCCGCGTGAATGTGTCTTGGTGTTGGAAACTGCAAACTCAGAGCCGGCAGCTCAGCAGCGAGGTGCCGCGCGTGTAATTAAACATTGTGGTATTTCAACACATTTGGTAATTATGGTTATTTCATGGCTTTGTGCTAAGTGTTTCCCAGAATACACAAGTGGAACCCTTTGCTTTGGAGAGGTTCCCGCTCCCCTCACTCTTTGATTACTTAATGGGATTAATTATTCTTTGAGGAAGCGGAGCGACTAAACTGTGCAGGAGGTTTTTTTTTACAACCTGTAGCTGCGTAGCGCCGCGCAGCTCGAAGGCGCCGCGTCGGTCCAACACTTTGCGCGTTTAATCCCCAGATTTCACTGTACGGCACAACAACAACAACAACAACAACAACAACAACAACAAAAAAAGGACAAGGCCAAAGACAGTAACGCAAAACAAGACAGGATGTAGCCTTTCTTTCACCTCCTAAGACCCGAGCTTAGAGACCGGACCATGTGACGGGTGGGAATGTGTTGGTGGTCTGCACACACACACACACACACACACACACACACACACACACACACACACACACACAGCCCGAAAACCCCCACTTACAAAACCCTCCCCGACCTTCCTTCTAATTGGACTTTGGGGGGTGAAGGGAGAGAATGGGAGGGGGGAGGCTGCGGGGGGGTGGAGGAGGCGAGGGAGGCGTAAATGTGACCTTTCTTTTTCCTCCGGGGAGATTCCCAAGACACAGTGGGGAGGATGGGCTCCTTTGGGGCCGCTCACAAAAGAGCCTCAGTCTCCTGCGTCGCTGGACGATCCTGCGCTGCCGCGGGAGGAAAGATGTCTGAACTTTACAGAAACGCTTGAACTCCAGCAAAACCGCCGCGCCGCAGAGTGGAAGTCTGGTTTTTCTTGAGTAAAAGTTGCACTGAACGCCTTTTATAACTTTCCACTGCGGTAAAATAAAGTATTCTTCTACTGGAGCTAACGGATGAAGCTAACGAATGAAGCTAACGGATCCTTTTTAGATCGAATAAAACAGGAAGGATAGTTTTGTGAGAGTTGTAAGCACATTTTTATGCCTTAGGGGTTAAGTGTCTTCCTCAAGGACACGTCGACGTGGACTCGCGGGACTCGAACCGCCGGTCCTCTGATAGAGAGATGGGCCTGCTAACCACTGGGTCGCCGCCCGGTCCAACCACCAACGGTTAAACGCCTCTGGACTCGAGCTGCTTTCGGGCGCGGCGTTGGATGAAAAGGTCTTTTCAGGGTGCAGACGGGCCGTCGGGTCCTGAACGGGGGAACCGGCACCGCGGACTCACGCAGAACCAGAACCTCCTGCTCCGCGGTGCCGCCGCCTGCCGTCCACGACCACGAGGGATGAAGACGCAGCGTGAAGACGACTGGCCCTGGAAACCCTTTCGTTTAGTTTAATTGACAGAAACATGTATTTTCCCATCAGCAAATGTGAATAAAACCACAAGTTTTGATTCATTAATGCTGTTTCCTGCATTTACATAAACGTAAATATATCTAATAAATTACACGTTATGATGAAAGTGGTTCAGTCCGTTAAAATGTTTTTAAAATTTCTCTGTAAAATGTTGTATTTGTTTAAAGTTTCACTGACCGAACCAGATTCGATGTTTTTAGCAGGATATTACCTCTAAATAAAAATGAGTATTAAATAATTTATCTCCTCTCTACAAACATGCAACATGAAGGAACGTCGTCGTGAGCGTCGTCTGCAGCTCGCCGCGTCGTCGTGGTGATTTTAGTTGGTGAATTGAACCGAAACTCTTCGTGAATTTGGGACAAAACGCAGTTTGTCCACAGTGAAAGTTTCCCGTTGGGATCGCGTCACGTTCACCTCCGTTTGTCTCAAAGCGGAGGTCTCGTTTCGGGCCCACGAGGAACCCCGGAGGTGACGCGAACACTCACTTATTCATTATTTCAATCGCAAAAAAAAAATGATTGCGAACTATTTTGAGAGTTGATTCATCATTTAGCTTATTTATAACACACAAGTTCAACTAAAAATACACAACCAATGTGTGTTTTGTTTTGCTTTTCTCAGTTTTTTTTGGTAAATGTAATATATGTGAGGCCTTTTTCACAATCTTTTTGAAATATTACCAATGATTAAAATATTTAGCTTCAGTCCAAATGAAATGTGTTGAATATTTAACCGCGAGTGCGATCGTTCCAACGTGTAATAACGCTGTTATTACCAAAAACCCAGGCGGTGTGTGTGAGGTATAACAGTCATGAAATTTATCATAACTTGATTCACAGCAACATGTATAAAAGAAAAATGAAAAAAAAAACGCTGTGGTCTTTGTCTGTAGCCAAACATCATATATATGCACATTTGTACCACGTTTCACAAATTTCAAGATATTTCACAACAACAGCACCAAAGAGCTTCTGATTGATTCCTCAACCCGCTAATACATTCACTCATTCATTATTTTCCAGATATACTAATAATCTATTAGATACAGAAGTGAATAATTTACAATAAAATAACAATTTTTGAATTTCCAGTACTTTTTTTAGACTACGATACTCCGTCCGGTCTCCATTAGTCTCTCGTGAAGGCCGTGGACTCTCCACACAGGAAGTGGAAGGTTATTGTCTTAATGGTGGTAAATAAAAACTGTCACCTTGTCGCGTCGAACCGAACAAGCAGCTTCCTAACGCTGAAAAGCTTTTCTCCTCCTTCGCTTAGCTCGTGCATGGAATAGAAAGTGTACACCAAATACTCTGAGAACTCACAGTGGTATTAAAAACACAGACAGAAAGAAGAGCCAGGTACTGCATCTTGAAGACGATTAAATGTCACAAAGTGGAGACTTCTGCTGTAAAACGCCGAAGTCCTCACCCGAACCAAAAGAGAAAAACAACACTGAACAATCCAACACTCGTACTGTATGACAACACCGTCTCTGGGTTATGTTTTGGTTCAAACGGACACACAAAAGGTTTCCTCGCAGGCGGAGGAGGCGGAGGAGGCGTCCGCGTAAAGCAAATCACATTCACGCGTCGGCTTCGGCCTCGCAGTGACCTTCAAACGGAGGCACTTTTCTTTTTTTTTTTTACCCCTCCCCCTTAATTCTGTGTCGAGAAACCGGCTTCTTCGTTCTTAAATGCTGGATTTTAAATTTTCAAATGTGCCGATTGGCTCCCGCAAACATGCCAGCGCTCTGCCTTTCCTCCTCTACGTCTACCCGACACGATCAAATAATGACACACCAATTTAGGAAAGGGAGCGTCGCTTTACATCCCAATCTGTGACAGAAACTCCAGGGACTCTTTCCCGGCACTCGCTGAAGGCCTAGCTCTGAAACCACGTATTGTAATTTAGGATTCACAGAAGGAACTAAAGTTGCTCTAACAGAAAGCTGAAAGATCCCTCGTTAATCTCATGAAGAGTCTTTCTAAGTCTCCGCAACGTCGTTCCTATATGAACCTTTTGTGCAAAAAAACCCCTTCCCTCCGCCGCCCTGCCTTTGTCAGCTTGTATAGGTCTTTGTTTTCTACGAGGCGCCAGATGTGCAACTGGAACGCGTGAACTGCTACCGAACGTGACGCAGACGGATGAAAGGAGAATGAGCGAGAACCCCAAACAAAGACAATTAGAAGGAGAGAAAAAAAAAAAACAAGCAGAACGAGTCCGGTTGAAAACGAGGAATCCGTCTGAAGACAAAAGCGTCATTCCGCCATTTTCTTGTCCATGGCTTCTTTGCCGTTGGTCCGTGTGTAAGGCTCGAACGCGGAGGAGCTCAGGTAGCGGGCGGAGAGTTCCTGCAGGTTTCCCGCCAGCGACCCGGCCATGGCCAGCGGGTTGGAGGACATGCGGGTGGCCACGCCGCCGAGTAAGGAGGGCATGGGGAAGCCGAAGAGGCCGTGAGCCGCCGGGGAGCCCTGCAGGCCGGCCGCCGGCCCCGAGCCGCTCACGGCCGCCGGCAGCGGGGGGCTGCCGGCCGCCGTGCCGGTGCTGCCGCCGCTGCTGCCGCCGCTACCGCCACCGCCAGCGGCGGCGGCGTTGCTGGACATGGCCATGGCCATGGAGGGAGGAGGGCGCAGGCCGGAGCCCAGCGCGCCGCCACCGCCGCCGCCGCAGTGGGGCAGCAGGGCCTGCAGGCCCGGCGGCGGCAGCAGCCGGCCCTGCTCCAGTAGTCTGAGGACGCTGCAGGTGGCCGCCGTCTCCGAAACCACCGAGCGCAGCTCCGAGTCCTTCCCCTGGTCCTTCTTCTGCTTGGTGCGGCGGTTCTGGAACCAGACCTTCACCTGGGGGAGCAGCGGAGGAGGAGGAGGAGAGGCGTCAGAGTCACCAATGCATGGATTACAAGATAATCCTTCAAGAGTCCCTCAGTGGGGAAGTTACAGGATTACAAATGTGACAATATAGATAAAGAGTAAGAAATAAATAAAACAGTGAGAAGAATATTAAATATACAGATGGAATACAAATAAATTTAATGTGTATGAAGGTACTTAACTGTAGTTTATATATATATATATATATATATATATATATATATATATATATATATATATATATATATCACGGGGACGTCGACCACAACGCGCCCGCCGGCCTTTTGTGTGGGAAACACTGAACTCCACGAGCAAGTGCGCGACGGGTGTTTTGTCTTTGAAACCCACAAAGAGTGCACTTATTTGATCATTTTCACGCTCCTCGTATGTGAGAATTTGGCGGTTTCATGATTGTAGATGAGGATTTATTCATCGACGAGTTGGAAATGTGGATATTTCAGCTGCATCTTTAATTTAAATAGTTTGCAGCGGCCGTTTCGAGATGATCTGCACATCTTAAAAGGCAGAACTCGTCGTTCTAAACTTCTTTCTTTCCGACCTCCAAAAATTGAAAATGGCCGCCGTGACGAGCGCTACTTTCTTTAATCAGCTGAACACGATGATAAAAAAAAACCTCACACTAAAATTGAGAAATTTTAAAAATTCTTCAATTAAAATCCCAGAAAAGGCTGAAATAATTACATTACCGTGGAAAAATAAAACATTTTATTGGTTGTTCTCGTAATTTCTGATAGCAAAACCCATCTACATACTATATATATATATATATATATATATATATATATATATATATATATATATATATATATATATATATATATATTGTCCCTAAGGAGGAAAAACGAATGTGCTCCTTGTGATAATTTAATAATCAGGTTGTCTGACTCAACAGATCCAGATAATCTAGATTAAGTTTTCTATGATTTGTACCTGTCAATCTAATCCCACTTCACTGCTTTCATATGGATCAATCAGTAAATCCACCGTCTCCCTCCTCCTGCTCGTCCCTCCATCGTCTCCATTCATTTATTATTTTCGTGTCTTCACCGACGGTGAACAACCATTTTACATCTAATAATCCGTCCAATAATCCCTGTTTTCCACGTAGAGGGAGCGTCTCTTTCCTCTCGGAGGTTACGCGTCGCCGGTGCAGAGAAAACCAGGAGGATGCTGGGAGCTCAAACAAAGCTGACGGGCCGCGCGCACAGAAAATGGCTGTCGTCGCTTAATGCGCCGCGCCGCGAGGAACAGGATGCTAATTCCACCGTGTTGTCATTAAAAGGCATTTCATCAGCGCCGCCTTTGTCCTGCCTGAGAACGGAGTAAAGGCTGTGTGTGTGTGTGTGTGTGTGTGTGTGTGTCACCTTTGTGCGAGCCAAACATCCTCACACACTTTACTAACTTGCATTCAATTTGTGTGGAAAAAAAGAAAGAAAAGCAGCGATCGCGTCGCTCAAATAAAAAATGGAGAAAATACTCAAGCAAAGTGGAAAAAAAAACACACAAAGCAAAAACATCTGTTGACAAAGGAAACAGATGTTTGTTGTGTGTAAACAAACAGATTTGAGTACTTGGTTGTAAAGGCATTTTGTGAGGGAAGGGTTGACCCCTCGCTGACCTTTAGCTTAACCTCCTCCCGCCGCGTGAAAAGCCCGCGGCGGCGGCGGCGCGCTAGTCGCTTTGCACGAGTAGCTGAAAATACGCCGAAGCTTTTTTGAAGAAGCGCTCCAGACGCTGCGCGGCGGCCGGCGTCACGCTCGGTGCTCTTCTTCCCCGTCGCGACCCCGCGACCCCTAATGGCGGCTTTCATGTCAGCGGCTTCAGGTAATGACGCTAAACACTCCGCGAGCGACGTTAGCGCCGCGTCGATGGAGAAAGGCCAACGCGCTCACTGGAGACGGAGGCATCGCCTCAAAGATACAAAACAAAGCTTCTCCAAAACACCCAGGTGACGCTCAGGAAACTCGTCTTCAACGCTGGATTATTTACCTGCAGAGGCTGACAAATTAATCCCAAATTAAGAGCATTAAATGTTTAATTTCGCCTTCGCAGGCCGCGACGTCTTGATTTAAAATGGATGGGAGCATTTGGAGTAAACACACTGTCACCGCCGTTTAAACACAAGCAAAAGCCGTTGTGTCTTTTTGTCGTTGTTGCGCATGACATTGTGTAGTTCCCACGGATTAGACGCACACTTCAACGACGGCGTACCTGCGTCTCGGACAGGTTGAGCTGCCGGGCCAGCTCGGTCCGCTCCCTGCCGACGACGTACTGGCACCTCTGGAACTCCATCTCCAGCCGGTAGAGCTGCTCGGCCGTGAAGGAGGTGCGCGTCCGCTTGGGCCGGTCCAGGTCCAGGCCCTTGGGCAGGATAATCTCTCGGATTGAGCCTTTGGCGTCTGGAAGGATTGGAAGGATTCACTTTAACGCTCGAAGAACAATTACAGCAGATGAAGGAGACGCTGCAGACGTCAGTAGTATAATAGCAGCGTGATGGAGGGCATGACAGTATTTAATCCGGTCAGATTATGATTTTATTTACTGATGTGAACGCATGATGACGTGTAACACGTTTTGATCAGCGCATGTGGAGTAAATGTGACTTTATGTTTGAATTATACATTACGTTGAATAGTTTATGACTCGTTAAATTGTAATTATTTCAGAGATTATGAGTCATAATTAAATTTTAGGGATTAAAAAAAATCTTAATTTCTGTTATTTGGTGTGAAAGTTAAATTCACGTAATTACAACATGTTTATTAAAGTGTCCACAGCGTGAAAAGTCATTAAAATATGAATAATATTCCATATCCGGTCGTTTCCACAAAGAGAAACTACGACAATGAGGAGGCCGAATAAAGCTCGACAATGTGCATATTTATGTAAGATTTTAAAGCATTAAACTGACTACAATTCCATATAATGATAAATACATATGATTGAATTGAAGCAATCAATACATTAATATTATTAAAAACTAATATTAATGTGGTGATATTTAAATTAAAGATTGTTTCTCTATATTTCCTGTCGTATTGTGTAACTAATGCAGTTTATGGTGAAGTTATTTTCACAGTTTGTTGTCGTCCTCTCAGTGTTGGGCCAACAACACATTAATCACTGACACACACACACACACACACACACACACACACACACACTCACACACACACAGTGTCATAATGTGTGTGGACTTTAAATATCTGTAAAAAACAAACTCCCGTCTCCTTTTTTTTCAACGTTTTCATATTTTTAAATCTCAATATTTATCAATGGAGCTGAATTTAAAAGTGAATTTTTAATTTTTGATAATTAACATTGAACATGTGTTTTAATAATTTAACATTAGGTTTAATTTAAGTATGAAATTCCTCCCAAAATATTGCCGTGTATTAAAAAAAACCCAGAGGCAAAATTATTAATATGAGCTTGAATTAAAATATTCATGACAAGTTCTCTTACAATTTTATTTTGCTATAATTGTACTTTTTTTTCAAAATACAATTTAATTTTGAGAGGATATTGTTGAAATCCTCTGAATTCTTAACTTATTCATCTCCCACTACAGTTTTATTCTGCCAGAAGCTTCATTTCAGCTTCTTAAAGATACTTTATCTTCTCCTGAAACGTAAAATGCGTCTAACTGCAGTTTACACAACGTCTCCTCCAGATGATGCACGAGTCCTCAGCAACTCTGGATCCACGACGCCGCGAGTCCCAGAACCAGCAGCCAGCGAGTCTTACCTCGCACGAGGATCCTCCGGCAGTAGTCCGGGTCGGCCGTGCCGCTCTTGTTCTTCTCGCAGTGGTCGGCGTTCCCCGAGGGCGAGAAGGAGTCCGGCTGCTCCTTCAGGAAGCTCTTGGACAAGCTTCCCTGGGAGTCCTTGTCCTCTTTCCCCTTCTTTAGTCCATTCCTCAGCCCCATCCCATCCGTCTCCTGGTTGTACCTGACCTCCATGCTTCACTTTATCCTCCTGGAACCTGCCGTCCGCCTCTTTTTTCTTTTCTTTTTTTTCCTTTGTCAGGGTTTTAAAAAAAAAAAAAAAAAAAAAAAAAGGGGGAGATTACAGAGAGCGAGGTGCCGCCGGTCGTCTGGACAAGTTGTGGGGTTTAGTTTCAAAAAAACAGCACCTTTTCAGGAGCGTCAGCTATCTAATGTCTGCTGGAAGACTTCCGCCCGGCGACCGAGGAGCCCTGTTATCACTGACCAAAACTCCCCTCGCCCAATGATCACGGACTTCTCAACGGACGACTCGGCGGTAATTCAATGCCCCCCTTTCCCCTCGTTACGCAGACATCAGGCTGATAGATGATCTCCAGATAATCAGAGCCGCCGACGCGCGCTCGCCGTTTCAATTGATTACGGTAATCTCGCTGCCTCCGCATTTGCGTAACCTCATGAATACACTAAATTGTTTAGGGGGGGAAACAGATCGGGTCTTGATGGAGGCGTCCGCTCGTCCCCCCTCGGTTTCGCCTCGTCTCAAGCCAAGTGATTGGTCTCGCCTCGCCAAAAGAAAAACACCCCAAAAGCCTCGGCGAACCCCCCCGACGTGAACGCGACAACAATCACAGAGGTGCGACTCTTCCAGACCCGGAAAAAGTTCCCGGGTTCTTGGTTCTTTTCCGTCCGCCAGACGATTGTTCCCCCCGACTTTTCACAGCCCGCCTGATTGCCGCGGCATGCCGGCGAACTTTTCTGATCCTGGTTTTTTTTTTTCTTCCCCTTTTTTCGACTCTCGCCAATCAACGGAGTTGTGCAATGAGCGGATCTCGCCACTGCGCTGCTGTCGGCGAGAGGCAGGGAGAGAAAGGTGGAAAGGATGACGGGCGAATCCCCGCCGCTCAATCAGGGCAACGAAGACCCGGCCGGTTGGAGCGCCGGCAAAGAAAAAAAAAAAAAGCCACCTTTACCGGCGGGTGCCGTTCGGCGTTTCCTGCGTTTGTTCAGAGCAACCCGGCGAGGTCCCCGGCCGCTGACGCCACGTCCTCCAGCTTTGAAATGATCGCAACCCAGAAGCCACCTCCAGCTCTCATATTCTTAACCCGCACGTTCGGAAAAAACGGCAAAAAAAGAAGAAGAAGAGGGAACAAAGCTTGTCATTAGTGTTTAGGCTGCCTACACTCTCCCTCTCACAGGCATACCTCTGCAATGGCCCCTTCCTCTCGCCTCCCAGCCCACCACACACCCACCCAACCACCAACCACCAACTCTAAGCTATGTTCATTGTCAGCGCAACAATATCTCTGAACACAGCAGTGGCCAGTAATCCAATAAGACCATTGATTAGGCCACAATGATTCAATTCAGACCCGCGGCCCGGTGCAAGGAGCATTCTCTGGCCCTTCTTGTCACCTTAGCTGGCCAGAAGCCCTCTTAAATCTGCCCCCCCGCCCCGAGTGCCATTCATGCCTTTATGGGAAACGGGGAGGAAAAGGAGTGAAAGATGGCAATTATCTAATTGGACTATTAACAAACAATTCTGCGAGTGTGGCTGCCCGGCAGCGGTCTCGGGGTGGGTTTAAGGGCCGCATGTTGGACTAACTTTATTCACCGGGTGTTTGGGGGGGCGGCAGCTTGAAGAGGGGCAGCGGCCATTGTCTGGGGGAAAAAAGGTAAAAAGGAGGCGAAGAAGGGAGCGTCTGTAAGGGGGAGCCGGGCTTCTGGAGCTGGCGGAGCGGCGCCTCGGCCTGGGAAAGGAATTGAGGACGCTGCGTCTCGGCCTCTCGGCTGCACACAATGAAAAGACCGATGCGCTCGCTTTCCACACAAATATAAGACACTCGACGCCGCAATGTGTGAAGAACGCTGCGTGTTTGCTGTCGTGATGTCGAGAGCAGAGGTTCTCAACCTCTTTTGAGTGATGTTCGCCAACTAGCGCGACACATTTTTGGTTTTATTTATTTAGTGAAACGAGCTGCTCGGCCCAGACAGCGAGCTCACGCCCCGTATTTGATGTTTATATTGCTTCTAATTGAGAGGAAGAAAACATCTGTTGAGTATTTTAATGTAAAATTGTTTGATTGTGTTGAATTAAAAAAAAAAGAAAAATACAGCGGGTCCAGCAGACCCACAACACCTCCTGAGTAACACAAAAATGAACTCCACACGAGGGTTAAAGAGTAAAAGTAATTTAATTCACAGCACTGTGGCCTCCGGGTCTGATTTAATATAAAATATAAATAATTCAATGTATGGACTCATACTTTTTATTAAATATTTATTAAATAACAATTTTTAAAGGATATACAAGGATGCTAATTTTGAGCATATATTTTTACATCTCACGTACCTCAAGTGGTACACACACACACACACACACACACACACACACACACACACACACACACACATCCACACATTTGAGGACCACTGCTCTAGTACAACACACACACACACACACACACACACACACACACATTTAAGGACCACTGCTCTAGTACAACACACACACACACACACACACACACACACACACACACACACACACACACACACACTTGAGGACCACTGCTCCAGTACAACACACACACACACACGCACACACACACACACACACACACACACACACACACACACACACATTTAAGGACCACTGCTCTAGTACAACACACACACACACACACACACACACACACACACACACTTGAGGACCACTGCTCCAGTACAACACACACACACACGCACACGCACACACACACACACACACACACACACACACACATCTGAGGACCACTGCTCTAGTACAACACACACACACACACACACACACACACACACACACGTTCCATTGGTAAATGACTGTATGTCATTGAAACTGGTAGAAATGGAAGCGCACACACCTGCATGTATGTGTCTGGTATGTGAAACACGGACACGTGAAGTCAGAACATGTGAAACGTGAAGTGAAGTTCTGCTGCAGCGGCGTGAGTCTGTCCTGAAGGAGAGGAAGACGTCACACAAGTGACGGCAGGGAAGGGAAATCCCCGTCAGCCTCCATGACGCTGAGCAGCAGGACGAGCTGATGATGATGATGAAGGGTTTTCTTCATCACCAGAAAACTTTAATATCGGAGACGTACGAAATATTTAAACATAATTCAGCCTGAGGGTTATGGTAATGATCATGTGAACGTGTCAATTGACAGATTAATAATATCACGGCTGCAGCTCGAGCTGGCTGGGATTAAATGTGTGTGTTCCAGTGTTTTGTACAGATACACAACGTCACAGTGTCGCACAACACAGCACTTGTGCTAGCTAAGTGTTGCGCTGCCTACTGGCCACTGTTGGGTTTTGTAGCAGTGTAACAGTTTGAGGTGTAAATATTGGACTTGCAGCTTTAACACATGAAGCATGGACTTCTATACAACCAGAGGAGTCACCCCCTGGTGGTCAGGAGAGAGAATGCAGCTTCAACACATGAAACATAGACTTCTATACAACCAGAGGAGTCACCCCCTGGTGGTCAGGAGAGAGAATGCCGCTTCAAGACATGAAGCGTAGACTTCTATACAACCAGAGGAGTCGCCCCCTGGTGGTCAGGAGAGAGAATGCAGCTTTAACACATGAAGCATAGACTTCTATACAACCAGAGGAGTCGCCCCCTGGTGGTCAGGAGAGAGAATGCAGCTTTAACACATGAAGCACAGACTTCTATACAACCAGAGGAGTCGCCCCCTGGTGGTCGGAAGAGAGAAAGCAGCTTTAACACATGAAGCATAGACTTCTATACAACCAGAGGAGTCGCCCCCTGGTGGTCAGGAGAGAGAATGCAGCTTTAACACATGAAGCATAGACTTCTATACAACCAGAGGAGTCGCCCCCTGGTGGTCAGGAGAGAGAATGCAGCTTCAACACGTGAAGCATAGACTTCTATACAACCAGAGGAGTCGCCCCCTGGTGGTCAGGAGAGAGAATGCAGCTTCAACACATGAAGCATAGACTTCTATACAACCAGAGGAGTCGCCCCCTGGTGGTCAGGAGAGAGAATGCAGCTTCAACACATGAAGCATAGACTTCTATACAACCAGAGGAGTCGCCCCCTGGTGGTCAGGAGAGAGAATGCAGCTTTAACACATGAAGCATAGACTTCTACACAACCAGAGGAGTGAGTTTGATTGACAGATGGTTTATCCAACCACCGGATAAACAAGAATGCCCCAGAAGACACTGCACTAGTGTCTCTCACACGGTGCCTTGAGGAACTCCAGAAGTAACATTCTAGACTATTTATTTAAACATAGCCGTTCTTAACTGAGCTGTTTAACACGTCTCATGTAATAAATTACTAGATTATTTAAGCAGTAAACCTGGTCATGGATATGAAATGTTTTGTTTTAAATATATTTAATGTATTATTTTCTGTTGCGAGTTATATTCCCATCACCAATTACCAGCAAAGCCGTCGTGAAGAAAAATCAATAGGACAGTTCAGAATAAATGAAAACATGAAACACAGATGTGTGCAGCATTTTTTACTCCACAACCAAACAACCTTTCTGTTGCTTCAGATTGTGTTCAAGCCACTTAAAAAAGGTCATCACGCGTCACCCGAGCATTTCTTTTAATAATAGTTTAGCACATTGGCACTGCAAAGAAGCGCCCATAATGTGATGACAAAATCGTTCTTTATATGACACAGCAGTGTTTGATTCAGCCTTGGTGAATATGGCTGACGTATATATATATATATATATATATATATATATATATATATATATATATATATATATATATATATATATATATTTGCATTTCATCCAATACAATTTGGCACGAGGGCGTCTTCAGCTGGCCTTCAACTCTCCCTCAATCACAACACAAAGTGTGGCATGAAAGAAATGCAGAAGATGAATCTATGAATATATATTCCTTCATGTGTATTTATACTGGAAGTCAAGTGTCCTCCCACACACACACACACACACACACACACACACACACACACGGTGGTCAAATCACCAGCATTATCATCACTATTACCGGCGTCATTTCAACACAACAAGGCTGCGGTGACCCGACGCGACACGACGCGCCGCAACGCCACCGAGTTCACACGCCGGCGTTCATTCTTTACTTAGAGCTGTTGTGTGAACGCGCTGAACGTCTGATAGCGGTATGAAAGTGTCCCGGGAAGCAAATCACACCCCGAACACGACCAGGTGAGATTCCAAGTTATTTGGAAGGTAAAATGGTTCCTCTTTCATTTGCTCCAGACCTGTGGGCATGTTTATTTAAAACGCTTCTCCTGCGCCCAACATAAATAGTCAGTTAACACAGTCAAAGAGCCGGCGACGCGTCCGTGTGCCTAACGCAGCGTTAATGCTTCCCATGAGGCGGCTCTTTGTGGTTCCTGTTATTAGGACCCGGAGCTACTCGGCACTTTGTGGCAAAGCCTTTTAGGTTCTCTTGTGCGCGGTCGGGTCGAGGCTCGGGGAGCCTTGATGTCTGAACGACAGCGCGGTAACTCAAGATGAATGGCGGCGTTTCAAAAGCCCCGCTTTAACGTTTACAAATGTGCTGATTATGTTCCACGGGAAGAGAGCAAGCTGTTCTTGAACCCTCCGGATAAAGAGCTTGTTTCCATGTATGGAGGAGGAGGGCCTCGCTGGCACTGATGGTTTCCACCAGCGAGCCATTCGTCTCCTTCACTTCAAAATCCTTGGTGCTTTATGAATATGGCGCTCGCCGCCGCTGACGGTGTTGTGAAAACAAACTTTCCTGCCAATTAACCTTCGTCGCGGCTGGTTGAAGTTGGCACGTTATTAACTCGGAGCGGTTCTGACAGCCGAGCTAATAATTGGGATTAATTGCTGTGTGTGAGCGGCGTATGTTCTCAGGCCGGTGACAACTCTATTGTTAATGGACACCGAGGGCTTCCAGATAATCCGCTCAGCTAATACGCTGCAGACGAGGAGCGAGCTGCAGCGACGGCAGGAGAGATTACAGATGTATTAATACGACTGTGTAGAAAAGATCCAAAGATGTGCTTTAATTGTTTTAATCCATTTATGAAGTGTCAGTAAATCCCATGAAGCGTTCATAAATGCACCCTGCTAACACGTAGCGTGCGTGTGTGTGTGTGTGTGTGTGTACCCAAAGCCTGATTGACCAGCGCTCTGGTTTTATTCCCTGAACTGTTTAGCTATTTGCAGAAAACGTCACGGTTTTTCGCGGCACGACCGGCTCCCCTCGCTGTGTTTTTGTCCTCGTTCCCTTTGTTTCATTTGTGTGACGGAGGTGTGAGTCTGTGGAGGTGTAGACGTCGTCCAGCTTTCTAAAACGCTGCTGAATGTTTTACAGCATTAACCTTTTAGAAAGCGTGCGCGGAAATCATCCCGCTGCCATTTTAAGTCCCAGCATGCCCCATTTAGACAATCTTTTGGCTTTAAAATACATCATTTTTCCATTTTTGAACCAAACGACACAGTTTCTTGACTGAAACTCCTTCCTAACAGACCAACACTTTGTTTTATTGTGATTTTCGTTGCAGATTCTGATTCTTTAGGTCCTAATCTTTCCAAAAAGGTGTCTTATTGACGCTCCAGGAGGCTTTTTTTGGAGAATCTGGCTCATATCATGCTGGATGTTCATAGTTACCATCAAAATATCTTTTTAAAAGATTTTTTTGCAGATATACATTTTTTTCCGAAGACTTTGCTGAACAAATACATACAATAAACACAAGTATTGTTAATTTGAGGTTCCTACGACGACTCAAACAGGGAAAAAGGGGTTAACTTTCTTACAGACAGAGTTTCAGTTTGGAGGCTGTGGATTGCATCGTTCTGTCATCATCATGTATAATCTATGGAATATACACGTCGGATGCGTATTGACTGTGCAGCTCAGGTGTCATTTGTATTTCTCGTGGTTGGCAACATGTTCTTTTACGTTGTAAAGACAGAAAATAGTAATTTGCTGTCGGCAACACAATGGCATGTGTGTGACATACCAGACGGCCTAAAACCAAACAAAGCCTCGGCGGTAATCGTTTTCTCTTCCTGTACTTTTCTCCCTGAGTAGTTTTAGATAACACTCTTTTGTCCCGCAGGCAGCACCTTGCTGTAGTAATTGTCGCAGGTGTAATTTGAGCGGCTCCTTTGTGTCTCTGCAACAGTTGCTTCCCCGTCGGCCGGCGTCGTGTGCATCCAGACGAAAACGTGAGCGGGACAATGGAAAGCGTCATAAAAGCTTTGAAAATAAATCATGTTTTTCTTCTCCTCGGGCCACTCAGCCCGCTCGCCTGCAGATGGATTTTCTTTTTTTCTTTTTCCTTGATCAGGGCAAATCTTTTGGGAGTGTTTGGAAACACGGCCGGCTCGACTGTGGCGCCGCGCCGCTCGCTGTTTAACCTCATCCTCACTGTACCGGGGGATGAAGAGCCACAGCGGATCGTTCCTGCTGGGCGCCGCCGCCGCCGCCACGCTGCACACAGCTGTCACACAGAAAGCTGTGAGACGGCGGCGTGTCGGGAGACACACAACCAGAGCACAGCGTGGTACAGTACGCAGTTCAAAATGAGCAAAATGACTTGCACTGACCTGCTAACGTACGCTGAGGCCCTGAGAGAAGAAATGTGCATTAACTATTAAAGGATGAGTGATATTTATGTTGTGTTGTCAACAACTCCCAGCCTGTTTCTGGCATACATCATTAAAAACCTTTTTTTCAAACAATATGTTGTTGTAATAGTGTTGGAAATAAGACCATCTTTATGATTAGCATCCTGGGGAAATAGTTTACAATAACACAACGGTTAGAAACCACTGATAGTCTTTTTATGTTAATATGAGGATATGAGCTGCTATGGATCAGCTACACAACATGATGCCAACACACATTGACAGTGACGCAATGATCACAATATTAACACCAAACCCATGAATATGTTTTTGAAAAGGTTGAGCAGTCACGTCCGTTTCATTCGTAAAGCTACAAAATCACAAATGTCTTCTCAAAGGGGAACATTTACAGAAAGAAACACATTTAAAATGTTGTGGAACATTAAAAAAAAGCATGAATGTCATTTAATAAAATGTAATTGTAATGATTGCATTACAACACAAACATTGTTGGTCCATTGATCCCAATCAACACTATAAAACGGCATAACATTGCGTGTGTGAATAGTTTACACACACACACACACACACACACACACACACACACCTCATTCAGAGGCCGAAAATAGGAGGAAGCACTTAGTTGCAGTCAACACATGATGAGAGAAGAGTTGTGAGAAAATAAAGGACCAGGACTCTACAGAGGAGGGGTGAGGGGAAAAATCAATACAGCACAGTATCGCGATATTTTACGTAGCGATATTGTATCGATACACTGAAGCCGAGTATCGATCTTTTATTTAATCAATTCTAAACGTTTTGTTCCGGAAATGAAATCAATTTACTTTTTGTTGACAAAGTTTGACATTTGACCAAATGACCATTTGACATTTTTAAAAAATAAATCGAATTATAACGCGATACTCTATGTATCGCGATAATATCGTATCGGGACTTAAGTATCGTGACTGTATTGTATCGTGAAGAGCGGGAGAACCGATCCAGCGATGAACACCGAGACGAGCAAATGAGCTGCGAGGAAGAGTTTACCCATTGCTCTGCTGTTTCTGTGGGTTTTTATAAATGTGAAAGTGTTTGACGAGATGTTTTTATCATCCAGAACAATCCGTACGTCAGGTTGCTCACATGGAAGCCAAGCATCAGTCCTACAGGGAGATGAAAGGACGTTCTGAAGAATACGCATTCAGTCACAAGCAGTCATGTTGTTGACTGTGAAATTAAAATATACATCACCATCACACTGTTTTTCATACCTGCGCATCATTTATTGAATCATTCTCATACAACCTGAACAAGAAAAGGGATCCAGTGTGGTATAAACATGTCTAATAAAAAAACATCCTTTTAATTCCCCTCCTGCCATATAAAAGACGGCCTTGGCGCTTCATCAACTTTTAGTTTTTCAGACAGTAAATCAGTTTTTTTTTTTGGTTGCAGATGAGAAGATTGTAGAAGGCCTCAACATCCCCACGAGAGAGAACCGGTTTGAAATGTTCTGCGTCGCTTACAGAATATTCACACGTCACAAAGACGACCGAGAGGACCTGTCAATCAATGGATTGATGGAAAATGAATCAGCGACATTTGTGATAATCAAGATAATTCACTGAAAACAGAATATTTTTGGCCTTTGGTCAAACAGCACTGACATTTTACTAAAAGGTTGATTTGTCAAGCCATTTTCTTTCTCCTATTTTTTAAATAATCCATTATTATATCAAATTGTAGCCCCACTATCCCAATAATAGGTTATTAATACAAATGTATTAATGTGAATGTAATGAGAAGCAAAAGACTTTTAGACGTCGTGAAATCTCAGCTTTGACAAGAAGAGATGCAGCGTGTTCAGTTGTCTCAGGATGTCAGGATGTCAGGATGTACATGTTCAGTCTGTAAGGATGTTCATATTACGAGTATATCATCATAAAATACTTATTATTTAGCAACGCAGCGTGCTCTTTACCATCCTGGGGCCAGAACCACGAAGCAGGCTCAACATAACCAGGTTATCTTTTGGTTATCTGGCTTAACTAACCCTAACAACCTCAGACATGATTCCATATTTTGAATCAATTTTTCTCTCCTTTTCCATGTAGCTATTTTATTATATTTACATTTTAACTACATAATTGCTGCTTGCATGGATATAACTCTGGCAGACATACACATTCTATCATATATGTATTTAAATAATCAAAGGGCTGATTCCTCACTATAAATGATGACGCTGGGAAACATCAGCAGTCGTAGATTTGCATATGAGGCAAAAGATCCTGAGCTCCCCCAACGCAGAAGGTTGTGGGACACAGAATCAGATCACCGTTGTTTCATGTCCCTCAGTTGAGACGTTGGACTCGTGAGCCTCTGAGGCCATCGTGTGGCCTCTGGAGGGAACGCCGGGCGCTCAGAGGCTCAAGGAAGAAAGAAAAAGTCAAAACCAGCTTGTCATCGGTTTGATTAAACCTTCAGACGGGTTCGCTGCACGTCTCCTGGTTAGATGGTGACCCAGCCCACCGTTAAACTCACTGATGAAGAAGAGGAGCAGCTTGTCTTCATCACTTCTTCATCACTTCTTCACACAGTGAAGATCCGCGTCTGCTGCTGAGGCCTCAGGGCACTTGGATTCTTTGCTGATTTGTGTAATTGTGTTTTTTTTAAGAGTTTTGAAGTTGATTCAATTTGATTTAATTCCGTTGTACACGCCACAGGACTTTGAGTTGAATATCTGCAGTGTTTGGGAGGAAGAGGAGGAGGAAGAGGAAGGCAGCAGAGTCGTCTGTATCGTCAGTGGTTCAAAGTGCAACACAAAATGATAAAAAGCATCAAAACACAACGCAAATTAAATGTAAAAACAATTAAGAAATTTTATTTACACATTAAAAACTGTCAGCAAAACATTAGAAAGCTAAAATAAAATAGCATAAAAGTTGCAATGCAGTTTAAGAAAGAAAATTCAGTAGTGAAATGTAGAAATTGATAAATATCCTTGAATCTGGTTCAATTAAAAGGCATCCAGCAAACAGAAAAGTCTTCAATCTGGATCCAGAGGAGGTGAAAAACTATCACTTTTCTATCCTTTGGCTGGGCAAGGTAACCCGTTAATAAATGCTCATTGTTTGATTTCTTTGAAATCGAGAAACTGCTGTTGAATATGTTTTCCTGGCTCCAAACCTTTGGATCCGTTCCATAAAGTTTGAGTTGACAGATTTAATATTTAACAGCAGTTTCTCGATTCAAAAAAAGTCAAACAGTGAGCACCCTGACTAGCGATTAGCCATAAACTGACCCGGTCACATTCCTGTAGTTAGCAGCACATAGCCTCACTAGCTAACATAAACTGACCCGGTCACGTTCCTGTAGCTAGCTGCACATAGCCTCACTAGCTAACCTAAATTGACCCGGTCACGTTCCTGTAGCTAGCTGCACATAGCCTCACTAGCTAACCTAAACTGACCTACTCACGTTCCTGTAGCTAGCTGCACATAGCCTCACTAGCTAACCTAAATTGACCCGGTCACGTTCCTGTAGCTAGCTGCACATAGCCTCACTAGCTAACCTAAATTGACCCGGTCACGTTCCTGTAGCTAGCTGCACATAGCCTCACTAGCTAACCTAAATTGACCCGGTCACGTTCCTGTAGCTAGCTGCACATAGCCTCACTAGCTAACCTAAATTGACCCGGTCACGTTCCTGTAGCTAGCTGCAGATAGCCTCACTAGCTAACCTAAATTGACCCGGTCACGTTCCTGTAGGTAGCCCAGGGCTCTCAAGTTTTGAAGGCAGGCAAGCCTGACATATATCCCCCTGGAGCCGTCGTCGTCAACGGGGGCGGAGGAGGAGGGGGGGAGTGGAGAGAAGAGGGGAGAGGGAGACGGTGAGAGAGAGAGAGAAGCGACGGTGGCTACGACAAATACGCGCCACCGGACGGCTCCAGTCCCGCCTGTCATTACACCTTACCCGGATACAATACATGCAAAAGATACGTTTTTCTGATTGGTTGTCGCCCATTTCTTTTCTTTTTTTGATTGGCTGATGAGTGGCTCCTCACGGGGGGAGGGGCTTGATTCCACCGTGGTGAGGGCAGCGCGCGACCAGGTCATGTCTACGCGCAGCGGCACATTAAATAGCCTGGATTTTTTTTTCAGCGTGAAAAATATGATGTGTAGCGGGAGGGCGTGATTTAAGACTTGAGAGCCCTGTTAGCCCAACATAGCCTCACTAGCTAACCTAAACTTAGGGCCACCAACTCTCGCGGTTTCAACGTGTGACACGCGCTTTTTCATTTTTTCACACGCCACACAACCAATATCTCACGGGGAAAAAAAGAGTCTGAAGTGAGTTGGTTTCTTTTTAAACTCCCCGACGATAGATGGCGCTAAGGAGCGCATCTGTAAACCTATTCGCTGCACAGACATCCTATTTACCCCAAACAGACAGTCGCGGGAGAAACTCGCGCCACTGGGGGACCGCCGGCAGAGAGGAGCAGAGAGACGGAGGTATCGTCTCACGCATGACTGTCACTCATTCCGGTCTTAAGTCACGCCCTCCCGGCACGCAGGAACATTAAACACCCTCGTGTTTGGGTTCAAAACGTCATCCGTACCCGCACAAAGCTCGCTGAATTTCACCAACTCCTCCAGGAACTGCGTCTGGATGACGGCCGCTTCCAGCGCTACTTCAGGCTAGCCAGTTTGATGACCTGTTGGCTCGGATCCTTGCCAGGATCTCTCGGTTGGACACCAACTACAGGCGTTCAATGTCAGATAAGGAGCGCCTGTCCATCTGTCTCCGGTGAGTGTCAGTTTCATAAAATATATTTTATGCTTTCCACAAGACGGCAAGCAAACCACTTTTTAATTTTGTGTGTTCTTAATGAAGTTTGGATCCATCAATCTGGTGTCTAACAATACATTTATTTACATGTATCTATAATTGTATTCATATATTTTACTGCTTTTGTGAACCTCAGACCTTTGGTAAACCAATTTCTAGTACCGAAAAACCATTCGACCACCTGAGTAAAGTAATGGTTTTCACAAGAGATATGAACAATTTCCAAAATTGAGATGACATTTTTCAGCTTTAGGGTCATATTTTCTTTTAACACTTTAGCCTTATGGCAATGGTGCCTCATTATATAGAGAGCTGAGATTGCTCTGCAACTTTAGATGTAACACATGGGTATGTATCACATATGCAAGTGCCTTTAAAAGGTGATGAGACACCAGAGGATTCGGATCTGAATCTGATTAATTAACCGATCAAAAAGGCTATAAACAAGTTATTTCGTTAAACTGCAATGCAGTTCCAATTTATTTCAACACCAGATAATAAAGGAAGAGCTAAATATTTCGCAACACCCGTAAAGAATTAAAAACTCGAGCTAATGAGCAAAGTGTTTTGCCAAAAAGTAGGAGATTTGAAAAATCAATATCTATGACCGACCTGACATATCAGTGTCCTACGGGTTAGAGGGGATCTACCTGTGGCCCCGGGTTAGAGGAGATCTACCTGTGGCCCCGGGTTAGAGGGGATCTACCTGTGGCCCCGGGTTAGAGGAGATCTACCTGTGGCCCCGGGCTAAAGGGGGTCTACCTGTGGCCCCGGGTTAGAGGAGATCTACCTGTGGCCCCGGGCTAGAGGAGATCTACCTGTGGCCGCGGGTTAGAGGAGATCTACCTGTGGCCCCGGGCTAGAGGAGATTTACCTGTGGCCCCGGGTTCGAGTAGATCTACCTGTGGCCCCGGGCTAAAGGGGGTCTACCTGTGGCCCCGGGTTAGAGGGGATCTACCTCCCCCTTTCCTGACCTTTCTGCGAAGCTCTTTAACGTTTAATATCAAATTATACTGACACTCAGTCAGGACTAGTTGACAACACCTGCTCACAGCTCAAGACAATCAAGGATCCCTTACAGTGACTTCTCAGTAGTACATAGTAAAACAGGACGTATTGGTAAAGCATGTAAACAAGGAAATACATCATACAGATTACATCAGTTACAAATATCAAACATGTATTATTATGTAGAGTAAACACACTATATAAGTACTCCACCACCAGGTAATAGCTGCTACCGTTATGTGGTCTGCAGCGCCAAAACACCTTAGCCCTAGAAAGCCTTATTATAAGAAATAAAACATACATATTGAAGATAGATGATAGATAATGCAGAGAAAGGTGGATATATAAACCCTTCTCTGTTCCACAGCGTGTGAGATGCGAATGTGTTTGCAGTCATAGGGAGTGCAAAATGCCCTGAGTACCTTGTAAAGTACACATAAAATGTATTCTTATTAATTCTACCCTGGTATGCACTTGCCTCACATACTTTAAATAATAATGTATTGCATATAGTCATGCTAATGCCTTGGCTTCCATTTTGAAATACTCATATTTCTGGGTCACTTGTTTTGTTTGTGTCGACAAAAGCAAAGATCAAAAAAGAGATTTACAAAAAACAGCTTGTTATTTGAGTTTAGTACTTCTTTTTTGATTCAGACAACAAAACAAATGGAAAGAACGCAAGGTATTTCTGTATTTTTGTTTGAAGATTTGAATGATAAAACAAATTATTTACCCTGACATGGACCGAGGTGAAAGGCTGCTCCCTATTTGTTTGGAGCGTGGCATTGGTTGACACGGTGCCCTTGTAAAATACCTTCAAAGGCCTACTGGAAGTACAAAGTACTGTAAGACATTGATGCTTATTTATGAAACAGTAGTTTATAATGTTGAGTAAATATCCTGTGCCCTAATTACTGTAGCATTAATATAGAGATGTGGCAATGAACAAAGCTGACTTGTCGAGGCAACATTGATAAACCTGTCGCTGTAAATCTGATCACTTATTTCTTTGTCTTGGATGCGCTCCTCTCCATAGCCTTACGCAAGGCTCCAAGGATGCTCTTCTTGTTGTTTAATATGTTGTAAGTGGTCAGGTCCACCAGAGCATCATAATCCTTTTCTGTGTAGGTCAACTTCTTGGTGACGTATGGAGAGTTCTTGCTGCTCACATCCACCTCCCCAGCTCGGATCTCTTCCTCCGTCTCACGCTTGACGCCTGTAAAGTCATAAGATAATGATATAATTGGTTAAATCACGTCCTATTAAGCACATTATAATACACAAGTATAGGTCTAGTTCTTATTGGATGTAGAAAGACATCCGGCAGTTTCGTTGCCTTTCAAGTTGAAGATCCTGACATGACTTCTACGATAACGAGACTACCTTGCAGAGAAAGGTCACATCCTATTGGTGCATTGCTATTGTTTGAAGATATCCAGCTCAAGAACAACAAAAAGAATAAAGCAATATAAGCAACATTGTTGCGGTGAGCTTCAGCTACTTCCAATGGGCATACCTGGTTGTTTGAACTGCTTGTAGGTGACATTGACCAGTGGGAAGTGAACCACTATCGGGGCCTTGGGGTTCTCCTTATCCTCGAAGATGTAGAACTCCTTTTGAGGCTCCTTTTCCAGACTGGCAAAATCAGCATTGGGAAAGGGGATGTCATGGTCTTTACAGTAAGCAGCTGTCTTCTCCAGGACCTGATGGATTGGACATGATCAGAGAGTATTGTTAATGTTGATGAAGGACATTTAGAAAAAAATGATGCTCATTCTGTTTACCCGGAGGATGCGCTCTGGTTCCCAGGAGTAACTCAGAGATATGATGAGGTCCA
>NW_027176240.1:21416635-21444135 GCF_023055335.1 Clinocottus analis | reverse complement strand
GTACATTTTAAAGAGCCTGAACTGCCACACTCATGCCGTGTTCACACCAAAAGAGTTGCGAAATACTTGCGTGAGTAGATTACATGTAAAGTCAATCGACAGATGTGAATGGTCGCGAAAAAGCAAATTTTTCGCAAGACTGACGCAAAAAAGCGCTGGGAATATTCGCCTTTGAAATATTTTAAAATTTGCCTGACGCTGAGTTGCGAAAACCAATCAGCATTGAGAAGCTGCGCCCGTGGTCACTGCCATCCGGTCAGTTTAGGTTAGCTAGTGAGGCTATGTGCTGGTAGATACAGGAACGTGACTGGGTCAGTTTAGGTTAGCTAGTGAGGCTATGTGCTAGTAACTACAGGAACATGACCGGGTCAGTTTAGGTTAGCTACTGAGGCTATGTGCTGGTAGCTACAGGAACGTGAGTAGGTCAGTTTAGGTTAGCTAGTGAGGCTATGTGCTGCTAACTACAGGAACATGACTGGGTCAGTTTAGGTTAGCTACTGAGGCTATGTGCTGGTAACTACAGGAACGTAACCGGTTCAGTTTAGGTTAGCTAGTGAGGCTATGTGCTGGTAGCTACAGGAACGTGACTGGGTCAGTTTAGGTTAGCTAGTGAGGCTATGTGCTAGTAACTACAGGAACGTGACCGGGTCAGTTTAGGTTAGCTACTGAGGCTATGTGCTGGTAACTACAGGAACGTGAGTAGGTCAGTTTAGGTTAGCTAGTGAGGCTATGTGCTGCTAACTACAGGAACATGACTGGGTCAGTTTAGGTTAGCTACTGAGGCTATGTGCTGGTAACTACAGGAACGTAACCGGTTCAGTTTAGGTTAGCTAGTGAGGCTATGTGCTGGTAGCTACAGGAACGTGACTGGGTCAGTTTAGGTTAGCTAGTGAGGCTATGTGCTGGTAGCTACAGGAACGTGAGTAGGTCAGTTTAGGTTAGCTAGTGAGGCTATGTGCTGGTAGCTACAGGAAGGTGAGTAGGTCAGTTTAGGTTAGCTAGTGAGGCTATGTGCTGGTAGCTACAGGAAGGTGAGTAGGTCAGTTTAGGTTAGCTAGTGAGGCTATGT
Organism: Clinocottus analis; assembly: GCF_023055335.1. NCBI lineage: Eukaryota > Metazoa > Chordata > Actinopteri > Perciformes > Cottidae > Clinocottus > Clinocottus analis. The sequence continues at coordinate 21,443,066 of NW_027176240.1, read as the reverse complement.
GCTGGTAGCTACAGGAAGGTGAGTAGGTCAGTTTAGGTTAGCTAGTGAGGCTATGTGCTGCTAGCTACAGGAAGGTGAGTAGGTCAGTTTAGGTTAGCTAGTGAGGCACCAGCTTTATAGATAGATACAAGTAACAGCGCATGGCAATCTTGGTTTGCCGCAGAGCCCATGTCTTACAGTTGATATGGCAAACAGTATTTTTAATGCATCCAGCAGTTACTGAACTTCATTATTATTAATTTGAGTTGTGTCTTTGGATACTGAGTGTTTTGTAATTCTAATATTCACTTTCAGCTCCAAGAACTGAAGCACTATGTTCACCAGCTCCTTGCTAAAAGAGCTGAACGTTGTGAAGATGCTGAAATGCTCGATCCGCCAAAGTAAAAATTAAAGTAATAGTTTTGTTAACTGAGGGTTAGTAACAAGTAACCTCTTTGACACGACACATGGTCAAATATGATCATTTGAATTTAATATCACATATTATGCGATTTTCACGATATTCTTTTGAGTCCCATGACAGGACGGTCCTTCATATCTGTAAAGCTGACCTGAATCCTTCACTCCAAAAGTATTTGGGGAAGAGGGCAATGAAAGCTAAAGTAACTTTAACCTGACTTAATGAATTGAATAGAATACATACGGTCACCCCTTTGTAGCTTCTCAATGTTAATGTCCAGTACAGATAACGGCGCAGCCTGGAAGACACAAAGAGAGATCAGTTACTCTGGTGAGGGAATTCAAAATAAGATGAATGTATCAATAATTATTCTCACACGCGTCAGGACCCGCCTACTGTGTGTCAAGAGACAGCTAAATGCTCATATATCTATAAATAGTTTTAGGATTCAAGACAGCTTGTTAGATTGTTAAGTCTTCACCATGCTGTGAGAAGTTTAGACCTCTGCACCACAACCACAGTCTTCAGTTCCTCATTTAAAACCTGCTTGTTAATAGCAGTGCTTTTTTCCTTCAGCAATGATCATACTGTGTAGTTCACAAAAGCATTGTTTCTGAGTAAGTGTAATTGATGGAATGTCACACTCTATTCTCCAGCCAACATGGAGAATAGAGTACTGATGTAACAATGGTTCCTGAGTGTATTAATTAAGGTGTATATTGATGATGTCATTCGATAAATCTTACCACAAGGACGCCATTAGTGCGATATTCACAAGCTGGGTCCTCACTACAAAAAGACAGGTTCATTATGTTTAACCGGTTCATACAGTGTATTATCTGTTGATAGTGGACAACAAAGTAAAAACAGTAATATACAGTTACCTCTGAAGTAGCTCAAACACTATCAGAAGTTTGCCCCCCGTCTATAGAAAAGTGAACAAGAAAAATCCTTCAACCATAATAATTCTTCATGGTCAAGTTGTAACAGCTCAGCCCTCAGTGTGTTACAATCCTACAGAGCAAGTGTTGTTCTCTTGTTGCTTTTACCTCTGGGTTTACAGTGAAGACTTTGGTCTCCTTCTTCCCGATTGTGAGTCCTGTGACATCAAACAGAAGCTCTCCAAACAGGTCATCACGCGCTAAAGGGTCCTCATCATAGAGCTTGATGTGTAAAACGTTCTGGGGAAAGAGCAGAAAAGCTCACAGAGCTTTTGACTTCTACTCTTCTAACTGAACTGGTTCCTCCCACAATGGACGAGACAAATGATTCTTTAGCGGTACTTTAGAAAGGACGACTCTCTTTTCACCATCTAATTCATACATTTCTCAGTCTCTTTTTCCCCAGTGATTACTCTATTAGCTGATTGAGGGACATGGAGTATGGATGGAGTCCAATCGCCAACGACTTTGCAATATTCAAATGTTATTCATATGTAATAAACTATTAGTACATTCTAAACAAGTCTCTCTTGAGTGAACAGCTGTAAGTCAGACGCTTGTGTTTTGTGTCATGCTAATGCTAATATTGAGTAGACTCACTTTCACATGGGTGGGAACCCGAAAGGTAAACGTTTCATTCCATTCTGGGTACTTTTTGTTCCACACAGTTGTCGTACGGTAGGTTTTTGCCGTCGCTGTCGGGAGAGTCAGAATCATGTAGCAGTCGGATTCAGAAACTGTAACCGAGAGACAGGACTTAACTTCAATTATGCAATGATTGACCTATGTCAGTTTCATGTGAAAAGGTTTTAAAATAGAACAGACCTGAGAAAAATATCCTGAAAAGGGATTAAGTGTCATTACAAAACATGCACAGCACATATTACTTACAGTAATCTTTGGATGGATTTTTTTCTGCTCTCAGTACGGTGACATTCAAGATGGAATAGGAGATCATTTCCTTCTGTTGAATAAGAAAGCCAAAAGGAATTATAAAAAGACTCAAGTTCAGGATACACTTCCACTTTAATCAATTCAACTGGCTACACTCTACAAACATACAAATGTGAGTCTTCCATTAAAATATATGTATATTATTGTCTATTTATGACCATTGGCAATTTTACCAGCTGATGGTTGTTGAAATTGAACGCGTCTTGTCTCGGTCTATAACAAAGATTTTAATTTAAGATCAGTCAAGATCAATACTGCAGCGATATCCCCGCACACAGCTAGCTCATGCAGCTAGCTCATGCTGTGTTAACTAGGGGAGGAGAACTGCTGATCCAGACTAGAGATATTGTTAAGTGGTGGAAAGAGCTCATTGGCCAAGATGTCCTCTGTGGAGGAGGCAGAGTTTGAAGACATGGCGGAGATACCCATCAATATTCTTGGGGGAAGGGAGTGTACAGTTTGGGGACCTCAAAATTGCGTCTCTGCTCTTTGCAGATGATGTGGCTCTGTTCTCTATTCCAGAACATGACTCTGGCGGCGGAGCAGGGTTAGGCAGGCTCAGCTGCAGAAGGAACTGAGCAAGGGTGTGGTTCAGGAAACAGGTGCCAGGATAAAATGTAAAGGCTGATTTATACTCGGGTTTTACGCAGAGACGCAAGTACGCAAGACACGCATGGCCGACCTTGCGTGCCGGCTATGCGTGGGTCACCCAAAATTTCTGACTATCTGTCAAAGCAACGCTAGCCCGCAAGGCTGTGATTGGTCTGCTAACCACGTCCTTTCTGTGTCTCGCATTTCCGATTTTATAGCATAATACCGCTGTTTTTAAAAGCCATAGCAGAAACACAAACAATGGATCCCTTTGAAGAACGTTTGGCTGAAGAGGTCCACAAATATGAGCATTTATATAACCCGTCTGACGGAGTATAAGGACACACAGATGGCGGTGAATTCCTGGAGGAAGATATCGGTGAACGTCGGCGTGCAGGTCGACTTTATGGTCGTTGCGCCACCTGTTTTTCTGGAGTATGGAAAAGACACAGGAACTATAAACCAAAACGAGTCCGTCAATCCGACTGCGTGGCCAGCCGCAGTTGTCGTTGCAAGAGTATAATTCGCCTTAAGAGCCCTCACCTGGGGGGCAATTTGTGTTATGTGTCTCTCCCTGTTAAATACAGGTGTAGCAACTGAGGAAAGGAGAAGAGCGGGAAGCAGAGGCGACGCAGCTGGAATAGCCAAATACCTGTACGCCCGAGTTGAATAAAAACCATTAAGAAACCGCAAATCCCAGCGTGTTGGCCTCCTTGTGCTGCCCGAGACTCGCGGGGGTAAAAGAAGATTGTTACAGTGGCGCCCAACGCAGGGCGGCACGTGGATTGCAAAGAGCAGCAACCGGAGGTGCCGATTGTGGCGCTGGGGCAGATCTGTCAGGGATCCGCAAAAATCCGCAAACATGCACGCGACCGTAATAACATGTTAGCGCGGCCGTTCACGCGCCTGCAGCTGGACACAGATTTACTCTCACAGTTTACGACATAAGACAAGATAAGGCACAACAAAAATGACCCATATTCATTTCCTTTGTTATTTCATGTATTATGGTGGTTCTTTGCTATGTATTTTAAAATATTTTTATTTAATAATTAAATATTACAAAGTATTCATTAAAATATATTGTTTTTGATTACTATAGATAGTTTCCTTCATTTTCTCTGTCTTCATATTTAAACTAAAATAGTTTTTGTATTACTTCATCAGGTTTGTGTCATTTGTGACCCATGTGTGTAAACTTAATATAAAAATACAAAAAAAACATTTTAGTTCATAAATTAAGAAAGTAACAACTAAAATAATGATTTGTGGTAATCAAGGAAGACACTCAGCCGTGCATGAAATAACATTGTAGTTCAATACAGGTAATTTTTGACCCATGTAGTGCCTTAGAAGGGGTTGTGTATCAAAGGGTTATATTTCAAATAGTTTTTTGAATGAAATGTGTATTGCCCTTATCTCTTAATGCTAACAAATGCACAATTGCTAGAATAACCAAAATATTCACAGTAAAAAATCACTTCTGGCTGCTAAATGAGTTCATTGCCTTGGAATAATACGGAAACATAATGCAGTAGAACTGAAAACTACAATAACAGCACCACAAACTAATTGTAACAGAGACGCCCTCCTTGCTGTCTCTGAGCAGCTCCACACTGCTAGAGCAGCCTCTCTCCTCTGTCCTCATCCTTCTAGACCTCACTGCTTCCTTTGATACCGTGAACCACCAGATCCTCATCTCCTTCCTCCAGGATCTCGGTATCTCAGGCACTGCGCTCTCCCTCTTCTCATCATACCTCGACCATCGCACTTACCGGGTAACCTGGAAAGGATCTGTGTCCAAACCTTTCATCTCACTACTGGGGTCCCTCAGAGCTCCGTCCTGGGTCCTCTCCTCTTCTCGCTGTACACCAACTCTCTCGGCTCTGTCATTCGCTCGCATGGCTTCTCCTACCATCGCTATGCTGATGACACCCAACTGATACTCTCGTTTCCCCAATGAGAAACAGGGATACCTGAGCGGATCTCTGCCCGTCTGACTGACGTCTCTCAGTGGACGTCCACACACCACCTGAAAATCAACCCTGACAAGACTGAACTGCTTTTCCTTCCACCCATGACCTCACAATCACCTTCAATAACGCAATTCTGGCCTCAACCCCGACTGCCAGGAACCTTGGTGTGACACTCGTCACTGAGAACTAAACACTCAACAAAGTCACAACTGTTTGCCGTCCTGGCTCCTCGATGGTGGATCGAGCTCCCCATTGACATCAGGACAGCAGGAAGAGTCTACATCTTCCGTCACCAAGTAAAAACTCACCTTTTTCGATTACACCTTGAATAAAGACAGTAGGATCAGAACTTAGATGCTCTTACTGATAGCACTTTGTAGTTTGACTTTATTGAAGAAATGAAGTAAGTCGCTTTGGATAAAAGCATCAGCAAAATGACATGTAATGTAAATATCAAGCAAACAATACAACCATGTATGAGTATCGTGATAATGTTTCTTTTGTACTCACCGTTGCCATTACGAAGGACAGAGGGTTGCAAGAAGGCAGCTGTACTGTAGTCTTGATAAGTAGGTCTGGACTAATGACCAATAGCTACAATATGCTGCATGCTTTATGCGTTCAGAATCCTCCCTTTTTATATTCAGTCGGAAACTACATCATCACTGGGTCTTATTTTGGCAATTTCATCGCATTGCACAACAAATTTTTATGGAGTGGGCAGATCCAAAAGTCTGGAGCCAGACATCAATAATTAATAGCACTTTCTCGATTCCAAAGAAATCAAACAATGAGCACCCTGACAAGCGATAAGCCAATCAGGACCAAAGGCGAAACAAACACGATTGAACAAGATTGTCAATCTGCAGTTTTTCATTGCGCCTCCTGTTACCGTTAGGCCAATGTTGAACATCTCTAAATATATGATTAACATTATTTATTTTGCTTCATATTTCATGACTTTTCCTAATTTAATCGGGATAACTGTTTAAACATCACATGACGTACACGTCGGTGTTCTTTGTGGTCAATTGGACAGCTTGTTTTAGCTGTATAAAACAAATAAACAACATTTTACACATTTGTTTTGGTTGTTTTGCTTTTGCTCGTTTTTTTTTGTGCCTTTTTTTATCAGCAGTTCTCTTGCGTTGGTCGGGTCTTTTTTTTCTTAATTTGAAGTTTTGGGTGTTTTGGATGATATTAAGGTCACTATAACATGCAATTTTATAATCTTCAAAAAGATTTAAACTAACATAAACATAGCTGTAGTAGTGTGAGAACCAGTAGTTCACACGCCACGGGGGAGGGGAAAATATGGTTCCCATGAAGATATCGGTAATGAAGTAAAAACTAGTGTATTGGACACTTTTATTTTAAAGTAATGTTATCAGAACAATATAACAGCACTGTGGAGCAACAACAAGTTAACATACAGACATATATAGTCTATACATGTGTTTTTTTCAGTTGAGAGAGCAGAAAGAAAGATCACACAGATAAATGGTTTAGAAAGCTGCTGTGTCAGGTTTCACGTTTGCTCTTCCCATATGTTGTGACATTGAAAACACATCATGTTTATTTGATGTTTACCCAGTTATCTTGATGAAATTAGGAAAAGTCATGAAATATGAAGCAGAATAAATGATGTCAATCATATATTTAGAGACGTTGAACATTGACCCAACATAACAGGAGGTAGAATGAAAAACTGAAGGTTGACAATCGTGTTCAATCGTGTTTGTCCCGTCTTCGGTGCCGAATGGCTCATCGTGAGTCAGGGCGCTCATTGTTGGATTTCTTTGGAATCGAGAAACTTCTGTTTAATATTAAAGATGACGTTGCGCAAATCTGTCAACTCAATTTTATGGAGTGGATCCAAAGGTCTGGAGCCAGGAAAACATATTTAACAGCAGTTTCACGATTCCAAAGAAATCAAACAATGAGCAGTTAGTTATTAACGTGTTACTTTGTCCAGATTCAGGGATATTAATCAATTTCTACATTTCACTACTTAATTTTCTTTCTTAATCTGCACTGCAACTTTTATTCTATTTTTTTAGCTTTCTAATGTTTTGCTGACAGTTTTTAAAGTGTAAATGAAAGTTCTTAATTGTCTTTACATTTAATTTGCGTTTTGTTTTGATGCTTTTTATCATTTTCCTTATTCCTCATCCTCATCCTCCTCTTCTTCCTCCTCACAAACACTGCAGCTATTCAACTCAAAGTCTGGTCACGTGTACAACAGAATTAAATAAAATTAAATCAACTTCAAAACACTTCAAAAACAACACAATTACAACACTTAATTAGAGGAAAGATGACAAAAGATTCATAACATTTTTCAAATCAGCAAAGAATCCAAGTGCCCTGAGGCCTCAGCAGCAGACACTGATCTTCACTGTGTGAAGAAGTGATGAAAACAAGCCGCTCCTCTTCTTCATCAGTGACAAGCTGGTTTTGACTTTTTCTTTCTTCCTTGAGCCTCTGAGCGCCCGGCGTTCCCTCCAGAGGCCACACGATGGCCTCAGAGGCTCACGAGTCCAACGTCTCAACTGAGGGACATGAAACAACGGTGATCTGATTCTGTGTCCCACAACCTTCTGCGTTGGGGGAGCTCAGGATCTTTTGCCTCATATGCAAATCTACGACTGCTGATGTTTCCCAGCGTCATCATTTATAGTGAGGAATCAGCCCTTTGATTATTTAAATACATATATGATATAATGTGTATGTCTGCCAGAGTTATATCCATGCAAGCAGCAATTATGTAGTTAAAATGTAAATATAATAAAATAGCTACATGGAAAAGGAGAGAAAAATTGATTCAAAATATGGAATCATGTCTGAGGTTGTTAGGGTTAGTTAAGCCAGATAACCAAAAGATAACCTGGTTATGTTGAGCCTGCTTCATGGTTCTGGCCTCAGGAAGTCCTGTGTGTGTGTGTGTGTGTGTGTGTGTGTGTGTGTGTGTGTGTGTGTGTGTGTGTGTGTGTGTGTGCTTCATAACCAGTTCATCCAGCTGTGAAACGTCACCGTGAAAACAATGTCCACGCTTGTAAAGAGCACTCTGCGTTGTTAAATAATAAGTATTGTGTGATGTTGATGTCATATGAACATCCTTACAGACTGAATATGTACATCTTTACATCCTGATACAACTCAACACGCTGCATCTTGTTGAGTGAGCGAGGAAATAATGAAAGTAAAAAAGTGTAATCATTAAAAACGTACAACTAAAACTATAACTATAACTTAAGCGAAACTTCTGCTATCAGGAGAAGAGAGCCTGGCAGTTTCGTTGACTCGTTGACAGAAACACTTTCCTGAGCAGTTTTTTTCAGTTGAGAGAGCAGAAAGAAAGATCACACAGATAAATGGTTTAGAAAGCTGCTGTGTCAGGTTTCACGTTTGCTCTTCCCATATGTTGTGACATTGAAAACACATCATGTTTATTTGATGTTTACCCAGTTATCTTGATGAAATTAGGAAAAGTCATGAAATATGAAGCAGAATAAATGATGTCAATCATATATTTAGAGACGTTGAACATTGACCCAACATAACAGGAGGTAGAATGAAAAACTGAAGGTTGACAATCGTGTTCAATCGTGTTCGTCCCGTCTTCGGTGCCGAATGGCTCATCGTGAGTCAGGGCGCTCATTGTTGGATTTCTTTGGAATCGAGAAACTTCTGTTTAATATTAAAGATGACGTTGCGCAAATCTGTCAACTCAATTTTATGGAGTGGATCCAAAGGTCTGGAGCCAGGAAAACATATTTAACAGCAGTTTCACGATTCCAAAGAAAACAAACAATGAGCAGTTATTAACGTGTTACTTTGTCCAGATTCAGGGATATTAATCAATTTCTACATTTCACTACTTAATTTTCTTTCTTAATCTGCACTGCAACTTTTATTCTATTTTTTTAGCTTTCTAATGTTTTGGTGATCCATGCGTATCAGAAGATGTTTGCACACACAGTAAACAAGCTCATAAAATAATAAATAGACTTATTTCACTTCATAAAAGCCTTTAAATGGTTCCAGAATAACTGATGTTGTAGTTCAAGAAAGAAAGATATCATGAGATATGAGTGAGGTGCCATCAGCCCACCGTCCTGTGGTCTCACCTTGACATTGTCATTGATCTTGAAAGTAAACGTTTCATTCCACTCTGGACTTTTGCTGTTTGACACACTTTTAGTCCTGTAGATTCTTGTAGATGTTGAGGGCAGACACACAGTAACATAGCAGTCTGACTCAGAACCTGGTGTTTGACATCAAGAGAAGGATTAATAGACGGGGTTCATGCAACAAGCGTTGGTCATACAATGTTTACCCTGCGCATAACGAAACCCAAGTATTTGACATCATCTCGTTGACGGAAACGCTTTCCTGAGAAGTTATTTTCAGTTGAGAGAGCAGAAAGAAAGATCACACAGATAAATGGTTTAGAAAGCTGCTGTGTCAGGTTTCACACCTTTGGTGCTGATTGGCTAATTGTGAGTCAGGGTATGTTATAATACATTTCTGTTTTATATGACAAGTCCAAAAGTGGTTACAGTAGATGGATCGTACAGTATACGGTAGACAGGTCTAAATATGGTCATGGCAAGATCTGCTGCAAAGAGGTATTGAACCCTGTGACCGAAGTCAGAGCGTGTTGAACCACCGACACCCATTACTCACTCTAATGAAAGGTCTGACACCTGTAAACTTATCATGACCCCATCAAACAGCACCGGATGCTCATTGATTGAATTCTTTGGAATTCTTTCACAACAGCTTGACATTCGTGTTTGTTCCGCCTTTGGTCCTGATTGGCTAATCGTGATTCAGGGTGCTCATTGATTGAATTCTTTGGAATCGGGGAACTGCTGTTGAATATTAAAGATAACATTGCGCAACAAATCTGTCAGCTCAAACTTTATGGAGTGGATCCAAAGGTCTGGAGATAAGAACACATAATTAATAGCAGTTTCACGATTCCAAAGAAAACAAACAATGAGCTGTTATCGCGTTGCCTTGCCCGGCCCTCGTTAAAACGCTTTGTGTGGTTAGAAAGCTGGAAAAGTGATAGTTTTTCTGATCCCTATAACTGGAACAAGGTCCCTGAAAAATAAAGGCCTGCTGAGACCATCAGCTCCTTCAATTCAGTTTATTTTGTATCGCCCAAAATCACAAAAACAAGATTTGCCTCGGAGGGCTTTACAATCTGTACACATGACATCCTGTCCCAGGACCTCACATCGAATCAGGAAAAACTCCCCCAAATAAAGACAGTAAAAACCCTTTCACAGGGAAAAGGCAGGACCAGCTCCAGACACAGTGCTCCCAGAAAGAAGTATTTTTTTTAACTCTGGGAAATACGCGCCGACGGGAGGGCGTCACTTAAGACCGACATGAGTGACAGTGTTAAGATTATAAGAAGATATAGAGGCCTTATACAAACCAAAATGGATACCATACAGAAGTACAAATTAGCTTTAGTTCAGACACATCCCCGAGCACTGACCCCCTTCACACACACTGCACAACATACACACACACTGGTAAGGAAGACATCAGGACGGGAGCCACGTGGGTTGAACAACCCAGTGCTCCGATCAACGGGCTCCCAAGCTTAAGCCACGCGCCGCTCCAACGTCTAGTCGACCAATAACAAATGCTCTTGTTGATATAAATACAGAGAGAACGGCACACTTTTCTAGTTTTATCTCGGACTCTGTCCCCGGGATCGAACCACATCATTTGAGCAATCAAATGGAGACTTTCTACGCTGTGAATGAACTGAGTTCTTCAGCACTGAGGGGATAACCTCCAAGGACTATAAGGCCGGGGCACGGTGTGTTGACCTTTGAAACGGACATTGCTTTTTGACTGTCTTTCAACTCTTAAGGGGATAACCTCTAAAGAAAGGAAGTTGCAGTAAAAGTACTGTACGTATAAAAACTTATTGAAATAAATATTATGTACTCTGGAATAAAAGTCTAGTTCTCTTCTTAATAGGTACTCCCGTTAAATGGAAGGATGAATAAATATCTGTGTTCAACTTTCACCACGACATCCAGCCTCTCTTCTTCCTAAGACCAATGTGATCAGGAATCGATTCACATTTTGAACAGTCACGCTCAATGCGTGACACTTGACGTCGGGGATTTGGAAAAGGAACGAACGCGCCAATGATTTTTTTTTTGCCATGAGATATTGGTTGTGTGGCGTGTGAGCGTGTGAAAACATAAAAAAGCGTGTCACACGGTGAAACCGTGAGAGTTCGTTGCTCTGTAAAGTGATGGTATTTATTGTGTGTCATCCATCAGTCATTCAAATTAGTAGAGCGTGGGAACCTCCACACCACTGGCAATACCGCTCCATAAAGGGATGTACAGACTACGAGCAGCGTTTTAAATAATGAAGCACATTGTATTCATATGTGGATAACGTCCATCAACTTCTTATGGTGCGTTCAGACCAAAACAGTTGTGAATTTTCGCAACGCTTTTCCCCCTGTCTTTACCTACTCAACTTTACGTGGTTAATTTGCTTTTTTGTAACCATTCACGGCAGAAAGGGAACGCGGCTTGAGCCACGTTACCCCAAATTACCAGCACATAGGCCGTGTCTACTACCGAACACTTTACGAAGTACACTGCAATACAGTGCACTATAACACAGTGCACTAACTTATGTAGTGCACTTTGTCGCTGATAAGCGCTGTATCAAATGAAACACTTACGTTAACCAACTGGCGGAAGTGACGTCCGCAAATCTGCTCGCGATACCCGCGAAACTAAAACTGACAAAATGAACGCCCTTCTTACCCTATTTTTGTCCCTTGTGTTCCCCTTTCTCCAACGTATGTGGAAACTGTGACACCTCCACAATCGCGGCAGGAGGATATAAATAATTAATAATTAATAAAACACTGGCGAAATGGCTCCTCCTCTTCCGCTACGTAGCCAAGATGGCGCCCGTTCAGTGCGAGTAGTATCCATCGCTTTACACTACATTTTTTTGACCGTTTGCAGTGCGCCATCCGGGTACTTTCAGAGCACTGAATTCTGCTGGTTTTGTCAGTGTGGCGCACTGAGCACTGAAAGTCAGAGCTCGAAGTGCGCAAGTGCGCGGTCGTAGACACGGCCATAGTCTCACTCGCTAACCTAAACTGACCTGTTCACGTTCCTGTAGTTAGCAGCACATAGCCTCACTAGCTAACCTAAACTGACCTGTTCACGTTCCTGTAGTTAGCAGCACATAGCCTCACTAGCTAACCTAAACTGACCTGTTCACGTTCCTGTAGTTAGCAGCACATAGCCTCACTAGCTAACCGAAACTGACCCGGTCACGTTCCTGTAGTTAGCAGCACATAGCCTCACTAGCTAACCTAAACTGACCCGGTCACGTTCCTGTAGTGCTGATACCCAGATAGCAATATTTATCCGGCCCATTATTGGGCCGCATGATTGCGTTTCTTCTGGCCCAGTATTCACCCAGGTCCTCGGCCCGGAACTGGCCAACACACTCTATGTCTTGAACACAGTCTTTACACACAGTAGGCAATTGTACAGCAACGGAAAAGGAAATTAATTCTTCAACATTAAACCATCCCCAGGTGTAGACAGCAAGTGAAATCTTCTTTGATCTGGAGACAAGACACGCCACCTCACCTCTGTTCCACAGGTTATTTTTGCATTTCTTTCATCGTGCGTCTTAAAAGCTAAAAGTGATACTTGGTTTTTCTGTAAATTAATAATACTAATATAATTTTATTGAGCTGCAGTTTTTAAATGCTAACATATTGTCATATGTTTAAAAGATAAAGAAAATACAAAATTACCCAGTATCATATTTTAGCTTTTCACAAAGAAAAAGCAAAAACACATTGAGGAACAGAGCAACACAAATTACCTCCGATAGGTGCACAAATATGTTTTTGTTAGAAGTCAAAAACAAATACAAAGTTTAACTCAACTTTTATTAAAATTGTACAGTATTTGTAAAACAATGTACTGAATAGATAAACAATCAATATAACAATAACCAACAAGTTCATGGAGCAACAAGGATTTGTAAAACACAGTGGCGGGCCGTGTGATTCCTTCCTCGGCCAGCTGTCTGATATTGTATACGTAAATACACGTCGCGCCCACGTAGGTGCATACACCTGTTGTACCAGAGTGTGTGGTGCAGGGCCTTCTGCTGTCTGAGGAATCACAGCACAAAACCAGAGAGCAGCTAACAGCCGTCATCGTATTCAACCAGTAGTAAGAGAGATGATAGAGAAAAGAAAGAGAGACATGGAGAAAGACAGAGGTGAGATGTGATTGGTCAAAGAGCGTTAAGGAACAGGAGACAGGAGCTGCTCATTGACAACACCATCATAATACTTAGTGTATTTGTGATTAAATTATGAAATAGATATAACTGTTAACTATAAAAAAAACATATATAAATTAGCTATAACTTTGATTCTGTTTAGGCCAGTAGAGAAGGCCTAGCGGGCCCCTGCCACTGATAAAACAATGTAGTGAAGTTCACAGCAAACTGATCTGTTCACAGCCCATAGTAGATACCTGGTTGGGATGCTCTGAAGTTGTAATGCAAATTTAAAAATGAAATATAATAATTGAAGCAGCGAGCAGCATTGAAATGGGCCTCGCTCCATTGCGCCGGTCGGGACCACTGCAATAATCTTTGCAATAGTAATTGAGACCCTGAATTAATACTTTATTCTCTGCATTTTAACCCATCCTCAGCAGTGGGCTGCTGTGAAGCGCCCGGGGAGCAACTACGGTTCCCATCAAGCTATCTTTAGGTCACACAACATCGGGGTGGAGCAAACGTGTAAAAGCTGCAGCCTCCAAAACCATTTATCTTGGTGCTCTCTCTTTCGGCTCTGTCTGAACTGAAAATGACAAAGGTTGCCTGTCAACGCGATGTCGCATCTCTTTGACCATGAAAGTGACAGAGAGAATGTGTCTGAGACCAGGATGACGTTGAGGAGGTCCCTAATCATGAGGCATCCTCCTCCGATGAGTCCCTCAGTGTTGACCCTCCTGTTGTCTCTCAAACACCAGCAAACACACCATCTTCCAAAAATGGTAAGTCGTTTTGGTCTGGCTCCCCACTTCAACAACAGAGTAGACTTAGTCCTGCTGATGTCATCAAAATGCTTCCAGGCCCCACCAGAGACACCGCCAGCCACGCCCGAAACTAAGAGGCAAGACCTCTTAGCCCAACACGGTGGCAACTCCGTGAACTATTATCTCAGTGATCACGGAGGAAATAACAATCTTCATCCAATATGAGTATAATGTCTTAGGTCTTTTATCTCGCCCCGGGCTCAATCTTTAGGATTTTTGATTATTTCGAGTTAAGTTATAGGTTTTGGCGAGGGTGTTTCACAGCTCTGGGCTGTCAGGTCCCCACAGTGGGCTGTAACTTGTCTCAATCCGTATAGCGAGTGCGTGCATCGTCTACACCTTCTCTCTGCCTGTTTGACACCATCTCATCATTATACTAACACTGCACAGTTTTCACCCAGAGATACTTCCCTTAAGTCTCTTCGGTAGATTCAGTCCTCACTTCTGTATCTCACGGTTGGTGAACAGGGAAAGAGCGTTAAATTGTTCTAAAGAAGAAGAACTTTGTTTGGTGTCAAGTCACTTACTCAATCGTGAGGCTGAGATTTTTTATTTGCGCTCCAATCACTTACAACAATTTCAACTCATTGAAACAATGCTCAGTGTTGAAAGTAAAAAGAAAAAAAACGTATAATAATAATAAGGAAAAGTTCAGATCTGGTAAAAACATTCTTTCTCTCTTCTGTGGTCCTGCACTAGACTGCCAGGCTCTCTTCTCCTGATAGCAGAAGTTTCGTTTAAGTTATAGTTATAGTTTTAGTTGTACGTTTTTAATGATTACACTTTTTTACTTTCATTATTTCCTCGCTCACTCAACAAGATGCTGCGTGTTGAGTTGTATCAGGATGTAAAGATGTACATATTCAGTCTGTAAGGATGTTCATATGACATCAACATCACACAATACTTATTATTTAACAACGCAGAGTGCTCTTTACAAGCGTGGACATTGTTTTCACGGTGACGTTTCACAGCTGGATGAACTGGTTATGAAGCACACACACACACACACACACACACACAGGACTTCCTGAGGCCAGAAACACGAAGCAGGCTCAACAGACCCAGGTTATCTTTTGGTTATCTGGCTTAACTAACCCTAACAACCTCAGACATGATTCCATATTTTGAATCAATTTTTCTCTCCTTTTCCATGTAGCTATTTTATTATATTTACATTTTAACTACATAATTGCTGCTTCCATGGATATAACTCTGGCAGACATACACATTATATCATATATGTATTTAAATAATCAAAGGGCTGATTCCTCACTATAAATGATGACGCTGGGAAACATCAGCAGTCGTAGATTTGCATATGAGGCAAAAGATCCTGAGCTCCCCCAACGCAGAAGGTTGTGGGACACAGAATCAGATCACCGTTGTTTCATGTCCCTCAGTTGAGACGTTGGGACGTCGGGACGCAAACGTGGGAACATTAAACGCCCTCGTGTTTGGGTTCAAAACGTCATCCGTACCCGCACAAAGCTCGCTGAATTTCACCAACTCCTCCAGGAACTGCGTCTGGATGACGGCCGCTTCCAGCGCTACTTCAGGCTAGCCAGTTTGATGACCTGTTGGCTCGGATCCTTGCCAGGATCTCTCGGTTGGACACCAACTACAGGCGTTCAATCTCAGATAAGGAGCGCCTGTCCATCTGTCTCCGGTGAGTGTCAGTTTCATAAAATATATTTTATGCTTTCCACAAGACGGCAAGCAAACCACTTTTTAATTTTGTGTGTTCTTAATGAAGTTTGGATTCATCAATCTGGTGTCTAACAATACATTTATTTACATGTATCTATAATTGTATTCATATATTTTACTGCTTTTGTGAACCTCAGACTTTTGGTAAACCAATTTCTAGTACCGAAAAACCATTCGACCACCTGAGTAAAGTAATGGTTTTCACAAGAGATATGAACAATTTCCAAAATTGAGATGACATTTTTCAGCTTTAGGGTCATATTTTCTCCTAACACTTTAGCCTTATGGCAATGGTGCCTCATTATATAGAGAGCTGAGATTGCTCTGCAACTTTAGATGTAACACATGGGTATGTATCACATATGCAAGTGCCTTTAAAAGGTGATGAGACACCAGAGGATTCGGATCTGAATCTGATTAATTAACCGATCAAAAAGGCTATAAACAAGTTATTTCGTTAAACTGCAATGCAGTTCCAATTTATTTCAACACCAGATAATAAAGGAAGAGCTAAATATTTCGCAACACCCGTAAAGAATTAAAAACTCGAGCTAATGAGCAAAGTGTTTTGCCAAAAAGTAGGAGATTTGAAAAATCAATATCTATGACCGACCTGACATATCAGTGTCCTACGGGTTAGAGGGGATCTACCTGTGGCCCCGGGCTAAAGGGGGTCTACCTGTGGCCCCGGGTTAGAGGAGATCTACCTGTGGCCCCGGGTTAGAGGAGATCTACCTGTGGCCCAGGGCTAAAGGGGGTCTACCTGTGGCCCCGGGTTAGAGGAGATCTACCTGTGGCCCCGGGCTAGAGGAGATCTACCTGTGGCCCCGGGTTAGAGGGGATCTACCTGTGGCCCCGGGCTAGAGGAGATCTACCTGTGGCCCCGGGCTAAAGGGGGTCTACCTGTGGCCCCGGGTTAGAGGAGATCTACCTGTGGCCCCGGGCTAAAGGGGGTCTACCTGTGGCCCCGGGTTAGAGGAGATCTACCTGTGGCCCCGGGCTAAAGGGGGTCTACCTGTGGCCCCGGGTTAGAGGGGATCTACCTCCCCCTTTCCTGACCTTTCTGCGAAGCTCTTTAACGTTTAATATCAAATTATACTGACACTCAGTCAGGACTAGTTGACAACACCTGCTCACAGCTCAAGACAATCAAGGATCCCTTACAGTGACTTCTCAGTAGTACATAGTAAAACAGGACGTATTGGTAAAGCATGTAAACAAGGAAATACATCATACAGATTACATCAGTTACAAATATCAAACATGTATTATTATGTAGAGTAAACACACTATATAAGTACTCCGCCACCAGGTAATAGCTGCTACCGTTATGTGGTCTGCAGCGCCAAAACACCTTAGCCCTAGAAAGCCTTATTATAAGAAATAAAACATACATATTGAAGATAGATGATAGATAATGCAGAGAAAGGTGGATATATAAACCCTTCTCTGTTCCACAGCGTGTGAGATGCGAATGTGTTTGCAGTCATAGGGAGTGCAAAATGCCCTGAGTACCTTGTAAAGTACACATAAAATGTATTCTTATTAATTCTACCCTGGTATGCACTTGCCTCACATACTTTAAATAATAATGTATTGCATATAGTCATGCTAATGCCTTGGCTTCCATTTTGAAATACTCATATTTCTGGGTCACTTGTTTTGTTTGTGTCGACAAAAGCAAAGATCAAAAAAGATATTTACAAAAAACAGCTTGTTATTTGAGTTTAGTACTTCTTTTTTGATTCAGACAACAAAACAAATGGAAAGAACGCAAGGTATTTCTGTATTTTTGTTTGAAGATTTGAATGATAAAACAAATTATTTACCCTGACATGGACCGAGGTGAAAGGCTGCTCCCTATTTGTTTGGAGCGTGGCATTGGTTGACACGGTGCCCTTGTAAAATACCTTCAAAGGCCTACTGGAAGTACAAAGTACTGTAAGACATTGATGCTTATTTATGAAACAGTAGTTTATAATGTTGAGTAAATATCCTGTGCCCTAATTACTGTAGCATTAATATAGAGATGTGGCAATGAACAAAGCTGACTTGTCGAGGCAACATTGATAAACCTGTCGCTGTAAATCTGATCACTTATTTCTTTGTCTTGGATGCGCTCCTCTCCATAGCCTTACGCAAGGCTCCAAGGATGCTCTCCTTGTTGTTTAATATGTTGTAAGTGGTCAGGTCCACCAGAGCATCATAATCCTTTTCTGTGTAGGTCAACTTCTTGGTGACGTATGGAGAGTTGTTGCTGCAAACATCCACCTCCCCAGCTTTGAACTCTTTCTTCGTCTCACGCTTGACGCCTGTAAAGTCATAAGATAATGATATAATTGGTTAAATCACGTCCTATTAAGCACATTATAATACACAAGTATAGGTCTAGTTCTTATTGGATATAGAAAGACATCAGGCAGTTTCGTTGCCTTTCAAGTTGAAGATCCTGACATGACTTCTACGATAACGAGACTACCTTGCAGAGAAAGGTCGCATCCTATTGGTGCATTGCTATTGTTTGAAGATATCCAGCTCAACAACAACAAAAAGAATAAAGCAATATAAGCAACATTGTTGCGGTGAGCTTCAGCTACTTCCAATGGGCATACCTGGTTGTTTGAACTGCTTGTAGGTGACATTGACCAGTGGGAAGTGAACCACTATCGGGGCCTTGGGGTTCTCCTTATCCTCGAAGATGTAGAACTCCTTTTGAGGCTCCTTTTCCAGACTGGCAAAATCAGCATTGGGAAAGGGGATGTCATGGTCTTTACAGTAAGCAGCAGTCTTCTCCAGGACCTGATGGATTGGACATGATCAGAGAGTATTGTTAATGTTGATGAAGGACATTTAGAAAAAAATGATGCTCATTCTGTTTACCCGGAGGATGCGCTCTGGTTCCCAGGAGTAACTCAGAGATATGATGAGGTCCACATCTCTCTCTGGCCGCAGCACAGGAACACAGCCAATATTGATGGCATGACCAGAATCAATGAGGCGCAGGGTGGAGTCACTGGGAGTCAGCTGGTTTGGGAAGGCATCTGGATGCGTTTCTGGACAGGAACAGAGAAGGAGATGATAAAAAACATCTTCAACTAAGATTGCACAAATAGGTGGTCGACTAGGAAACAGAAACTAATATAACTGGCATGCATATGATGTCAATATGACATGTTCTGTGTTGAACTTTTAAAATCTTCAGACAAGCAACCAAAGTGTCCTTGAGCAAGACACTAAACCCTCAGTTGCTCGCCGGGTGCCTCACGATTGCCCACTGCGCTTTTAATAACTAAGGATGGGTAATGCAGCGAATTCACTTCCCCGCAGCCAGACCAATAAGGCATTATTTATTATTAGTATTAAAATTAGTATTGCCCCAGCAGCTGAAATTGAATATCTGTGGCCAGACCCTTCAGTTATCAAGCTCCTCTTCTATGGAACCAGCTGCTACTTTCAGTCCGGGGGGCAGACACAGTCACTTCACTTAAGAGTAGACTCAAGACTTTCCACTTTGATAGCGCTGATAGCTCGGACTGGCTCAGGTAGCTCGGGTCTAGCCCAGAGACATGCTGCTATAGGCTGAGACTGCTGGGGGACATCTTAGGATACACTGAGCTCCTCTTCCCTCTCCTTCTGGACGAATTAATGCTTGTTTTTAATGCACATTACTAACTCTAATCTTCTCTGGAGCCTTGGCAGCCATTAGCAGGGCCGCCATGGTGGGAGGCGGGACCGACTCCAGACACCGCTATGGATCGTGGCCGTGTCTGTAGCCGATGGCAGCAAAGAAAAAGATAGACTTGCCGCTAAAAAGCTCTTCTCAACTCCCACTGCAATACAGTTCCATGATTAGCAACTGTCGCCATGTTAAGGCACCATCCTCAGGTGTGTTAGGCAGGAGGGATCCATGCTGATCTGAGGTGACGAAGGTTGAGCGGGTCGTCACAAGGGATGGGTATCGTTTGTGCTCTGATCCGCACTATTTTAGTTATTGATACTAACAATATACAAAATCCTGTTGTTTTCAACGTACGGGTACCACGCTGCCTTTTTAGTATCGGTATACCGTCATCATTGGCAGGTGGCACCTTGCATTAGGGTATGAATTGGTGTGACTGGGTGAATGAGATGTAGTGTAAAAGTGCTTTGCGTGGTCGGAAGACTCGAGAAGTGTTATACAGGTATAGGCCATTTACAAATTACTCCTCAAATGTGCATGTTACTTGGACAGAATGTACCCTTTGCACTTTACTCTTTGCAGCTAGAGGCTCAATATTGTTCCAAAGTTTTTGAATTATGGTTGAAAAGCAACCGCAGGACTGTGAGTGCCTACCTTTCCAGGCAACAAAGTTGCTCTGTTGATTGTAGTCCCTGTGCATGAAGAGCCCACGCATGAAATTGTACATTTCAGAAACGGTTGGACGCATATTTGAGAATGTAGTCACTAAGCTGGTGATTGTTGTGGTTGGATTGATGAAGAGAGTGTCCAGAGTTGATGGTTCAGTGTCAACTGTCAAAAGAACAAAAAAAATCTCAATAACAACAACAGTAAAATGGTTTTGCTATTCTGTTATATAGTTTGTTGTATAAACATTGAATGTTTCTATCACATCTATGTGGTGTAAACAATTAATATACTAAATAAGATGAGAAAAATGCTGAATCATCATAGCTATGACATGGTACCTATGTCGTTGACCTCTGGTTTGGGCAAGTTGCTCCAAATATTCTTGCGTCCTGTAGCGTGCATCAATAGCTCGGTCATGCTGACAGAAATAGCACTGCTCCATATTCCTGATTAAGTTGCAAAAAAATAAATTGCAATTACCTTAAATTGGTATTGTATTATTGTACATTTGCATTGCAATAATAGAAGCAGTGGTTATACCGATCAGATAAGGGAGGCGGACTTCTGGGAGTTTCTTGACGAAATTGCCGAGAAAGAACCGACTCCCAAAGTCCTCAGTTCGGACAAATGCCCCGTACTTCTGGATACCGACCTCATAGGGCGTGAACTCGCACCACTCTGTGGACAAGATGTGTTATTTGGTATCACAAAATCAATCAATCCTTCACAGTTTAAGTTTTCAATATGTCCTGAATCTATATTGTGTCGTCAGTCTGGCTTTGTTCGATATTCCTATATTCATTTCTCTTGCAAAATGAATGATACATTTCATATAAAAACAACTAGACCTTCGTAGGTGTTACACAAAATACACATTTCATGGGTGGGCAAAGTACGGCCCGCGGGCCGCATGCAGCTCGTTGGGCGTTTTAATCTGGCCCGCAAAGTATAATACATATTCTTATTATTAAAAAAACAAACATCAATGACAGCAGTAAAATTTACTTTTCGCAGCTGGAGCCTGAGACCCACTGAGTGGAGCTACTGAGCTGTCAGGGATAGAAACTTCAGTCATGGTTTCACATTTATAAAATTATACACAATTATAATTATAAAATATAAAATTATACTACGGAACTGCATGCTGGGAAGTCCTGTAAACTCCGTCGCAGAGAGTCCACAAATGAGTTCAGGCTATTGGTCCGGCCCTCCACAATATTTTCTGTACCTCATGCGGCCCCCTGGGAAAAATTATTGCCCACCCCTGATTTACACGCTGTGTACATTATAGTCATTGGGCTTCAGTCACCTTCTACTTTCCAGAATATATGGTTAAGTGTCCTTTCTAGCTATTAAAGTAATAACAATACAAATAAAAAATATCATGCAGGATATTTACCAGCGTCAGATTGGCCCTTATCCTTCATATTGACAGCAGTGTAAATGGGTAAAGGGTTCTGGCCTTCATTCACTGCTCTCTGCTGCTCAGACAGGGTACTGGTGACTTTCTGTAATGTAAACCAAACATATTATTATTAATAATATTCATAAAATGTTTTAAATATTAAGTAGGGTGCAAAAAAAGAGGAACATTACAGATAGTAACTATTTCTAAATAGGATTCTTTCCCGACATTCTATTTAAATGATGCCAATCATTCAATCACAAAGTAGCTCAAAAGCTCTCTGTGTCTCTTTTTTATTTTTTTCTCGTCATGTGGAGCGGGTCAGTCCCCTCGGACCGTATGAACGCGTTGCGTATTGGTGTTATAGTGGGTCGGTCTGTGACAGTAACTCCAGGGACACTTTTTCCTCCCAGTCCGCCGTGATGTGGACAATACGGCACTCACTGAAGGCCGAAAGCAGAATCTCACGGCCCGCCACTGATGTAACGTCACCGTTTTGGTCAATGTTCACCTGCTAATTTAACCGCCACCAATATCTTTAAACTTTCTTTAAGAGACTTTCTGAAAGTTACACACAATCCTTAAGCGTTCAAAGTAATACACAGTATGATTAAAGTGACTACAGAAAGTGTTGAGCTGCTCACCTTCCCAAAGACAAGTTGCTCAAAGATCAGGCCCAACATATCAATGAGTGACACAGTGTAACCTTCTTGGTCTTTCTCAGCCATTTGTTCTCTGTAATACTGGACTTTCTCAGGAGAGAAGACACTCAGGATACTTTTAGTCATCATTTCCTTCTTTGCCGAGATGACAGTGTCAATGTCCTGATGTGACCAGTTATCTTCCTGGTACATAGTAGACATGGTCCTGTTCACATGGGAAGTCATACATGTATGAGGGGATACAATGATTTAAAATAAATGTATATTAGGTTTTGTCAATATTATATTACATACTTCACAAAATACATAACATAACATTTTAAAGAGGTACTGCACATTTGACTAAATAATATGACTGTACGGTGATAAAACACACCAACGGTTTATTTACTTGTGAGCAGTGCTGAAATCCTGTAATTTCCCCACTGAGGGACTAATAAAGGATTTTCTTATTTTACATGCCTACACAGACTCGATATAATAACATTATTATTCTTTCTTTCTTTTTCTTTTGTTGTCTATCTTATGCATTTTTTCTGCTGTATATGTGGCCTTTTTAACATGGAAGTCTATGTGGATCGACTCTTTGGAGCCAGCCTCCAGTAGCAATTCAATGACCTGGAGTTTTCGGCAATTCTGAATAATTTTTTTCAGCCTCGGAGGTTGCTGCTTAGACATAACCCGTCTTCTTCCCCACTGCCATGTTTCCCTGTGTTTAAGTACAACCTTTCTATAAGGCACAGCCCAAAATTTGATGGATTGCCTGTCTAGTCTATCCAAAATAAAACAACTATCATTTATGAAATGAATGAAGGAATGAAAAGTACTTTATCAATCCCCAAGGGGAATTTCTTTTGTCATAGTAGCAGCATCCCACACTTACAGACATCAAATGAAATAAACTAAACACCCAAAATAAAATACATAAGAACAGGGATGACAGATAGATACAAAAATAAAAAATATATGTAAACAAATTAATATATGTAAACAAATTAATATATATATATATATATATATATATATATATATATATATATATATATATATATATGTGTGTGTGTATATATATATATATATATATATATATATATATACACACACACCTATGGTCTACATATATATATATATATATTTATATATATATATTTATATGTATATTTTTATATATATATATATATATATATATATATATATACATACATAAACAAATAGAATATATAAGATATATGTATACACAATGGAATACACATGGAATACATAACTGTAGCGTATCCCGAGATTAAATTAAATACTGTGGACACTTAACTACTCCAATGGTTCACTCACCATGTGGATCCAGAAACACCGGTGATGTAAGTGACGGCATCCAGGACCCCGATATCCTTCAGGCCTCTCAGACTACCGAGCAGGCCCGTCATTGCTCTGGACCCTCCCCCTGAAGCCACCACTGCTACCTTCGGCACCTGAACAGTGAATACAGGTATGTGGCTTGAGCAGGTTTTGAGTTTGATCAAATGATGAATGCTATTTAGAAAAGTACAGCTCTTTGTCCTCCTGGTACACACAGTCATGTTGTCTGTCAGGGTATAGCAAACTGTGTGTGTCACAGGTTAAGCGTTCATGATGTCATAGTGCTGTAGCTTGTTGCTCTTGACTTCTGGCACACCTTTTGGACATTACATTGTTTTATCGATCAACAAAATGATTAGCAAATTGACATAGGTAGGGTGTTGGGGATACATGGGAAAAAAGTAAGAGACAGTTTCACTATACCTTTTTAGGATCTGTTGGATTGTCAAAAAGCTTCTGTAAAGCCTGTGACACGACAACGCTCCTCTTCTTCAGGAACTCTTTCTCTTGAGTTGGGATGTCAAAGTCCAGACGAATCGCAAAGCCCTCGCTGTGGATTTCCAGGTTTAAAGCGGATGTAACAAAACCAGAAAAAGGTCAATGAAAACATGCTGTTTAGCTTTGTGTTGGCAGTTTCAATTTTTTTGCACAGCTGAGCACTCAATGCACCCAGCTGGATGCCCAAGTCCATATACTTTTGGTAACAACGTATAGTGGGAGTAGGAAGCACCTTACCCTTCTTGTGTTTCCAGGTCAAAATCCACTGTGTCCTGTGATGAGAAAAAGGCAAATTGCTATGAAACATATATTATTTAAACTACAGCCCTATATGATCAAATTCAGCAAGCGGGCCCATCGATGCTTGGTTCGGACTTTCCTCAGATCTTCACAGGTCAAAACAAAAGGACCAGTGAACCCAGCTGCACACAAACATCTTACCTGATCAATGCAAACGGACACTTTGCCTGCCTGTTCTGCTGTTAGTGGATTGAGATTTGTATATGTTTCCTTTGGAGGAGCAGAAACAAAAGGTTGAAGCAGAGTGCTTATGGAGAACAGGAAAAACAGCATGCCATGTTACACTTTCTTTCTAGATCGAAGTATGCTGTGGCAATCATTTAAGGAAAATGTTTGCTTTCCTTGTTTCCTTCCACTTGTCCTTTATTGTATGTTCAGGAGATGACAAGTAAAGTTGACCAGTAACACCTTACACTTGTGACATCTCTCTGTCAAACAGGTCAAATTAAAAGACAATTAAAACTCACTGCTACTCCTAGTTCTGTCTCCAAGTCTCTGTTGACGTAGAATCGCAGTTTTGGGGAGTCTTTTGCATTAATTGTGTGATTCTCATGATAGGCACCCCTCAGTGTCAGCACCTTGTCCCACAGACCTGGTGAAAGAAATGTACCCACAAGAGAACATCCTCAAGCTGAAACTGATAAATACCAATGTTGTTCTTGCTTGGCAAGTTATACGTAAAAGTTATTATAGTAAAGTCCTAAATTTGTCTGATGAAGACTTTTTCAAGGTTTCTTGATTTTTGTTATTTAGAAGCTGCGCCCGTGGTCACCGCCATCCGGTCAGTTTAGGTTAGCTAGTGAGGCTATGTGCTGGTAGATACAGGAACGTGACCGGGTCAATTTGGGTTAGCTAGTGAGGCTATGTGCTGGTAGCTACAAGAACGTGAGTAGGTCAGTTTAGGTTAGCTAGTGAGGCTACGTGCTGCTAGCTACAGGAACGTGACCGGGTCAGTTTAGGTTAGCTAGTGAGGCTATGTGCTGGTAGCTACAGGAACGTGACCGGGTCAATTTGGGTTAGCTAGTGAGGCTATGTGCTGCTAGCTACAGGAACGTGACCGGGTCAATTTAGGTTAGCTAGTGAGGCTATGTGCTGCTAGCTACAGGAACATGACCGGGTCAGTTTAGGTTAGCTAGTGAGGCTATGTGCTGCTAGCTACAGGAAGGTGAGTAGGTCAGTTTAGGTTAGCTAGTGAGGCTATGTGCTGGTAGCTACAGGAAGGTGAGTAGGTCAGTTTAGGTTAGCTAGTGAGGCACCAGCTTTATAGATAGATACAAGTAACAGCGCATGGCAATCTTGGTTTGCCGCAGAGCCCATGCGTCTTACAGTTGATATGGCAAACAGTATTTTTTAATGCATTCAGCAGTTACTGAACTTCATTATTACTAATTTGAGTTGTGTCTTTGGATACTGAGTGTTTTGTAATTCTAATATTCACTTTTAGCTTCAAGAACTGAAGCACTATGTTCCACTATGTTCACCAGCTCCTTGCTAAAAGAGCTGAACGTTGTGAAGATGCTGAAATGCTCGATCAGCCAAAGTAAAAATTAAAGTAATAGTTTGTTAACTGAGGGTTAGTAACAAGTCACCTCTTTTACACGACACATGGTCAAATATGATCATTTGAATTTAATATCACATATTATGCGATTTTCACGATATTCTTTTGAGTCCCATGACGGGACGGTCCTTCGTATCTGTAAAGCTGACCTGAATCCTTCACTCCAAAAGTATTTGGGGAAGAGGGCAATGAAAGCTAAAGTAACTTTAACCTGACTTAATGAATTGAATAGAATACATACGGTCACCACTTTGTAGCTTGTCAATGTTAATATCCAGTACAGATAATGGCGCAGCCTGGAAGACACAAAGAGAGATCAGTTACTCTGGTGAGGGAATTCAAAATAAGATGAATGTATTAATAATTATTCTCACACGCGTCAGGACCCGCCTACTGTTTGTCAAGAGACAGCTAAATGCTCATATATCTATAAATAGTTTTAGGATTCAAGACAGCTTGTTAGATTGTTAAGTCTTCACCATGCTGTGAGAAGTTTAGACCCCTGCACCACAACCACAGTCTTCAGTTCCTCATTTAAAACCTGCTTGTTAATAGCAGTGCTGTTTTTCAGCCAGTGATCCTTCAGCAG
>NW_027176240.1:21334135-21411635 GCF_023055335.1 Clinocottus analis | reverse complement strand
GTGTTAACAAAAGCCACAGTTATGTTAACAAAAGCCACAGTGCTGTTGGTGGTGGATGGGAGCTTAAGACAACAGATCCTGATGCAACAACCAGGGCAACATGTCTACCTCACTGTACTCTAAAAGGTCATTACACTCCACCTTTGCCCTACATAGGAAGGCTTTACACATCTTGTAGTTCAATAAAGAAAGATATGATACGATATTAGTGAGCTACTTGTAGCCTATTGTACTGTGATCTTACCTTAAGATTGTCATTGAAAGAAAGTATCATCCACTTGATGATCCAGAGATTCAATGTAGCTTTTGAAATGTGGAGCCGTTAGAGAAAGATTTACGAAATGAATGATGTTTGAAACTCTTGACTGGGACCGGTCTGTCACTTTTCTGTGAGAGCTGTGCAAGCAGAGCCTATGGGTTGACATCATCCTCTTTCTAACTTGCTGGAAGTGGCGGAATACGAGAGGTATTCGCTCTTTTTTTCATCAAATTATTATTGATGTGGAGGCATTTTAAATATGTTCTGTTCATCAATAAATTGATGAATTGGCTAATTGTTTCAGCTCAGTGACCTTGTGTTAAAAACCACCTTGCCTTCAGATTTACTTCAGATTGGTCGTTCTTGACAGTCCTGTCGGTTTTTTGTTGTCTGGCCATCCAGTATGTTTGATACTTGTACCTCAGGGTCGATGGTGAACTCCTTGGTTTCCTTCTTTCCCACAGTCAGACTGCTGACATCAAGCTTCAGGGAGGAGATCAGGTCATCACGCTTCAAGGTGTCTTCATCATACAGGTTCATCTCAAGATCGTTCTGGAAACACAACAGTCATCAAAGCTTGGTATGGCTTCACTTGGAACATTTGTTACGTGTGTCCTTGGAAAAGGACACACATTTTTATTTTATGAGTCAGTTATGATGGAGTTTTACAAAAAAGGTCTAAGAGTAGAGCGTGGCAAGACAAAAAAATCTATACCCTAGATGGAAATATGTTGTTGCAGTCCAATCTCTCCTGGTTCGACCTGCCTGAGACGTCTGTTTTCCCAGCAGAAGAACAATTCTACCAACTAGCAGTAGCTTATATTTACACTGCATGTATATTTAGCAGGTAAATGTATTTGTTCTAGTCAAGGGGGTGACGAGCTGTTCTGTTCATTCAGAAAAATGGCATTCCCTCTTGGAAATGACACAGGATTTGACTCAAAGCCCAGATGTCCCAGTTTTCAACTACCACTTAAACACAGCATGGACTGGTGGATCTGCGTGGAGCTGGAGGAGGTGAAAATAGCCTGAAAACTCCAGCCACAAATATTCCCTGATCCATGCGTATTAGAAGATGTTTGCACACAGTTAACAATCTCTAACAAATACAACCGAAGGTCACAAATATTTTGGACATTCATAAACACAGGAAGCTTTTCAAAGGTGAACATGATCAGATCTGTGAAGTTGAAATAAAAGATCTGTACAGGTTTATGATGTGTGTATTCGTAAAACTGTTTCACATGAGTTCAAATTGCTTGGCATTGTGTATAGATTAGCACATGCATTTATGAACACCAATATTACACACAAATAGCACACATTTGTAATCCTACATTTGAAAGAGACTTATGTCACTTCATAAAATCCTTTAAATGGTTCCAGAATAACTAATGTTGTAGTTCAAGAAAGAAAGATATCATGAGATATGAGTGAGGTGCCATCAGCCCACCGTCCTGTGGTCTCACCTTGACATTGTCATTGATCTTGAAAGTAAACGTTTCATTCCACTCTGGACTTTTGCTGTTTGACACACTTTTAGTCCTGTAGATTCTTGTAGATGTTGAGGGCAGACACACAGTAACATAGCAGTCTGACTCAGAACCTGGTGTTTGACATCAAGAGAAGGATTAATAGACAGGGTTCATGCAACAAGCGTTGGTCATACAATGTTTACCCTGCGCATAATGAAACCCAAGTATTTGTAACTTAAGTCATTAATATGGACAGCATGCTAGCAGCCTATATAATATAATAATAAAATAATATCTGCAATCACATCTGGTCCATCCACACAAAAGCAGCTCAGTTTTTTTTCCTTTCCAGTTTTCCTTCAATTTAACTTCAGATATTGCCTTATTTAGTCAAGAATATATAGAAAAACAGGATTTGAAACCAAATTTTGAAGCGCTTAAACTGTTTTGCATCAATCCGGTTAGCGAAAGCAGTGTTTCATTGGGCTGACCCGATGATGTTCTGGAACAGGAAACAAAAGCGACTTTGAATGAAACGTTTGTAAAGAGAACTCCACTCGCAATGCAAAAGATCCAAACGCTTCATATTTCATGATTCTGCTTCAGTTCATGTCTGTGTGGCAGTTTTTGCAGAAATTCTGAAGGGGGTGATCACACCGAGACACCATGCATGAAACGCATTACCAGCAAATATCAGCCCTTTTTCCTTTGGGCTGTTTTCTTTTTACATCAGTGCATACCTTGTATATGTGGAAGTTAAGTAACAAGATTTCATGATAACATAAAGTGTGCAAGTCACAACATGTTCATTAAGATAAACTGATAGCAATGCATACCATAATCAAAGGAGATGATGTTCTCTGCTCGCAGTACGGTGACACTCAGCGTCCAGCTGGTCACATTCCTCTTCTGCTGATTAAAACAAAACATGAAATCATGAGGCCATAAAACGTATACAAGAAAAGAAAACATTTGGAATTTTAAACTTATAAATTGAAATGTGGGGTATGATGTAAAATGGCTCAAATCTGCAGAAATAACCAAACTTGAGATTGTTATTTTTTGTACATTTTTATTTTTATAGTAAAATGAGATTGCAAGTGTGAGCTTTCACTGTTGTGGAGATTCATTGGATTTAAAAAATAATCTGCTTGGCAAGTAACATGGTTTCACAAATATCAACTGCTTTGAGCTGCATCACAAAGTAGAATGTGTCCAGCAGCGGCAGGCCGTGGATTTGGTACCGATGCTAGCTGTTTAGTTGTGTTTAGCTTGGCGCAACCAGCATTTCACTCACCCGACGCACATGACCCTCTGTGGGAAAGGAGTCGTCAGTAAGTCCTGAGATTCTACCTTGTAGGTTCGGTTTCTAGCTCCACTGACCAATCACAGCGCATGTTAATGGTCACGCGGGTCCTCTGACCAATCACAACGTCCATGTTGCTAGCAGATATTAAGACACGCTGTGGCCTGAGCTGAGGAACAGACAAGACGGGAGCTTGTGCAATGAGAAAATAAGCTAATAGGGAAAATAATAATTATAATATATGTAGTGTATTTGTGAAAACAATACAGTTATAACATTTATATAGCGTTTAACTATAAAAAAATATACAAAAAAATTAAATTAGACTAGAAAGAGCATTTCTTGCAGAAAATGCGTTGGAATGCAAAAAGCTGAAGCTTAAAGCTGACATATTTGAAAAAAAATAGTTGAATATAGCTGAACATAGTGGAATACAGCTTAAAATAGCTGAATATAGCTAAATATATTTGAAAATAAAAGAATAGCTGAATATATACGAATTAGCTGAAAATATATGACAATAGCTGAATATGTATGAAAATGGCTGAATGTATATGGAAATAGCGGAATATATACACTATTTTTATATACATTCTGAATACAGCTGAAAATAATTGAATATAGCTATATATATATAAGAAAATAGCTGAATATCTATGAATATAGCTGAAAATAGCGGGATAGATGAATATATAATAAAATAGCAAATAATTGCTGAAAATAAAGAAAAAGCAAAATACCTCCTGAAAAAAGTGTTACAGCTCAAAAGCATTTAACTGAACTGCTGAAAATCCTTGTCGTTTAGCTTTATAATTGAAAAAGTTGAAAGGAAAACTGCATCATCTAAATCAGGGGTGTCAAACATATGACCCGCCAGGGGATCCAGTCCAACAGAAAGAAGATTTTTTTTTTTTTTTCGATCAAAATTAGCAGAACGGAGATTCGAACCTCTGATCCTCTGCTTATAAGACAGACATGCAAACCATTGATCCACAGTCGCAATTGATGTGAGCACTGATATTATTGTGTTGGGACTCGTTAAAAATGGATCACGTCATGAAAGTGGCGTCACAAAGCGAGGGAATCTGCAGAGGAGAGCCAGGCAGATAAACAGAGGGCTGATGTCTGAATGTTTGGTCTTTATGGTTCACCAAAGATTTAAACATAGAGAAATATTGTCATTATTTACGTTATTATGCTGTGATTTTACTGGTCTGACCCAGTTGAGATCAAAATGGGCGGCATGTGCTCCCTTCACTAAAACGAGTTTGACACCCCTGATCTAAATAATCCAAGAGATGAATTACAATCCAAGAATAGAGAGAGAAAGAGTAGAGAAATAATGGTAGTAAGAGTAGTAGTATTCATAGTAATAGCAGTAGTCATATTTTAGTAGTAATAGTTATAGCAGTAGTGGTAGTTGTATGATTAGCAGTATTAGTAATAGTCAAAATATTAGCAGCAGTAGTCAGAGTATTAGTAAGAGCATTATTATTCATTACAAAAATCCGCAAACATGCACGCGACCGTAATAACATGTTAGCGCGGCCGTTCACGCGCCTGCAGCTGGACACAGATTTACTCTCACAGTTTACGACATAAGACAAGATAAGGCACAACAAAAATGACCCATATTCATTTCCTTTGTTATTTCATGTATTATGGTGGTTCTTTGCTATGTATTTTAAAATATTTTTATTTAATAATTAAATATTACAAAGTATTCATTAAAATATATTGTTTTTGATTACTATAGATAGTTTCCTTCATTTTCTCTGTCTTCATATTTAAACTAAAATAGTTTTTGTATTACTTCACCAGGTTTGTGTCATTTGTGACCCATGTGTGTAAACTTAATATAAAAATACAAAAAAAACATTTTAGTTCATAAATTAAGAAAGTAACAATTAAAATAATGATTTGTGGTAATCAAGGAAGACACTCAGCCGTGCATGAAATAACATTGTAGTTCAATACGGGTAATTTTTGACCCATGTTGTGCCTTAGAAGGGGTTGTGTATCAAAGGGTTATATTTCAAATAGTTTTTTGAATGAAATGTGTATTGCCCTTATCTCTTAATGCTAACAAATGCACAATTGCTAGAATAACCAAAATATTCACAGTAAAAAATCACTTCTGGCCGCTAAATGAGTTCATTGCCTTGGAATAATACGGAAACATAATGCAGTAGAACTGAAAACTACAATAACAGCACCACAAACTAATTGTAACAGAGACGCCCTCCTTGCTGTCTCTGAGCAGCTCCACACTGCTAGAGCAGCCTCTCTCCTCTGTCCTCATCCTTCTAGACCTCACTGCTGCCTTTGATACCGTGAACCACCAGATCCTCATCTCCTTCCTCCAGGATCTCGGTATCTCAGGCACTGCGCTCTCCCTATTCTCATCATACCTCGACCATCGCACTTACCGGGTAACCTGGAAAGGATCTGTGTCCAAACCTTGTCATCTCACTACTGGGGTCCCTCAGAGCTCCGTCCTGGGTCCTCTCCTCTTCTCGCTGTACACCAACTCTCTCGGCTCTGTCATTCGCTCGCATGGCTTCTCCTACCATCGCTATGCTGATGACACCCAACTGATACTCTCGTTTCCCCAATGAGAAACAGGGATACCTGAGCGGATCTCTGCCCGTCTGACTGACGTCTCACAGTGGACGTCCACACACCACCTGAAAATCAACCCTGACAAATAGGGCTGCAACAACAAATCAATAAAATCGATAAAAAACAATTATTAAAAAAGTTGGCAACGAATTTTGTCATCGATTTGTTGTGTCGCGCGATTATTACGCCACTCAATAAGTCGCGGAGATGTTTGAGTATTGAACAAAACAGTTGAGTGAGCTTCTGCAGCACGCTGTAACTTCTCGTATGTCGCTGCATAGTCACGTTGCGTGTACAATAACTTAACAGCTAGGCTAACTGCTGTTGTTAGCTCGCTAGCTAGTCCTTCATTCCCCGTGTTTGAGCTGTTGGGTTAGATAACGTCTTCGTTTTAAAATACCACAGAGGCTTCAAGAGGAACAACGCGTAAATATCTCCTCTGAAGTGCAGAATGCAGACATAAGTCCGATATAATGTGGCTTCATGCAGAGGAAGTGTTGCTGGGATTTGTAGTTCAATATCTAATTTTATAACCTTTGTTTAGGTAAAGTGCAGTCCGTAACTTATCAGTTGATACTTTGAGTGGTTTTATTTCTGGAATTCTCATCTCTTGTTCTCTGAGTTCTGAGTGTGCACGTCTGTGAGTGTCTGTAAATGTGCATGTCTGTGAGTGTGTGTGAGTGTGTGTGAGTGTGTATGTCTGTGAGTGTAGAGAACAAGTTCTGACAAATCCTGTTAAGTTTTCTGATTTGTATTTCTCTATTTTTTATAAATTATTTATTGTTAAGATTTGTTGCACTGTGAATTTGTACTGTTAGTTCTGTTTTTGTAAGAAAAGGTTGCAAATTAATGCTTTAAAATTATAATTTTTTTATCCGATTAATTGCTTAATCGAAAAAATAATCGACCGATTAATCGTTTATTAAAATAATCGTTAGTTGCAGCCCTACTGACAAGACTGAACTGCTTTTCCTTCCACCCATGACCTCACAATCACCTTCAATAACGCAGTTCTGGCCTCAACCCCGACTGCCAGGAACCTTGGTGTGACACTCGTCACTGAGAACTAAACACTCAACAAAATCACAACTGTTTGCCGTCCTGGCTCCTCGATGGTGGATCGAGCTCCCCATTGACATCAGGACAGCAGGAAGAGTCTACATCTTCCGTCACCAAGTAAAAACTCACCTTTTTCGATTACACCTTGAATAAAGACAGTAGGATCAAAACTTAGATGCTCTTACTGATAGCACTTTGTAGTTTGACTTTATTGAAGAAATGAAGTAAGTCGCTTTGGATAAAAGCATCAGCAAAATGACATGTAATGTAAATATCAAGCAAACAATACAACCATGTATGAGTATCGTGATAATGTTTCTTTTGTACTCACCGTTGCCATTACGAAGGACAGAGGGTTGCAAGAAGGCAGCTGTACTGTAGTCTTGATAAGTAGGTCTGGACTAATGACCAATAGCTACAATATGCTGCATGCTTTATGCGTTCAGAATCCTCCCTTTTTATATTCAGTCGGAAACTACATCATCACTGGGTCTTATTTTGGCAATTTCATCGCATTGCACAACAAATTTTTATGGAGTGGGCAGATCCAAAGGTCTGGAGCCAGACATCAATAATTAATAGCACTTTCTCGATTCCAAAGAAATCAAACAATGAGCACCCTGACAAGCGATAAGCCAATCAGGACCAAAGGCGAAACGAACACGATTGAACAAGATTGTCAATCTGCAGTTTTTCATTCCACCTTTTTTTTATCAGCAGTTCTCTTGCGTTGGTCGGGTCTTTTTTTCTTAATTTGAAGTTTTGGATGTTTTGGATGATATTAAGGTCAATATAACATGCAATTTTATAATCTTCAAAAAGATTTAAACTAACATAAACATAGCTGTAGTAGTGTGAGAACCAGTAGTTCACACGCCACGGGGGAGGGGAAAATATGGTTCCCGTGAAGAGATCGGTAATGAAGTAAAAACTAGTGTATTGGACGCTTTTATTTTAAAGTAATGTTATCTGAACAATATACCAGCACTGTGGAGCAACAACAAGTTAAAACAAAACAACATGTATTTCCTGTGAGCTAGATGTGTGTAGCAGAGGGGCAGAAGAAGGAGAGGTTGCATCAACAGTGTCACCGACACAACAGTGTGATGAGCCCCCCAAATAATTCACGCCGTTAAAGGATTGAGAAGTTAACGCGTTGCCTTGCCCAGCTTTAGTTAAAACGATTTGTGTGGTCAGAAGGCTAGAAAAGGAATTTTTCTGATCCACATAACCGGAACAAGGTCCCTGAAAAATAAAGGCCTGCTGAGCCCATCAGAGACTCTCAGCTCCTCTGGATCCAGATGGAAGAACTTCTCTGTTTGCTGGACGCCTTTAATTGAACCAGATTCAAGGAAAAAAAAAACTACTTGGATTTTGAGAAATTGCAAAGTCTCAAAGGGCACTGAAAAGGCAGAAGGCAAGCTAAAATGCCAAATGAAATGTCAAGTTAAACAAACTTTACCTTTCCAGGAGCTCAAACACTATCCAGACTTTACCCTTTGACAAGAGAGGAAAAGATGTGTAAATATTTGATCATGGAAACAAAAAACATGCAGCACTGCTGCTACTACAAAACATCACATCAACATCACATCCTGGTATGAATCCATCAAAAGGTTCTCAGGTATTCAGTCTGATTTATGACCTCCCTCTTCAGGTATAGTTGCCTTGCCCAACAGCACCTACATGATGGTGATGATGGCGGGCCTCCTTAGCAAACTAGTGAAGCAACCAGGACATAATCCCTCTGAGGCTTGTGACTTCCACTAAACACTGACACTTGTGTAAACAAAAGCCACAGTTGTGTTAACAAAAGCCACAGTGCTGTTGGTGGTGGATGGGAGCTTAAGACAACAGAGCACATGCATTTATGAACACCCTATATTACACACAAATAGGACACATTTGTAATCCTACATTTCAATGAGATTTATGTCACTTCATAAAATCCTTTAAATGGTTCCAGAATAACTGATGTTGTAGTTCAAGAAAGAAAGATATCATGAGATATGAGTGAGGTGCCATCAGCCCACCGTCCTGTGGTCTCACCTTGACATTGTCATTGATCTTGAAAGTAAACGTTTCATTCCACTCTGGACTTTTGCTGTTTGACACACTTTTAGTCCTGTAGATTCTTGTAGATGTTGAGGGCAGACACACAGTAACATAGCAGTCTGACTCAGAACCTGGTGTTTGACATCAAGAGAAGGATTAATAGACGGGGTTCATGCAACAAGCGTTGGTCATACAATGTTTACCCTGCGCATAACGAAACCCAAGTATTTGTAACTTAAGTCATTAATATGGACAGCATGCTAGCAGCGGATATAATATAATAATAAAATAATATCTGCAATCACATCTGGTCCATCCACACAAAAGCAGCTCAGTTTTTTTTTTCCTTTCCAGTTTTCCTTCAATTTAACTTCAGATATTGCCTTATTTAGTCAAGAATATATAGAAAAACAGGATTTGAAACCAAATTTTGAAGCGCTTGAACTGTTTTGCATCAATCCGGTTAGCGTAAGCAGTGTTTCATTGGGCTGACCCGATGATGTTCTGGAACAGGAAACAAAAGCGACTTTGAATGAAACGTTTGTAAAGAGAACTCCACTCGCAATGCAAAAGATCCAAACGCTTCATATTTCTGAAGGGGGTGATCACACCGAGACACCATGCATGAAACGCATTACCAGCAAATAACAGCCCTTTTTCCTTTGGGCTGTTTTCTTTTTACATCAGTGCATACCTTGTATATGTGGAAGTTAAGTAACAAGATTTCATGATAACATAAAGTGTGCAAGTCACAACATGTTCATTAAGATAAACTGATAGCAATGCATACCATAATCAAAGGAGATGATGTTCTCTGCTCGCAGTACGGTGACACTCAGCGTCCAGCTGGTCACATTCCTCTTCTGCTGATTAAAACAAAACATGAAATCATGAGGCCATAAATACAGAAGCCCATTCCCACCACACACAAAAAAATATATATATATATTTTTTTTTTGGTCCTAATTTTTTTTTTGTGTGTGTGGCGGGAATGGGCTTCAATAGTTCGTGGACTGACAGTCGATGAGATTCACTGCGCACGGAAGACAGAGGCCCAATCCCAATCTCCACCCTTACGGACTCACGCACATTGAGGCGCGCTTCCATGAAGTCCTTGAGGATTTAGGGGTGTCCCATTGTCAAATGGTGGAGTGCCTGAGTACGGAAGCGCATTCATTCACTGGATAAAAAAGAAAATGGTGTTTTTTATGCTAGCGTACAGGTAGCGTAGCTAACAAGGAGACTGACGATTGTTGATGAAGCAGCAAAACATGTTTTTCCAGGAAACCGAGGAAATGGCCGAGCAAACGTTGCATGACAATGGTTTATGGGATTTTCTTTGAAAGCGAGGTGTTGCAGAGGAAAACATTGACCGAATGCAACAAGACAGACGTCTTCTTAGACCGTCCCGTTGCCTCAGCTGTACTCCTTGAGGATCTAGGATTTTTAACAGGTGCCGCACAGTTCTTTGAGTCACTACCAAACCAGATTGGATGCATTTCAAATGCATGAATTTGTATCCATGAAGCATCCCGTGTTGGTTCAACTGCTCCTGCAGAAACGGAACGACATCCAGCACGTCATATTGTTCAGGCTTTCCGCCTGAACAATCCTTACGCCTTGAGATGCCTGCGCAGTGTTGACATGCTAAATGTAATACCATCCTCATTCTTCAGAAACATCAGTATTTTCTAGTGTCTCAAACCGAGAAGGTGTACAGCGACCCTGTACAGGTATCTGTTGGGTGGGATGTTCGGGCAGGGGTCTCGCTCTCTCTCTCCGGCCAATCACAGGAAAGCAGCGTCGGTTTGGTGGGGTTGTGGCCTGTGATTGGTGGAGCAGGGGAGGAGGCGGGTGGTTTCAGAGGAAGTATGTGTCTTGTGGTTTTCGGTACAAATAGGAAGAAAGCCTGAATGCGTCACAAGGCTTCATCTGCCCATCCCTACAGCAAACCCAAGCAGTCAGAGCTCATCCCAAAAGCAACCCCCCCAAACAACTCTGAACAAACACAGGACTATTTAAAGGGGAATGGTTGACGGAGGATCTGGAACAGGTGTGCACATCTGTGAAGTAGGACAATGAAAACAGGAGAGGGGGACAAAGCAACAACACAAAGCAACAACACAAAACACAATGCATGTAGGCCTAAAACATGTACACATACAAAACATACAGAACACTGTACATACCAGTAGTGTCTTGTTTATTTTACATCCATGTTAAAACTCAAATGGTTTGCCTTGACTTTGCATGTTATCACTCGCGCAAATAATTCACAACTCTAATGAAGTTGTAATGCAAATTTAAAAATAAAATATAATAATAATAATTGAAGCTGCGAGGATGTAAAGATGTTCATATTCAGTCTGTAAGGATGTCCATATTACATCAACATCATAGAATAATTATTGTTTAACAACGCAGAGTGCTCTTTACCAGCGTGGACATTGTTTTCACGGTGACGTTTTACAGCTGGATGAACTGGTTATGAAACACACACACACACACACACACTCCGTTGTGTTTTCAGGACTTCCTGAGGCCAGAACCACAAAGCAGGCTCAACATAACCAGGTTATCTTTTGGTTATCTGGCTTAACTAACCCTAACAACCTCAGACATGATTCCATATTTTAAAATCAACTTTTTCTCTCCTTTTTCATGTAGCTATTTTATTATATTTACATTTTAACTACATAATTGCTGCTTGCATGGATATAACTCTGGCAGACATACACATTATATTATATATGTGAGACGTTGGACTCGTGAGCCTCTGAGGCCATCGTGTGGCCTCTGGAGGGAACGCCGGGCGCTCAGAGGCTCAAGAAAGAAAACCAGCTTGTCATCGGTTTGATTAAACTGATGAAGAAGAGGAGCAGCTTGTCTTCATCACTTCTTCACACAGTGAAGATCCGCGTCTGCTGCTGAGGCCTCAGGGCACTTGGATTCTCTGCTGATTTGTGTAATTGTGTTTTTTTAAGTGTTTTGAAGTTGATTCAATTTGATTTAATTCCGTTGTACACGCCACAGGACTTTGAGTTGAATATCTGCAGTGTTTGGGAGGAGGAGGAGGAGGAAGAGGAAGGCAGCAGAGTCGTCTGTATCGTCAGTGGTTTAAAGTGCAACACAAAATAATAAAAAGCATCAAAACACAACGCAAATTAAATGTGAAAACAATTAAGAACTTTTATTTACACATTAAAAACTGTCAGCAAAACATTAGATTAAGAAAGAAAATTAAGTAGTGAAATGTAGAAATTGATTAATATCCCTGAATCTGGACAAAGTAACACGTTAATAACTGCTCATTGTTTGATTTCTTTGGAATCGTGAAACTGCTGTTAAATATGTTTTCCTGGCTCCAGACCTTTGGATCCACTCCATAAAATTGAGTTGACAGATTTGCGCAACGTCATCTTTAATATTAAACAGAAGTTTCTCGATTCCAAAGAAATCCAACAATGAGCGCCCTGACTCACGATGAGCCATTCGGCACCGAAGACGGGACGAACACGATTGAACACGATTGTCAACCTTCAGTTTTTCATTCTACCTCCTGTTATGTTGGGTCAATGTTCAACGTCTCTAAATATATGATTGACATCATTTATTCTGCTTCATATTTCATGACTTTTCCTAATTTCATCAAGATAACTGGGTAAACATCAAATAAACATGATGTGTTTTCAATGTCACAACATATGGGAAGAGCAAACGTGAAACCTGACACAGCAGCTTTCTAAACCATTTATCTGTGTGATCTTTCTTTCTGCTCTCTCAACTGAAAAAAACTGCTCAGGAAAGTGTTTCTGTCAACGAGATGATGTCACAGGATGTGTCTGAGACAAAGTCGGACGTTGAGGAGGTTCCTGATCATGAGGCAACCTCCTCTGACGAGTGCCTCAGTGTTGACCCTTTTTCATACATGTTCAGCTATTGTCATATATTTTCAGCTATTTTCATACATATTCAGCTATTCTTTTATTTTCAAATATATTTAGCTCTATTCAGCTATTTTAAGCTTTATTCCACTATCTTTAGCTATATTCAGCTGTTGTCATATATTTTCAGCTGTTTTCACATATATTCAACTATTCTTTTAATTTCAAATATATTTAGCTATATTGAGCTATTTTAAGCTTTATTCCACTATCTTCAGCTACAATCAGCTATTTTTTTTAAATTTTTCAGGCAAGGTGATTTTTAACAAGGTTATTGAGCTGAAACAATTAGCCAATTCATCAATTTAGTGATAAACAGAACATATTTAAAATGTCTCCACATCAATAATAATTTGGTTAAAAAAAGAGCGAATACCTCTCGTATCCCGCCACGTTTCATTTGAAAGAAAGAGGACGATGTCAACCCATTGGCTCTGCTTGCACCGGTCTCACAGAAAAGTGACAGACTTTCCCAGTAAAGAATTTCAAACGTCATTCATTTAGTAAATCTTTCTCTGACGGCTTCACATTTCAAAAGCTACATTGAATCTCTGGATCATCAAGTGGATGATACTTTCTTTCAATGACAATCTTAAGGTAAGATCACAGTACAATGGGCGACAAGTACCTCACTAATATCTTATCATATATTTCTTTATTGAACTACAACATGTGTGAAGCCAGTTTAATGTAGGGCAAAGGTGGAGTGTAATGACCTTTTAGAGTACAGGTAATGACCTTTTAGAGTACAGTGAGGTAGACATGTTGCCCTGGTTTGTTGCATCAGGATCTGTTGTCTTAAGCTCCCATCCACCACCAACAGCACTGTGGCTTTTGGTAACACAACTGTGGCTTTTGTTAACACAACTGTCAGTGTTTAGTGGAAGTCACAAGCCTCTGAGGGATTATGTCCTGGTTGCTTCACTAGTTTGCCAAGGAGGCCCGCCATCATCACCATCATGTAGGTGCCCTTGGGCAAGGCAACTATACCTGAAGAGGCATGTCATGAATCAGATTGAATACCTGAGAACGTTTTGATGGAGTCATACCAGGATGTGATGTATCATCACCTTCCTTTGTAGTAGCAGCAGTGCTGCATGTTTTTTGTTTTCATGATCAAATATTTACTCATCTTTTCCTCTCTTGTCAAAGGGTAAACTCTGGATAGTGTTTGAGCTCCTGCAAAGGTAAAGTTTAGTTTGCCTTTTGCCTTTTCAGTGCCCTTTGAGACTTTGCGATTTCTCAAAATCCAAGTCGTTTTTCGTAAGAAATAACATTTTATGAGGCTCACAAGGAAGTTTTTAAATCTTTAGATTATTAGTTGCCACTGTTCTTCACCTGCCACTGTATATTTGATCTGTAAAGACAATACATATGCAAATTAGTTTGAATTGTATGACTGATCTGCTTTGTCTCACGATCACATTTTGTGTCCTTTAAAGTTACATATAGTTGAAACTATACATGGTAGTATCTTGTTTATTTTACATCTATGTTAAAACTCAAATAAAAATAAACTTCCATTTTTTTTACTGACTTAGCTCCTGAGCCACTTCTCTTGTCGTTCTCCCTTCTCTTTTCTTTTAGGTACGTGTCCCTCGGGCGCTTCCACTTTCAGTGGCATAACTCCTCTGACATCAATCATTCGTGACATTGAAGCGCCCGAGGAGCAACTATGGTTCGTTCCCGTCAAGCTACCTTTAGTTCCCACGACTTCCGGGTAGAGCAAACGTGTAAAAGCTTGCACAGCAGCTTCCAAAACCATTCATTTTGGTACTCCCTCTTTCTGCTCTCTCTCTCAACTGAAAATGACTTCTAAGGAAAGGTTGTCGCATCTCTTTGACGCGTTGTCTGCGTCTCATCTGGCCAGCTTGACGCTGCCAACGCTCTTTATCCAATCAGATATGATCTCTGGTTGGAGGGGGGAAGAGGACTGAGGGAGGGGGGTGGGGGGGGTCAGTCATTACCTTAAAAGTAGCTATTAAATCCTTCAAATTGTTTGGGTTGTTTTATTTAAAGGGATATTTAGGTGGTCAACAACCCTAAAGTATTTGAGTGACACTTAAACTTGGGAAACAAGTTTGATAATTATC
The DNA here is from genome assembly GCF_023055335.1 of Clinocottus analis. Classification (NCBI taxonomy): domain Eukaryota; kingdom Metazoa; phylum Chordata; class Actinopteri; order Perciformes; family Cottidae; genus Clinocottus; species Clinocottus analis. The sequence continues at coordinate 21,396,822 of NW_027176240.1, read as the reverse complement.
ATTTTCTGGAAGTTTAAATTGCTGGGGTCAATTTTAAAAGATGGTAGTAAATTTGAACTTAACAGGAGGGTCAAAACTCGAGCAAAACCGGCGGCTATGCGTCCGTCGACTTAAAACGCAACTAGATATGTTGGCCTCCGTTGGAATTTAGTTTGAGTGGAGGCAACATCAGACTCACACACTAATTCAATATTTATCTGTTCAATACTAAATTGTCATGCATCCTCCTGGAGAGCGTGTGTCGTGTTGTGGTTGGTTGAGATTTTAAATTTTAGTGATGGTACATCAGGACTAAGAGCAATGTTGTTCAGCTGAGACATTTTTCCTTCAAATATTATTCCATCAATATTCTGTCTGTTGAACACGGGTCAGTTCAGATTGAGTAACACAGGTGGCCTGAAGAAGCTACGCACAAGAGGAGAGAGAGACTTTGACCCAACCAGTAGTTTCTGACTGAATAGCAAGAAAAGATTCTGAATACATGAAGGGTTCTGCTCAAGATTTCGTAACTTGTCCTCTGTCTTTAATTTGTTGCAGCTGCTTATGTAAATAAAATATCTGTTGAATGATAATTCTTCTTGGTATAGTTTACTTTGAGTTAAACTTCTTGGTATCGTTTACTATGAGTTAAACTTCTTGGTATAGTTTACTATGAGTTAAACTTTTTGGTATAGTTTACTATGAGTTAAACTTCTTGGTATATTTTACTATGAGCTAAACTTCTTGGTATAATTTACTATGATATAAACTTCTTGGTATAGTTTACTATGAGTTAAACTTCTTGGTATAGTTTACTATAATATAAACTTCTTGTATTTATATATATATATATACATATATATATATATATATATATACATATATATATATATATATATATACATATACATATATATATATATATATATATATATATATATATATATATATATATATATATATACATATATATATACAATAAGTTTATCCCCACAATATATATATATATATATATATATATATATATATATATATATATATATGAGCCAGCAAGTCCATGTTTAATTGGCCGGGGGAGGGGCTTGGAACCGCCTGGCCGCTGAAATCACCCCTCTAGCTGAGGTACAATGGCCCGATCCAATCAGCCGGGGCCATTTAAACAGGTGTACTGCAGCGGTGTCGGTCTTTCCAAAGTCCTGACTGCAGGTAACACAAAGTTGTTAGTTTCAAACTTCTTGGTGTAGTTTACTATGAGTTAAACTCCTTGGTATATTTTACTATGAGCTAAACTTCTTGGTATAGTTTACTATGAGTTAAACTTCTCGGTATAGTTTACTATGAGTTAAACTTCTCGGTATAGTTTACTATGAGTTAAACTTCTTGGTATATTTTACTATGAGCTAAACTTCTTGGTATAGTTTACTATAAGCTAAACTTCTTGGTATAGTTTACTATGATATAAACTTCTTGGTATAGTTTACTATGATATAAACTTCTTGGTATAGTTTACTATGATATAAACTTCTTGGTATGGTTTACTATGATATAAACTTCTTGGTATAGTTTACTATGAGCTGAACTTCTTGGTATAGTTTACTATGATATAAACTTCTTGGTATAGTTTACTATGATATAAACTTCTTGGTATGGTTTACTATGAGTTAAACTTCTTGGTATAGTTTACTATGAGTTAAACTTCTTGGTATAGTTTACTATGATATAAACTTCTTGGTATAGTTTACTATGATATAAACTTCTTGGTATGGTTTACTATGATATAAACTTCTTGGTATGGTTTACTATGATATAAACTTCTTGGTATAGTTTACTATGAGCTGAACTTCTTGGTATAGTTTACTATGATATAAACTTCTTGGTATGGTTTACTATGATATAAACTTCTTGGTATGGTTTACTATGATATAAACTTCTTGGTATGGTTTACTATGAGTTAAACTTCTTGGTATAGTTTACTATGATATAAACTTCTTGGTATAGTTTACTATGATATAAACTTCTTGGTATAGTTTACTATGATATAAACTTCTTGGTATAGTTTACTATAAGCTAAACTTCTTGGTATGGTTTACTATGATATAAACTTCTTGGTATAGTTTACTATGATATAAACTTCTTGGTATAGTTTACTATAAGCTAAACTTCTTGGTATGGTTTACTATGATATAAACTTCTTGGTATAGTTTACTATGATATAAACTTCTTGGTATAGTTTACTATGAGCTGAACTTCTTGGTATAGTTTACTATGATATAAACTTCTTGGTATAGTTTACTATGAGTTAAACTTCTCGGTATGGTTTACTATGAGTTGAACTTCTCGGTATAGTTTACTATGAGCTGAACTTCTCGGTATAGTTTACTATGAGCTGAACTTCTCGGTATAGTTTACTATGAGCTGAACTTCTCGGTATAGTTTACTATGAGCTGAACTTCTCGGTATAGTTTACTATGATATAAACTTCTTGGTATAGTTTACTATGAGCTGAACTTCTTGGTATAGTTTACTATAAGCTAAACTTCTTGACGAGAGTTACATGGTTGAGTGAGAACCAGCGTAGCAGCCGCCCCAAGGTCCTAGTGCCCTACGGCTGAGTATGATGATAGGCTATTGGACTGTAATTTGAAGGGGGAGAAAATATACAAACAAGAACTTGCACACATATGTAGCATGTTAGAGTTATAAATAACTTTTCCATGTGAGAAACAATAGTGTATTTTAATGACGTCACCAAAATAAAAATTAAAAAAATGTTTTTTTCTTTAATTTGCGGGGAGGATGGGGCTCAACATTTTTAGGCAATGAGAATTTTTTGGACACCCCTGATTTAATGTATCAGGTGCTTGTGGAGGAAAGCCAGACAACATCAAGCCCTGAGCGAATAAGTTAACGTCGAGTAAATCAAGAACACAGCCGAAAGAGTGGCGCAGGGTGAAGGACGTGCTCAGTAATGAGGAGCACTAAAGTTGCTTGGCCTAAAGCAGCGGTTTTCCAACCTTTTTTTTTGTCATGCCCATCTTTTGGAGGAAGAAAAATGTTCAGATATACAAAATTAACTTTTCTTGTGATGACCTCATTGGTAGATAAATACTGAAAAGCATTGTGCTTTACAGAAAAAGGAGTACATTCCAGACATGCAGGCAGCGTCATCAGCTGTGAACTTTATATCTCCCCCATATCAGGATGGTTCGATCCAACATGACACACGCTGAAAACATGAAGCGCAAAACAAGTTTCAGTTGGGTATTTTTACTGAGGCAAAGGCCCGCGACCCACCAGTTGAGAACCACTGGCCTTAGGCCAGAAGAGTGTCGATGACGCAAACAGGGTTTCTGTTCACCGACATCTACCCAAACCGGATCTGGATAAGCTCCTTTTTTTTAAAGTCAGAGTCTATCTTGTTCTGACTTGTTGGATGTGGAATGCGTTTTTTTTTTTCCTGAGGCTGAGAGACAAAAATGCAGATACCGTCAACGGGGGGAGACTTTCTTATCCAACCAAAACAGGACCCGGCGTGGATGTAGTTTCTGACTGAATATAAGGGGGGGGATCTGAGCACATGGAGGCTTCTGCTCAGGTTATTGTAACGTGACTTCTGTTCCCAGACATTAGTCCAGACCTACTCATCAAGACCACAGTCCAGCTGCTTTCGTGCAACCCTCTGCCCTTCGTAATGGCAACGGTGAGTACAAAAGAAAAATCATCACAATACTCGCATATGGTTGTATTTGTAGCGGCGTTCCGTCTGCATTTTCATAACGCAGCTAAAGAGCAGCGGGCACTGAGTTTTCTCGCACGCGTGTAAATCAGACCGTCCGATTCCGTTTCTTTGTCCTTTATTTCTTAACCAAAATATACAAAATAATAAACGTTCAAAAACAATATACGGTTCATTGATCACACGGTAAAAAAAATGTCTGCTCTCAACCCTGATGCGGCTCTTTCCACTTCACCTGATGCCATTATGACATCATTTAAAACACCTGGTGCGAGTGTCTGTCATTAACATAAACATCTTTAAATAAAATTCAAAAATAAAGTTCCTCCGCAGTGAGCATAATTCTACATACTAAATTCTAAATACTTCTGATATTTTAATTAATATAAAACACACTTGTGGCTCTTACAGTATTGTTTGCTTGATATTCAAGTTTGTGGTGCTGTTAATTTATTTTTCATTTCTACTGCATTATGTTTTTGTATCATTCCAAGGCAATGTATTCATTTAGCGCCCAGAAGTGATTTTTAAGAGAAAAGGTCAATGAACACGTATTTCATTCTCAAAAGAATTTAAAATAGTTTGGGAATAAAATAATAAAAGCAACACCATGCCGTGTCATCAAATGTACATTTTACTGATAGTCTAGGAAAGTGTGCAGCTCTGGGAAGTTGAAATTGTGTTTAATTGTATCACAGCTTAAAGTCTGAGCGCATAGTTTTGACAATATTACTAACCTTTGTGTTGTTGCACCTTGCTGCAGAGGAATGAGGTCATCCCAGATTTAGTTTTTAAACGTAAAACAACTCGTCATATTCTACTAGTTGCTGTTTGTGAAACAATTTTACTTGCCAAGCATATTAAGTCTAATGAATCTCCACAACAGTGAAAGCTTTCACTTGTAATCTGCATTGTATCTTTACTGCAAAAGTAGTTGTGTAACATTGTTCCAGTAAGAAGACATAACTTACATCCTGCAACCCGTCATCACCGACACTGTTAACGCCTCTTTGACTTTGCATATTGACACTAGTGGTAGATGCATAACTCGTGTTTTTTTTAACTGTTTGGTAATTTGTGCTGATTTCAGCCCCACATTTGAATTTCGAAGTTTAAAATGACACATTTTGTGTTTTCTTGTATGTTTTATGGCCTTATGATTTCATGTTTTGCTTTTTTCAACAGAAAAGAGATGTGACCAGCTGGACGCTGAATGTCACCGTACTGCGAGCGGAGAACATTTTCTCCTACGATTATGGTATGCATCGCTATCAGTTTGATCTGAATGAACATTTTGTGACTTTACACTGCACACTTCATGTTATTTAACCCGTTATGTTCGTCTCAGGTACAGCCGCGATAGAAATGTGACCCGCTGCATGTGTAATCATCCAAAAATTGTCAGAAACCAAAAAATCATAGTATAGTTTGTATTTCGTCACCAACACTATTAACGATACAATCAGTATGCAGTAGAATGGAGTTATTCACCCCTTCATAGATTATAGTTCAATTATGGATAACTCATAAAAAATACATGCTTTGTAGGTACTTTGGAAAAAAACCATAACCTGTATTTTTTTCCTACATTGTATTTGCATTTTGAAACTTTTTTCCATGGGGTAATGCAGATAAATAACGAGACACTCTCTGCTGTGCTCACACACAATTCAGCCAGATGACTCACGTGGATATGTATTGAAAGTTAACTTCATTTATGTTTATTTAGTGTTAAAGGGTCATTTCTAGAACTACTTTCTATATGGAGTTTGGAATGACCAGCTCACAAGGAGGACGACTGCGTTTCATAATTATTTGACACTTTGACGTCGCGCTTGGAGGAAAATGTGCATCACTTTCCTCATCTGAAGGTTCATAATCAGTAAAATTTTAATCTGAAGATGGTCTTCATCTTCAGACACATCCTCTATTTACCTGTCGTGACCAAGGATGATTCTTCACACTGACTACACTAATTAAGGCAAATAGAAGAAGTTTTAAAAAGAAAAAAGGTATTTTTTTCATAGATTTCCAAACTTTGAAGCAGGTGAAGTTGAGCTACATGACTGTACGGTTGATTTCCGCGCAAACACCAAAGACACAGCAACGGGGAGCAATTCAGGGTTAAGAAATGGGGTTCAAACCTTGAAGCACCAGATGTGATTGCCAGTGCATAACATGCTTTTCCAACAAAACCTTTTTCTAGACCTTTAACACCAACATTCAGTGTAATTTAGTGAGCAGATGACGGCAAAATAGGTCATTATATCCTTATTAATGACTTGAGTTACAAATTCTTGGGTTTCGTTATGCGCAGGGTAAACATTGTATGACCAACGCTTGTTGCATGAACCCCGTCTATTAATCCTTCTCTTGATGTCAAACACCAGGTTCTGAGTCAGACTGCTATGTTACTGTGTGTCTGCCCTCAACATCTACAAGAATCTACAGGACTAAAAGTGTGTCAAACAGCAAAAGTCCAGAGTGGAACGACACGTTTACTTTCAAGATCAATGACAATGTCAAGGTGAGACCACAGGACGGTGGGCTGATGGCACCTCACTCATATCTCATGATATCTTTCTTTCTTGAACTACAACATCAGTTATTCTGGAACCATTTAAAGGATTTTATGAAGTGAAGTCTCATTGAAATGTAGGATTACAAATGTGTACTATTTGTGTGTAATATTGGTGTTCATACATGCATGTGCTAATCTATACACAATGCCAAGCAATTTGAACTCATGTGAAACAGTTTTACAAATACACACATCATAAACCTGTACAGATCTATTATTTCAACTTCACAGATCTGATCATGTTCACCTTTGAAAAGCTTCCTGTGTTTCTGAATGTCCAAAATATTTGTGACATTCGGTCGTATTTGTTAGAGATTGTTAACTGTGTGCAAACATCTTCTGTAAAAATACAAAACAAGAACACACATGTCAAACGTTCAGAGTGAAGCCACACCCTGCGTTAAGGACTTTTCTATTTCCAGAACCATCTCGAGGTGAACCTGTATGATGAAGACCCGATGAAGACTGACAACCTGATCTCCTCCCTGAAGTGTGACATCAGCAGTCTGACTGCGGAAAAGAAGGAAACCAAAGAGTTCGTCATCGACCCTAAGGTACAAGTATCAAACGCGCTTTAGACACTTGCATGATCCATCCATCCATTATCTGTGACAGACATTGGAGGAAGGCAGGGTTCACCCCGCCAGACTCTCAGGGGGCTCACATTCACACCTATGGGCAGAATAGAGCCACCAATTAACTGCATGTCTTTGGACACTGTGGGAGGAAGAACCCAGCGAGAACATGCAAACTCCACACAGAAGGGATCGAACCCGTGTCCCTCTTGCTGTGAGGCTACAGTGCTAGCTAGACGCAGCCCCATCTGCGTGATGATGATGATGATGTTGATGAAGTGTTGATGTAGTGGAAGACTGCCAGACAACGAGAAACTAAAACCAGACAGGGCTGTCAAGAATCAGCAGTCAGAAGTAAAGCTGTCGGTGGTTATTAAAAGTTATTGAGCTGGAACAATTAGCCAATTTATTAAAGAACAGAACATATTTAAAATGTCTCCACATCAATAATAATTTGTTGAAAAAAAAGAGTGAAGAGTTTCAAACATCCTTCATTTAGTAAATCTTTCTCTAACAGCTCCACACTTCAAAAGCTACATTGAATCTCTGGATCATAAAGTGGATAATACTTTTACTTTGAAGGTCAATCTTAGGGTAAGATCACAGTACAATAGGCGACAAGTACCTCACTAATATCTTATTATATCTTTCTTTATTGCACTACATGTGTGAAGCCTTCCTATATAGGGCAAAGGTGGAGTGTAATGACCTTTTAGAGTACAGGTAATGACCTTTTAGAGTACAGTGAGGTAGACATGTTGCCCTGGTTGTTGCATCAGGATCTGTTTTAAGTTCCCATGCACCACCAACACAACTGGGGCTTTTGTTAACACAACTGTGGCTTTTGTTAACACAACTGTCAGTGTTTAGTGGCAGTCACAAGCCTCTGAGGGATTATGTCCTGGTTGCTTGACGAGTTTGCTAAGGAGGCCCGCCATCATCACCATCATTTAGGTGCCCTTGGGCAAGGCATTTAACCCACAAACTATGCCTGAAGAGGGAGGTCATGAATCAGATTGAATACCTGAGAACCTTTTTGATGGATTCGTACCAGAAAATCATAAATTTTGTAGTAGCAGCAATGCAGCACATTTGTTTCCATGATTAAATATTTACTCATCTTCTTCTCTCTTGTCAAAGGGTAAACTCTGGATAGTGTTTGAGCTCCTGCAAAGGTAAAGTTTGTTGAACTTGACATTTCATTTGGCATTTTAGTTTGCCTTCTGCCTTTTCAGTGCCCTTTGAGACTTTGCAATTTCTCAAAATCTAAATAATTATTCATAAGAAATTAAGTTTTACATAATACAAAAAGCGAAGATGCGTTTTCTCTTATGCTGTTTGGGCCATACATTTAATTTTAAAAAGTGCAATTTAAAATGTTTATAGTATACTGTATGTGATCTATATCATACAATAAGTACAGTGTTTTGTATAAATTGCTTGTCTGACCTGCAAATGTTAAATTGATCGAGTCCATACCAGTTTCTCTGAGCAGTTCCAAAACAACAAACGTTCAAAATGAAAAGGCTCAATATTCAACTCATTTGTTTCACTTTTTGCAAACTTACTTAAGCTGTAGGACTCTGTAAGAAGTTGTCTGATTATACTTCTGCCTGCATTACACTTAACTATTTAATTAAGACTTAGCACTTTCCTTTGTCATCAGTCATTTATGATCTGGTATTGACATGAAATAATGTTCAAGCATGCTTTGGAAGAGCTCTCCAAAAGTCTCTACCCAGTTAAATATGTTAATAAAACAAACATCAGTCAGATGAACACTATGTGAATATTGATTTTAAAAATGTATCTCTTTTCTGTTTTTTTTAGTGAGAGGAAAGTGTCCAGTCACATCCACGATGGCCCCTCAGTGGTAAGCACTCTACATACACACCCAATGAAGACTAAACCAAAGAAAATCTGTATATAGCAACCAAATACCAAAAGGTGATCAGTGGAAGGTTTATATCTCCATATACTGCACACCATTCTCCCAAACTGGTACCGCTCCGTCCACTGGAGCAGATCTGAGGCACCTTTCCGGGTCAGCTCAGTCAAGGGGCTGGTCAGATCTGCAAAGTTTGTGGTCAACTGTCTGTAATAACCTTTTTTTTATGTCTTGGGTCGCTGGCAGGCTGCGATCGCGAGTGGTTGACCTGCCCGTTGCCCAAGTGGTACCCTAAATGCCGTACCTCCCTCCGTCATACTGCACACTTCCCCGGGTTGGCGGTGAGCCCCGCCTGCCTTGGGGACTCCAGCACCGTGTCCACCAGCTGCATATGCTCCGCCCTGGTGGTGCTGTGGATGATTACGTTATCCAAGTAGGCGGCAGCATATGCAGCGTGCGGACCAGCACCTAGTCCACTAGGGACCGAACAACCCAAAGGGAAGTTTGGTGAATTGGTACAAACCAGAGTGGAGAAGGCTGTCTATTCCTTGGACTGTGGTGACAGAGAAATCTGCCAGTAGCCCTTGGTCAAATCCAGCGTTGTAAATAAACGCCCTGAGCCCAGTCGGTCCAGGAGCTTGTTGGCAAGGCGCATTGGGTCCGCGTCGAAACATGACACTTCATTCACTCTGCGATAGTCTATGCAGAATCGTATAGACCCATTAGGCCCCAGCTCCTCTCTCACTCAGATACAGCGCCCACCCGTGAACTGTTCCAAGACCACGTTCTTCAACACTTCCTGCGCCTCTGCCGGGCCCCAGGGTTGCAGCCATCTGGTGGGTCCGTCCTTTCGGCGCTGGGCAAAAGTGAACGGCCAGTCTTCGGCCATTAGCCCGGCCTCGCGGAACCGCTGGTAGTCCTCCGAAGACTGAACCAGTCGGTCCACAAGTCTGCGTAAACCTGCTTGGCTGCCGGGGGGCGGCCCCAGAGCCGCTGTCTGCAGGAGCCGAACTACCCACTCGGCCGCAGGCCAGACGCATGTCCCCAATGTTGCCTCGAATGAGTCCAGGAACGACTGTCGGCCGCTGCTCATCCGGTGTAGGGGCCACCCCTGCCGGGTGGCGATCTGCTCCAGGGGGTATGCCTCTCTGCGTTGGCCTGGCGAGCCTCCACGAAGTGTTGGTTCATCTGCATCTGCTCCTGTTGCATGGCATGATCCCCGCCAGATCAACCCCAGCGCCACAATCAGCTGGGTCGGCACTTCCGGTTGCTGCTCTTTGCAATCGACGTGCCCGCCCTCCGTTGGGCACCACTGTAACAATCCTCCTTTGCCCCAGCGAGTCTCGGGCAGCACAAAGAGAGCAACACGCTGGGATTTGAGGTGTCTTAATGTTTTTTTTGATTCAACTCAGGCGTACAGGTATTTGGCTATTCCGGTTGCGTCGCCTCTGCTTCCCGCTCTTCTCCTTTCTTTAGTCTCTACTTGTGCAATTAACAGGAAGATGCATAAATCACATGTTGCCCCACAGCTGAAGGCGCTTGCACCTGTTCCCTAAACCACACCCTCGGTCAGTTCCTTCTGCAGCTGAGTCTACCTAACCTCGCTCCGTCGCCACAGTCACTTTCTGGATGAGGAAACAGAGCCACATCATCTGCAAAGAGCAGTGATGCAATTCTGAGGTCTCCAAACTGTACACTCCCTTCCCCCAAGAATATTGATGGGTATTTCCCTCAAGTCCTCAAACTCTGCCTCCTCCACAGAGGACATCTTGGCCAATGAGCTCTTTCCACCACTTAACAATATCTCCAGTCTGGATCAGCAGTTCTCCTCCCCTACTTAACACAGCATGAGCTAGCTGCATGAGCTAGCTGTGTGTGGGGATATCGCTGCAGTATAGCCAGTTGAATCGATTAAAGTGGAAGTGTATCCTGAACTTGAATCTTTTCATAATTCCTTTTGGCTTTCTTATTCAACAGAAGGAAATGATCTCCTATTTCACCTTGAATGTCACCGTACTGAGAGCAGAAAAAAATCCATCCAAAGATTACTGTAAGTAATATGTGCTGTGCATGTTTTGTAATAACACTTAATCCCTGTTAAAGATATTTGTTTTTATTTTTAAAACATTTCACATGAAACTGATGTGGGTTAATCATTGCATAGCTGAAACGGTCTTCTTTCCTGTCTCTCGGTTAGTGTCGCAATCCGACTGCTACGTGATTCTGACTCTCCCGACGGCGACGGCAAAAACCTACCGAACGACAACTGTGTCGAACAAAAACGACCCAGAATGGAATGAAACGTTTACCTTTCGGGTCCCCACCCATGTGAAAGTGAGTCTACTCAATATTAGCATTAGCATGACACAAAACACAAGCGTCTGACTGACAGCTGTTCACTCAGCAGAGACTTGTTTAGAATGTACTAATAGTTTATTACATATGAATAACATTTGAATATTGCAAAGTCGTTGGCGATTGGACTCCATCCATACTCCATGTCCCTCAATCAGCTGTAATCCTTCGGAAAAAGACTGAGATGTATGAATTAGATAGTGTAAAGAGTCGTCTTTTCTGAAATACCGCTGAAGAATCATTTGTCTCGTCCATTGTGGGAGGAACCAGTACAGTTAGCAGAAAAGCTCACTGAGTCACAGCTTTTTACTTCTACTTTTCTGTTTCCCCAGAACGTTTTAGATGTCAAGCTCTATGATGAGGACCCTTTAGCGCGTGATGACCTGTTTGGAGAGCTTCTGTTTGATGTCACAGGACTCACAATCGGGAAGAAGGAGACCAAAGTCTTCACTGTAAACCCAGAGGTAAAAGCAACAAGAGAACAACACTTGCTCTGTAGGATTGTAACACACTGAGGGCTGAGCTGTTACAACTTGACCATGAAGAATGATTATGGTTGAAGGATTTTTCTTGTTCACTTTTCTATAGACCGGGGGCAAACTTCTGATGGCGTTTGAGCTACTTCAGAGGTAACTGTATATTACTGTTTTTACTTTGTTGTCCACTATCAACAGATAATACACTGTATGAACCGGTTAAACATAATGAACCTGTCTTTTTGTAGTGAGGACCCAGCTTGTGAATATCGCACTAATGGCGTCCTTGTGGTAAGATTTATCGAATGACATCATCAATATACACCTTAATAAATACACTCAGGAACCATGGTTACATCAGTACTCTATTCTCCATGTTGGCTGGAGAATAGAGTGTGACATTCCATCAATTACACTTACTCAGAAACAATGCTTTTGTGAACTACACAGTATGATCATTGCTGAAGGAAAAAAGCACTGCTATTAACAAGCAGGTTTTAAATGAGGAACTGAAGACTGTGGTTGTGGTGCAGAGGTCTAAACTTCTCACAGCATGGTGAAGACTTAACAATCTAACAAGCTGTCTTGAATCCTAAAACTATTTATAGATATATGAGCATTTAGCTGTCTCTTGACACACAGTAGGCGGGTCCTGACGCGTGTGAGAATAATTATTAATACATTAATCTTATTTTGAATTCCCTCACCAGAGTAACTGATCTCTCTTTGTGTCTTCCAGGCTGCGCCGTTATCTGTACTGGACATTAACATTGAGAAGCTACAAAGGGGTGACCGTATGTATTCTATTCAATTAATTAAGTCAGGTTAAAGTTACTTTAGCTTTCATTGCCCTCTTCCCCAAATACTTTGAGTGAAGGATTCAGGTCAGCTTTACAGATATGAAAGACCGTCCTGTCATGGGACTCAAAACAAATCGTGAAAATCGCATAATATGTGATATTAAATTCAAATGATCATATTTGACCATGTGTCGTGTAAAAGAGGTGACTTGTTACTAACCCTCAGTTAACAAACTATTACTTTAATTTTTACTTTGGCGGATCAAGCATTTCAGCATCTTCACAACGTTCAGCTCTTTTAGCAAGGAGCTGGTGAACATAGTGCTTCAGTTCTTGGAGCTAAAAGTTAATATTAGAATTACAAAACACTCAGTATCCAAAGACACAACTCAAATTAGTAATAATGAAGTTCAGTAACTGCTGGATGCATTAAAAATACTGTTTGCCATATCAACTGTAAGACATGGGCTCTGTGGCAAACCAAGATTGCCATGCGCTGTTACTTGTATCTATCTATGAAGCTGGTGCCTCACTAGCTAACCTAAACTGACCTACTCACCTTCCTGTAGCTACCAGCACATAGCCTCACTAGCTAACCTAAACTGACCTACTCACCTTCCTGTAGCTACCAGCACATAGCCTCACTAGCTAACCTAAACTGACCCGGTCACCTTCCTGTAGCTACCAGCACATAGCCTCACTAGCTAACCTAAACTGACCCGGTCACCTTACTGTAGCTACCAGCACATAGCCTCACTAGCTAACCTAAACTGTCACGTTCCTGTAGTTAGCAGCACATAGCCTCACTAGCTAACATTTACGTTTGGCGATTGACTTTAAATGTAATCTACTCACGCGACTATTTTGCAACTCTTTTGGTGTGAACATGACATGAGTGGCTGTTCAGGCTCTTTAAAATGTACAGACCCTCCCACTTATTGCCAGTTCAACCAGCTCAGGAAGGAGTTTAATAACAAAAACGTATAACTTTCCAAGCACTAACAACATTGGTATTTATCAGTTTCAGCTTGAGGATGTTCTCTTGTGGGTACATTTCTTTCACCAGGTCTGTGGGACAAGGTGCTGACACTGAGGGGTGCCTATCATGAGAATCACACAATTAATGCAAAAGACTCCCCAAAACTGCGATTCTACGTCAACAGAGACTTGGAGACAGAACTAGGACTAGCAGTGAGTTTTAATTGCCTGTTAATTTGACCTGTTTGCTTATTTCATTCCACCTTTTCAGTGATAACTATCAAAGAAACTTTTTCTTAGTTTTTTCTTCAATGATACATCAATCTAGAAAAAAAGTGTAACATGGCATGCTGTTTTTCCTGTTCTCCATAAGCACTCTGCTTCAACCTTTTGTTTCTGCTCCTCCAAAGGAAACGTATACAAATCTCAATCCACTAACAGCAGAACAGGCAGGCAAAGTGTCCGTTTGCATTGATCAGGTAAGATGTTTGTGTGCAGCTGGGTTCACTGGTCCTTTTGTTTTGACCTGTGAAGATCTGAGGAAAGTCCGACCCAAGCATCGATGGGCCCGCTTGCTGAATTTGATCATATAGGGCTGTAGTTTAAATAATATATGTTTCATAACAATTTGCCTTTTTCTCATCACAGGACACAGTGGATTTTGACCTGGAAACACAAGAAGGGTAAGGTGCTTCCTACTTCCACTATACGTTGTTACAAAAGTATGTGAACTTTCAAATATTACACCTAAAGCCTACGTGGGCAAATAAGTGGTAGAACAGTGCCGTCCTTCAATCAGAGGCTCGGTTGTTTGATGCCCGGCTCTGCTAGTCGATGTTGTCCAACCCACTAAAATACCCCCAGACCCAAAGTATATAGACTTGGGCATCCAGCTGGGTGCAGCTAAACGACATGTTTTCACTGACCTTTTTCTGGTTTTGTTACATACGCCTTAACCCTGGAAATCCACAGCGAGGGCTTTGCGATTCGTCTGGACTTTGACATCCCAACTCAAGAGAAAGAGTTCCTGAAGAAGAGGAGCGTTGTCGTGTCACAGGCTTTGCAGAAGCTTTTTGACAATCCAACAGATCCTAAAAAGGTATAGTGCAACTGTCTCTTACTTTTTTCCCATGTATCCCCAACACCCTACCTATGTCAATTTGCTAATATTTTGTTGATCGATAAAACAATGCAATGCCCAAGAGGTGTGCCAGAAGTCAAGACCAACAAGCTACAGCACTATGACATCATGAACGCTTAACCTGTGACACACACCGCCTGCTATACCCTGACAGACAACATGACTGTGTGTACCAGGAAGACAAAGAGCTGTACTTTTCTAAATATCATTCATCATTTGATCAAACTCAAAACCTGCTCAAGCCACATACCTGTATTCTCTGTTCAGGTGCCGAAGGTAGCAGTGGTGGCTTCAGGGGGAGGGTCCAGAGCAATGACGGGCCTGCTTGGTAGTCTGAGAGGCCTGAAGGATATCGGGGTCCTGGATGCCGTCACTTACATCACCGGTGTTTCTGGATCCACATGGTGAGTGAACCATTGGAGTAGTCCATGACCTCTATGCTGCTGGCACTATTTTTCAGCAGAATATCAGGAACTGTCAGTGAAACTTGGCTGAATTCTTGAATACTAGACAGCGCCATTCAACTGTGACAGAGGACTAAATTACCTTCCAAGTGTGGTCCTTGATGTAGGATGTGATAAGTGAAAGTGCATAGAGGAGGATCTGTTGCTTCGCTGTGTTAGCAGTATGCTGATGGAAGAGTGGCAGGTACTTAAGCTAGGAGTTCATTGGAGGTGAGGGGGAATAGGAAGTTAGAAGAGTTGGCTGTAGAGACTGATCGGCAAGGAGGTCCTCAGGGTGTTTGGATTTCTACCATTTGGTTTCCTCTGCGTCAACATTCTTCTATTAATCGAGTGACATATAAAGTACCGACCAGTGGACTCGATCACCATTGGCCTTGCAAAGTTCAGACTTCAATTAAAACGGCAAATGAGTCATTTTCAACCAATGACACTCAGATTCTTTACAGATAAATTTGATAAGAATTTAGTCTGGTGCAGTACTTTTTTTAAAATTATGTTGTGTATGTAATGTATAAATGGCAACCCAATCGGACTGTGTTCTCTCAGTAATAAGTGTGCCTAGTTATGTACATCTATTTTAAATCATTGTATCCCCTCATACACGTATGACTTCCCATGTGAACAGGACGATGTCTACTATGTACCAGGAAGATAACTGGTCACATCAGGACATTGACAGCGTCATCTCAGCAAAGAAGGAAATGATGACTAAAAGTATCCTGAGTGTCTTCTCTCCTGAGAAAGTCCAGTATTACAGAGAAGAAATGGCTGAGAAAGAGCAGGCCGGTTACATCGTGTCACTCATTGATATGTTGGGCCTGATCTTTGAGCAACTTGTCTTTGGGAAGGTGAGCAGCTCAACACTTTCTGTAGTCACTTTAATCATACTGTGTATTACTTTGAACGCTTAAGGATTGTGTGTAACTTTCAGAAAGTCTCTTACAGAAAGTTTAAAGACATTGGTGGCGGTTAAATTAGCAGGTGAACATTGACCAAAACAGTCATGTTACTTACACACACACACACACACACACACACACACACACACACACACACACACACACACACACACACACTGAATGTGATTGAATGATCGACATCATTTAAATAGAACACCGGGAAATAATCCTATTTAGAAAAACGTAACTATCTGTAACGTTTTTTTTTGCACCTAAATTTATTATTTTCAAAATTTTATGAATACAAATATTTGTTTTTCATTACAGAAAGTCACCAGTACCCTGTCTGAGCAGCAGAGGGCAGTGAATGAAGGCCAGAACCCTTTACCCATTTACACTGCTGTCAATATGAAGGATATGACAAAGGGCTTTCAATCTGAGGCTGGTAAATATCCTGCATGATATTTTATATTTGTATTGTTATTACTGTAATAGCTAGAAAGGACACTTAACCATGTTTTCTGGAAAGTAGAAGGTGACTGAAGCCCAATGACTATAATGTACACAGCATGTAAAATATGTATTTTGTGTAACACCTACGAAGGTCTAGTTGTTTTTAAAAGAAATGTATCATTCATTTTGCAAGAGAAATGAATATAGGAATATTGAACAAAGCCAGACTGATGACACGGTATAGATTCAGGACATGTTAAACTTGATAAATGTGAAGGATTAACACATCTTGTCCACAGAGTGGTGTGAGTTCACGCCCTATGAGGTCGGTATCCAGAAGTACGGGGCGTTTGTCCGAACTGAGGACTTTGGGAGTCGGTTCTTTCTCGGCAATTTCGTCAAGAAACTCCCAGAAGTCCGCCTCCCTTATCTGATCGGTAAGACCACTGCTTCTATTACCACGTCAATGTACGGTAGTAAATGATCAATTTAAGGTAATTGCAATTGATTTTTTTTCCAACTTAATCAGGAATTTGGAGCAGTGCTATTTCCGTCAGCATGACCCAGATGTGGACGTTCGCTACAGGGTGCAAGCCCATTTGGAGCAACTGGCTCGGACCAGAGGTCGACGACATCGGTACCACGTCATAGCTGTGATGATTCAGCAGTTTTCTGATCTCATTTCAGTAGATTGTTGACACCACATAGATGTGATAGAAACATGTAACGTTTGTACAACAAACCACAGAACAGAATAGTAAAACCTTTTTAATAGTTATATTTATTATTGAGGTTTTTTTGTTGACAGTTGAACAATGAACATTTACTGCCATTTCCTCGTCATCTTGACTAGGTTAACCTGTAATTTGTTATGATTAGGCTTCAATTATCAGAACGATGTGAACATTCAGGCTTCCTCATGTGGCTCAAAGATATATTTCAGATATGAATATTAAATGAAAAATATGGGGGGAAAAAATGCAAATTTATTTGGCAAACCCCCCCCATGTGAGTCTCGACCCAGTGTTAAGAAATTTGTCAGTAAGTGCTTACAATACAAAACCATGACGTTGTACTGTAAAGACATAATAGTGCCCACATTTATCATAATGTGTAACTTAAGGATGTGTTTTATTCCCTTATGATATATTATTACTGGGAACTCTTTGGAAATTATGTACATTGATCTTTTAATGGGATTGTTGAAAATAGGAAAAGCAGAGAATATTGTCAGCTAAAGCATTTTCTTAGATCACTCAAGAGATTTTAATGTTTACACGTAAAACCTTATTTAGAAACTTTTTTACTGTATTTATTACCACCATTGAACAGACACTCCCATGTAGGAACATAATGTATGTATTCTTGAAATGTTGTGTTCTTTTGACAGACGTTGACACTGAACCAGCAACTCTGGACACACAGCTCATCAATCCAACCACAGACGTCACCAACATAGTGACTGATTTCTTCATAAATCGTCCTGCCGTTGCTGAAATGTACAATTTCATGCGTGGGTTCTTCATGCACGTAGACTACAATCAACAGAGCAACTTTGTTGCCTGGAAAGGTAGGCACTCAAAGTCCTGCGATTGCGTTTCAACCATAATTCAAAAACTTTGGAACAATACTGAGCCTCTAGCTGCAAAGGGTACATTCTGTCCAAGTAACATGCACGGTTGAAGAGTATTTTGTAAATTGCCTGTACTTCTATAACACTTGAGTCTTCCGACCACTCGACGCACTTTTACACTTCATTCACCCATTCACACCAACTCATACCCTGACCCAAGGTGCCAATGAGGACCATCTAAACGTTCATACCACCATTCATCCACCAATAGCTCAGCCTTAAGGAGCATTTTGGGGTCAAGTTTCTTGCCCAAGGACACACTGACATGGAGAGCCCTGCTAATGGCTGCCAAGGCTCTAGAGAAGATTAGAGTTAGTAATGTGCATTAAAAAAACATTAATTCGTCCAGAAGGAGAGGGAAGAGGAGCTCAGTGTATCCTAAGATGTCTTCGGGCTGGACCCGAGCTACCTGAGCCAGCCCAAGCTATGAGCGCTGTCAAAGTGGAAAGTCTTGAGTCTACTCTTAAGTGAAGTGACTGTCTGCCCGCCGGACTGAAAGTAGAAACTGGTTCCAGAGAAGAGGAGCTTGATAACTGAAGGGTCTGGCCATAGATATTAAAACTCAGCTGTTGGGGCAATACTAATTATACTACTAATAATAAATGATCCCTTATTGGTCCGACAGTGGGGAAGTGAATTCTCTGCATTACCCATCCTTAGTTGTTAAAGGCGCAGTGGGCAACTGTGGGTTTAGTGTCTTGCTCAAGGACACTTTGGTTGCTTGTCTGAAGATTTTAAAAGTTCAACACATCATATGCATGCCAGTTATATTAGTTTTGTTTCCTAGTCGACCACCTATTTGTGCAATCTTAGTTGAAGATGTTTGTTGTCTCCTTCTCTGTTCCTGTCCAGAAACGCATCCAGATGCCTTCCCAAACCAGCTGACTCCCAGTGACTCCACCCTGCGCCTCATTGATTCTGGTCATGCCATCAATATTGGCTGTGTTCCTGTGCTGCGGCCAGAGAGAGATGTGGACCTCATCATATCTCTGAGTTACTCCTGGGATCCAGAGCACATCCTCAAGGTAAACGGAATGAGAAGGCGCTCTTATGGGACGCAAAATTATGTTTTCTGAATGTCCTTCATCAACATTAACAATACTCTCTGATCATGTCCAATCCATCAGGTCCTGGAGAAGACTGCTGCTTACTGTAAAGACCATGACATCCCCTTTCCCAATGCTGATTTTGCCAGTCTGGAAAAGGAGCCTCAAAAGGAGTTCTACATCTTCGAGGATAAGGAGAACCCCAAGGCCCCGATAGTGGTTCACTTCCCACTGGTCAATGTCACCTACAAGCAGTTCAAACAACCAGGTATGCCCATTGGAAGTAGCTGAAGTTCACTGCAACAATGTTGCTTATATTGCTTTATTCTTTTTGTTGTTGTTGAGCTGGATATCTTCAAACAATAGCAATGCACCAATAGGATGTGACCTTTCTCTGCAAGGTAGTCTCGTTATCGTAGAAGTCATGTCAGGATCTTTAACAGGGCAGGAGGCTGGTAGTGGCAGGACAGGGTACCTGTATTTCTTCCTCCCTTACTGAAGTGATACAGTATTTATTAGAGCATTGCGGCATTTATGTATAGGCAGACCTGTATTAAACATTCTACCTCATGCTGCCTATTGCCGCTAATGTTAAGCACTACAAATCGGGGACTCAACCAATCAACATGAACTTCTAAATTACTAAGGATCTGCTGTATTACTGATGACTAGGTGCCATTCTACTTGAAGGGCAACAAAACTGCCTGATTTTCTGCATCCAATAAGAACTAAACCTATACTTGTGTTTTATAATATGCTTCATAGGACATGATTTAACCAATTGGATCATCTTATGACTTTACAGGCGTCAAGCGTGAGACTGAGGAAGAGTTCAAAGCTGGGGAGGTGGATGTTCGCAGCAACGACTCTCCATACCTCACCAAGAACTTCACCTACTCAGAAAAGGATTATGATGCTCTGGTGGACCTGACCACTTACAACATATTAAACAACAAGGAGAGCATCCTTGGAGCCTTGCGTAAGGCTATGGAGAGGAGCGCATCCAAGACCAAGAAATAAAGGATCAGGGTTACATGGTAAAAAACAAGAGAGATGACATAACCGTAAGAAACAAATGTAAACCAGGTTAAACGCAGATTTAAAGTATTGTTCAGAAAGTGGAAAGTGATGGAGAGGTGCTGGGGGAGAGAGCCTGTTTCCAGGTCCCTGGACAGAGTAAGGGGGTTTTAATGGAAATTTATCATAGATTAAGGCCTGGATTGAAACTTCCCCTTAGGTACAAGTTACCAGGTAGAACACTCTGATAATTCACAGCTACATGTGTTACCTATTCATACAGAGCCTAATAGACTATAAACAAAGGCATTAACTGTGAATCGTCAGGGCCTAACGGTAAAGGGACTATGTGCATTGAACAATAAGGAGCCTCCTGTTGGTGGCGTTTTTACGACTTTACACTCCCTATGACTGCAAACACATTCATATCTCACGCGCTGTGGAACAGAGCAGGGTTTATATATCCACCTTTCTCTGCATTATCTATCTGTAATACGTATGTTTTATTTCTTATAAGGCTTTCTAGGGCCAAGGTGTTTTGGCGCTGCAGACCAGATAACGGTAGCAGCTATTTCCTGGTGGTGGAGTACTTATATAGTGTGTTTACTCTGCATCATAATGTTTGATATTTGTAACTGATGTAATCTGTGTATTTCCTTGTTTACAAGCTTTATCAATTTGTCCTGTATTACTATGTACTACTGAGAAGTCACTGTAAGGTATCCTTGATTGTCTTGAGCTATGAGCAGGTGTTGCCAACTCGTCCTGACTGAGTGTGCATCGATATTAAACAATTCTAGAAAAGTTAAGGAGCTTCTCCCAAAGGCCAGCAGAGTAACGTAGATCCCCTTTAGCTTGGGGCCACAAGTAGATCCCCCTTGGCCTGAAGAATGGCCTGCGTGCTTTGTGTAATGGAGTACTTATTCCCGAGTAAGTCAGGACATTTTATTGGACAAAGCGTGTAGGATCCCGATTGTCAGGTCAATCGTAGACTTTGATTTTGAAAATCTCAGTACTTTTTGGCAAAACACCTCTTTAGCTCAAGTTTTTAATTCTTTACGGGTGTTGCGAAAATATTTAGCTCTTCCTTCTTTATCTGGTGAAATAAACTGCACGACTGCACGATACAACTTGTTTGCAGCCTTTTTGATCGGTTAATTAATCTGTTTCTTGATCGAGTCTCCACAACGTCATCATCCAGCCCCGGAGGTGAGCTGAGCTGCATCCCCACGGCTACATAAGTACGCCCCTTGTCCTCCAGTGTGTAGTCCACACCGCAACCTGCCTCCCTTGTCTTCCAGTGTGTAGTCCACACCGCAACCTGCCTCCCTTGTCTTCCAGTGTGTAGTCCACACCGCAACCTGCCTCCCTTGTCTTCCAGTGTGTAGTCCACACCGCAACCTGCCTCCCTTGTCTTCCAGTGTGTAGTCCACACCGCAACCTGCCTCCCTTGTCTTCCAGTGTGTAGTCCACACCGCAACCTGCCTCCCTTGTCTTCCAGTGTGTAGTCCACACCGCAACCTGCCTCCCTTGTCGTCCAGTGTGTAGTCCACACCGCAACCTGCCTCCCTTGTCGTCCAGTGTGTAGTCCACACCGCAACCTGCCTCCCTTGTCGTCCAGTGTGTAGTCCACACCGCAACCTGCCTCCCTTGTCGTCCAGTGTGTAGTCCACACCGCAACCTGCCTCCCTTGTCGTCCAGTGTGTAGTCCACACCGCAACCTACCTCCCTTGTCGTCCAGTGTGTAGTCCACACCGCAACCTACCTCCCTTGTCGTCCAGTGTGTAGTCCACACCGCAACCTACCTCCCTTGTCGTCCAGTGTGTAGTCCACACCGCAACCTACCTCCCTTGTCGTCCAGTGTGTAGTCCACACCGCAACCTGCCTCCCTTGTCGTCCAGTGTGTAGTCCACACCGCAACCTGCCTCCCTTGTCGTCCAGTGTGTAGTCCACACCGCAACCTGCCTCCCTTGTCGTCCAGTGTGTAGTCAACACCGCAACCTGCTTCCCTTGTCCTTCAGTGTGTAGTCCGCAACCGGCCTCCCTTGTCGTCCAGTGTGTAGTCCGCAACCGGCCTCCCTTGTCGTCCAGTGTGTAGTCCACACCGCAACCTACCTCCCTTGTCGTCCAGTGTGTAGTCCACACCGCAACCTGCCTCCCTTGTCGTCCAGTGTGTAGTCCACACCGCAACCTGCCTCCCTTGTCGTCCAGTGTGTAGTCCGCAACCGGCCTCCCTTGTCGTCCAGTGTGTAGTCCACACTGCAACCGGCCTCCCTTGTCCTCCAGTGTGTAGTCCACACTGCAACCGGCCTCCCTTGTCCTCCAGTGTGTAGTCCACACTGCAACCGGCCCCCCTTGTCCTCCAGTGTGTAGTCCACACCGCAACCTGCCCCCCTTGTCGTCCAGTGTGTAGTCCACACTGCAACCTGCCCCTGCAGGACTTTTATCCAATCGCATGCCGTAAGAAATGAACCGATGAGAGGCGAATGAGCCCAAAGTGTTGGGTTTAAAACCCCAGAGAAGTTTCCTGTTCTCGGTGGTGCTTAGTCAGACACTTTGTGTAAGGAAGTCGAGTTTAAGCCCCAGAACAGCACTAAACAGCCCTGGTGGAGAAAATGTTTTCCCAACAGTATTTTGAAGTGTTTCCAATGGGACTTCTGCTAGAAGGTAACACTTAGAAGTGGCTTTAGTTGTGTTGCACATTGCTAATTCTCATAATTCTCCAGTTACACGTTGCTTTTCATACTAATACTTGCTAATACATACTAATGTTCATACACAATATACATTAAGCTTGTGTGCAGGGTGTGAGGGTCTGCAGTGATTTATCCAGCCTGCTTCCTGACTCTGGAGGTCTCTCTGCAGACCTACATATCATTCACCCATTCATACACTGATGACAGAACTGTAACTAGTTATTCATACGAGTTGACAAGTTAGGGTTGAGTGTCAAACAAGTCATTAAGACTTTTCCCATGAGGGCGTCAGCTTCCCCAGCTGTGAGTAGTGAAGAGGGAACAATGTCACTGGCACTTATCTGCCTATAGTTGTAGTAATTGTAGTCATGTGCAACGCAGAGGGCGGGGTGAAGAAACAAAGGGGAACGGAGAGGTAGTCCCAGGGAAGAGTAAGACATACTGAAGAGAGACTGCTTGGTGAACATTGACGTAAAAAGAAGAAAACTGTTGCCGGGCAGATTATCGCTCATTTATTGCTTAATCTCTTAATTCTTGCTGAGTTTTGTTTGAGTCTGTGTGAAGTTAAAGTTGTTGAGTCGCTGGAGCAGAGGAAAGGGAAGGACTGCTGCTGTGTTTCTCTTTTATTTCTGGCGGTTTCATCCTCTGGACCACACAAGATTATTCTCCAAGACCGACTGACGCTGAACCGTGAGTTTGACTTTCTATGCCTTTACCCTTTTGCTGAAGAGCAAGATTCAGGAGGCAGCGTCGCACCTGAGTGACACACAGCGCTGCAACTTTCATACCTGGGATGCCAGACTCCCAGCTACAGTACAGTCACTTGATGATGTCACCACCTCAGCTGCTCTTGCTAATTTCTGATGGGACATTGTGTTTGATCATCGCCTTAAAAGACCCTTATGTCCTTGAATAGTTCTGCTGGAGAGAGAAGCTATGAAACCGTTCTTCCTTTGAGCTGGTTGAGGATCTGGAGCTTCACATTTGTGGGTTCATTAAACTCTCAAAATGTCCAGAAAGAGAGAACTTTCATGTGAAACTCTCCAGTCTGTTCTGCTTCTTAGAAGTGAAGGATGTTCATGAGGGAACTTGAAACTGATTTATAGTCATTGCACCATTAAATGCACAGACATTACAATGTATTAATGCAGGAACCACCTGTACTTCATCTGCGTCCAAAAAACCGTTCGTCATGAACAAGAACAGGTTTGAACACGAGCAAGACATTTAATTTCTATGACGCAATAACCTTTGACTCTCGTGAGAAAGGTGTGTTCTTCCTCTGCCTGTCGAACAATGAAAGAAGTAGAAACTTTCTCGAGCAGAACCAAACAGGTCAGGTGACATTTCACAAGTCCAGGGGAACGCAGGTCAAGACCAGAATGCATAACGAGCATAATGAGCATAACGAGGCAATAATCTGAGTCTGTTGTACTGGAACAATGGAAGGGTTGTATTATGTTTTTTGATGAATATGTTTTATTCATTCATTTGTTTCTATAATAATAATTATAGTTTCAACTTGTATTGCGCTTTTCACGATACACAAAGACGCCAGCGGAGGTCGTGAAGGACCGGGGTGACGTGGTCGTAGGGTCGGGTGGAGGTGAGCAGTCGGGCGGCAGAGTTTTGGACGTATTGAGGATTTTGGTGGGTGAGCCATAGATGTTCTGGATGTTATGTTAGGACAGGGAGGGTCAGAGGCGTGCAATGTTCCCGAGGTGAAAGAAGGCAGCTTTGGTGATGTGTGGGAGGAAAGAGGGCGGGGTTGAGGATGATGCCGAGGTGGAGGGGTGATAATGGAGCCGTCAATGTTCAGAGCGAAGGTCTGGGCGGAGCGGGTGAGGGTGTTAGGTCCAATGATGAGTATTTCAGATTAGATGGAGTTGAAGTTGTCTTATTTGAAATTTTAAAAAAATGGTTTATTTATCCAGGAAAGCCTCATTGAGGCTTTACACAGTTTCTCTGTATTCATTTGCAAGGCTATGCGAACCAAAAAGGCGCGTAACTTCCTCTTAGATGGAGTGACACAGTTGTCAGTGTCACAGCCCTTGAGAGTACAATTTCTTCAATAAACAAACAATAAACAGTCGTGACTTTGAGTGTTTAGCTCGCAGTGACGGAGCTACGAGCTGACTACTTTTCATGGTAAATGGCAAATTTTATTATTATTATTGTCGCCTGAAATCAGCAATCACACAAGCAACAATTATAGTATCTGTAACCGCTAATCCTGTGTCCAACTCAATTCTCCGTGTTATGTAACATGTCTGTGACACTGGGCTGTCCGTTCCTTACCGCTGCCCCTGAACGCAACTGACGTAAAACACATGCGTCTTGTGCCTCTAAGCTCGGCTAAAGACTAGAAAGGTTCTGGCGGCTGAGTTTGAGCAGCCGAATATGGATTAATCGGATCGACACGCCCAAACTTAAAGCTGCTGAATGTCATTTAACTTCTTCTTCCAGCCAACTTGTGACATGGTGTTAGTCCCAGGTGTCTCCTGATTGGTCATTCCCTACACCTGCATTTTAACACCTGACCCTGGATCCCAATGTGTTCATTGTTCTCCAGCAGGATGTTCCCTTGTTTGCTTTGATGGTTTTTTCCTCTCTGCATTACTTCCATGATCATATATTTACACATTTCTCTGTCTTTTCCTCTCTGGTCAAAAGGGAAAACTCTGGATGCTGTTTGAGTTCCTGAAAAGGTAAAAAAAAAAAAAAAGTTTATTTAATTTGACATTTTAGTTTCAAATATTTTTGAAACATTGAGCCTTTGAAATAATTTGGAATCATTTGCGTATTTTTTTTTTTTTTTTTTTAGAGAGAAGGAAGTTGTCAAAGATGTCCGCCTCAGGGGTAAGGGCTCTGCATACACACTCCATGAAGACAGAAGGGAACAAAAGGCAATCTGAATCTACTACCGAACACCAGAAGGTGCTCAGGGAGGTTTACGGGTCCATATTTAGAATAAATCAGACTCACCCAGGACCCCTTCCTGGGGCAGGCATCAACCGTCCCTTTCTTTGGCTTTAGCAGTTCCCTTATTTAAGCGATAAGGTACGAGAGGCAGTACTGTATCGTCAATAATTGCCAATACTCTCATTGGCAGTCCTTGAGTCATTAAATAAATACAACATGGACGCCATTGGATCCCGTTTCCATTGAATTGACTAAAGTGGAAGTGTAGCGCGTACATTTTGAATTAGTTACACCTTCAATGTCTCCTGTACAAGAGTCTTTTCATCATGTTTTTTGGGGGCTTATTCAACAGAAGGAAAAGTTTGACTCTCTGAGCTTCAATGTCACCGTACTGAGAGCAGAAAAAAATCCCTCCAAAGATTACTGTAAGTAATATGTGCTGTGCAGGTTTTGTACCAACACCCAATCAATTAAAAATAGTACTGCTTAATCATTGCATGGCTGAAACGGTCTTCTTTCCTGTTTCCTGCCTCTCGGTTACAGGGTCTAAATCAGACTGCTACGTGATTCTGACTCTCCCGACAGCGACGGTGAAAACCTACCGTACGACAACTGTGTCCAACAAAAACGACCCAGAATGGAACGAAACGTTTACCTTTCGGGTCCCCACCCATGTGAAAGTGAGTCTACTCAATATTAGCATTAGCGTTAGCATGACACCAAACAAAAGCGTCTGACTGACAGCTGTTGTTCAGTCCAGTTAGTGTAGCAAGTACTTTAATGTTCTGATAATGAGACAATCCATTGTTTTGTTCCCGCTACATTATTATGAGCCAATAGCTAATTTTATTTATGAAGAGTAGAAGTCAAAAGCTCTGTGAGCTTTTCTGCTGTTTCCCCAGAACGTTTTGCACATCGAGCTCTATGACGAGGACCCTTTAGGGCGTGATGACCTGTTTGGAGAGCTTCTGTTTGATGTCACAGGACTCACAATCGGGAAGAAGGAGACCAAAGTCTTCACTGTAAACCCAGAGGTAAAAGCAACAAGAGAACAACACTTGCTCTGTAGGATTGTAACACACTGAGGGCTGAGCTGTTACAACTTGACCATGAAGAATTATTATGGTTGAAGGATTTTTCTTGTTCACTTTTCTATAGACGGGGGGCAAACTTCTGATAGCGTTTGAGCTACTTCAGAGGTAACTGTATATTACTGTTTTTACTTTGTTGTCCACTATCAACAGATAATACACTGTATGAACCGGTTAAACATATTGAACCTGTCTTTTTGTAGTGAGGACCCCCCTTGTGAATATCTCACTAATGGCGTCCTTGTGGTAAGATTTCTCCAATGACATCAATATACACCTTAATACACTCAGGAACCATTGTTACATCAGTACTCTATTCTCCATGTTGGCTGGAACCCTGAAGAAGTTGAGAAGCAAACTGTGGTTGTACATAAAAAAAAATCTGAATAAAAGCTGCAAAAAGAGTAGTGCGGAGAAACGCACTGAATAAATTAAATAGAAAACGTAGAATGCTATTTGAGCAATATGAACAGCATGAATGGTTTTTAATGAATACGCAAAGACAAATACAGAAAAGATCGTAGGAAGCGCCGGGACAAGTTTGAGATAATTTAATATTTCAAAAGTTGTAGAAGCAAAGGACGCATTGGCAAAGCAACTCCTTTTCTTCAGTTTGAAATGAGCCATATCCTATAAAAGAGATTTGTCAGGTAGAAAATCTACACAAAAAACACAAAATTATCAACAGTTATCAAGACATAAAATTAAATGAATTACTTTAACACGCACGCACACACACACACGTGTGTTTATATAGGCATATTCAATTTAGGCTGCAGGTGGCGCTATGACAATCCCAACATGTCTTCATGTGCTCAGGCCTGCACCGGCATCATCCATGAGGAGTTTTGGGCTGATTGCATGATGTGCATTGGAGTTACAACAGGTTTCTATCACATAGCGAATGCACAAAATCGGTGTGTCTTTGGGTCCACTTCACATCGCGGCCGTTAAGTGAAAACGCGAACAAAGCACAGGCCATACACTCAAAGGTCTTTAGATCATCCCTGATTAGAATTGAAGTTGATCGGATAAAAATTGTAGGAGGAGATGCATTTCGAAGAAAGGCGAAAAATGACAAAAATGAGGCAAAAATCTCAAATTGCCCGAGCTACTGTAACGCCCCCTAGTGTTTGAATCGCAAGACTGATTTATTGCATGTTCAGTGATGAAATGTGCACATACAAGAAGGTTTGGCGACATTAGTCGATATACTTTTAATGTTATGAGTATTTAAAAATAGGACACGCCCCTAAGAGGTAAATTGGTCAGATTTTCCTCAACGCAATGAGATATTCAAAATCTTTCAACGCAGTCTTGAAGGTACAGCTCCATTTATGATGTACAGAAAGTTTGGTATGAATTGGACAACGTGTTCTCGGATAAAAGTGCAAAAACGTGTTTTTCAAAAAATTCAAAATGGCGGTAGATTTTGGACGGCGGACTTTATGGGTGTGAGGCTTTTTTGTAGAGCAGGTGGAGCTGGACATGTGTGAATTTTTTCAAGTCAATCGGACCGTCTGGGCGAGGGGCGTCGCCGGTCCAACTTCTAGGGGGCGCTAGAGAGCTTTTTTTTTTCACGCAAATTTGACGACTATTTGATACGTCTATTTTCACCAGGCCTGACGCGCGTGCAAAATTTGGTGGGGTTTTTTTTTTGGGGGGGGGGGGGGGGTATGACAAGTCCCCTAAAACGGCACCCAATGTTTTAAGATAAAAATCAGAGGAAAAAAAATAATAATACCCCTAACAGTTTCAATAGGGTCCTCTTGGACTGACTACGTCAGTCGCTCGGACCCTAATAATACATTAATAACATTCATGTAACTTAAACAGTACACAGGCTTCTAAAAAATCAAACAATTAACACCCATAAAACGTTGTTTTTGCATCAAATGTTGCCCAATTAATCACGTGTTTACACCATCAAATTTCGGTGTCTTGCAACTGGATGGCCCGTTAATGTGTCAGTGTCTCATAAATTGACCTCACATGAGTGTTTCAGCTCAGCGCTGCCCTCTTGTGACACAATCCATCAATTACACCTACTCAGAAACAAGGCAGTTGTCTCATTCATAGTGATTTACATTGAAACTATCAATAGATATATGAGCATTTAGCCGTCTAATACAATACTGTCTAATGCAATTTGATACATTTATCTTATTTGGACTTCCCTCACCAGAGTAACTGATCTCTCTTTGTGTCTTCCAGGCTGCTCTGTTATCTGTACTGGATATTAACATCGACAAGCTGCAAAGTGGTGACCGTATGTATTCAATTCATCAATTGACTGTGGCTCAGTGGTGGAGTGGGGCGGTCTTCAATTCCTGGCTCTGCTCGTCCATGCCGATGTGTCCTTGTGCAAGACTATTAACCCCTGTGGTGTTTGAATGTGTGTTTCTGATGTACTGAAAGAGCTCTCTTGTGGGTACCTTTCTCTCACCAGGTGTGTGTGAAAAGGTGCAGACACTGAACAGTGCCAATCATGAGAGTCGCACACCTAATGCAAAGGAATCCCCAACAATAGTGAGTTTTAATTGTCTGTTTGACAGAGAGATGTCACAAATGTAAGGTGTTTCTGGTCAACTTTACTTCTCTAACATACAAGAAAGAAAAAGTGGAAGGAAATAAGGAAAGAAACTTTTTTTTCTTCCATTGCAAACATTTTTTTTCCGACACAAGTGTTCATGGGCCCACTTGCTGAATTTGCAACGCTGTAGTTTAAAAAATATATGTTTAATAGCAATGTGGCTTTTTCTCATCACAGGACACAGTGGAATCTGGCATGAAAACACAAGAAGGGTAAGGTGCTTCCTACTTCCACTATACTTTGTTACCAAAAGTATATGAACTTTTAAATATTACACCTAAAGCCTACATGGTTTTGAAACAAAATGCACTTAGCCTGAAACCTGGTTGCAGGGCTTTGCTTCCATTCAAAGACAAGAGCATCAGACATTGGACTCGCATGCACCAAAGAGCACAAGTTGCTACCAAAACAAAGAGCAGAAGCTCAGAATACAACCAGGCGGCAACATCTGGTGTAAGAGTCCCAAATGTTCTCTCTACTGACAAGCAAGGGGCAACTCCTTTGGTTGCAAACATGTCCGATTGTATAGAAGTCTATGAGAACAGGATCCTACTATGTAAACTGTGTATACATGAGTTTATGGTCTAAACCTCGAGCCACAGGTCTTCTTCAATACATCATGATGTTCATTTCTGAGTAGTAATGTTGCACCATCCACAGCGAGGATCTTGCAATTCGTCTGGACTTTGACATCCCGACTCAAGAGAAAGAATACCTGAAGAAGAGGAGCGTTGTAGTGGAACAGGCTTTGAAGAAGCTTTTTGGCACTGATCCTAAAAAGGTAGAGTGCAACTTCATCTTTGTACATTTTGCCCTTACTTTCCAGGACAGGAGACATGGGGACTAAGTTTCCTCTTATTTTGTACATTGTTAGATCATGAATTTAACATGTTTGTCCATTAGGCATTAATGTTCCCCTCAGGATACAGTTTATTAACATTTTTCCATCCAATTTTCTTCCGCTTATTCGGAGTCAGATTGCGGTGGCAGCAGCCCCAGCAGGCTGAGCCAGTCTTCCCTTTTACCAACAACATTTTGCCGGCTCAGTCCCGATACGTTCCCAGGCCAAATGGGAGATATAGTCCCTCCAGCGTGTCCTGGGTCTTTCCCGGGGTCTCCTACCGGTTGGACGTGCCTGGAGAACCTCTATTGGGAGGCGTCCAGGAGGCATCCGGATTGCTTCCTCTAGGTGGGATCCACCTCAGCAGAACCCTTTCGACACAAAGGAGTAGCGCCTTAACTCAAGTTCCCTCCCGATGTCAGAGCTCCTTACTCTATCTCTGACACCCTACAGAGGAAACAAATTTCAGCCGCTTGTATCCGCAAACTCGTTCTTTTGGTCACGATCCAGAGTTTGTGACAATAGCTGAGGGTCGTAACGTAGACCGCCCGATAAATTGAAAGCTTCGCTTTCCGGGTCAGCTCCCTCTTCACCAAGCTGGACCGGTACAGCGCCTGTTTCACTGCTGCAGCCGCACCGATCAACTTGTCGATCTCCCGCTCCATCCTACTCTCACTCGGGAACAGGACCACAAGATACTCCTTCGCTTGCGGTAGGCACTTCGTTCTCACCTGGATGGAGCAATCCACCGGTTTCCGGCAGAGCACCATGGCCTCAGATTTGGGGGCGCTCTCTCTCTCTCATCCCTGCCGCTTCACATTCAGCAGCAAATCGCCCGAGTGAATGCTGGAGGTCACGGTCCGAGGAGGCAAACAGGAGCACATCATCTGGGAACAGCAGAGAGGCGATCCCTGAACCTGATGTTATCTCCCCAAGCTACTGAATAAATCAACTGATCAAACTCAAGACCTGCTCATACCACACACCTGTATTCTTTCTTCAGGTGCCGACGGTAGCAGTGGTGGCTTCAGGAGGAGGGTCCAGAGCAATGACCGGCCTGCTTGGTAGTCTGAGAGGCCTGAAGGATATCGGGGTCCTGGATGCCGTCACTTACATCACCGGTGTTTCTGGATCCACATGGTGAGTGAACCTTTGGAGTAATCAAGTGTCCACAGTATCTAAAATTCAATCTTCTCAATTTACATAGGCAAAGACACATTTTGGGCTGTGCCTTGGGTTGTAATTAAACACAGGGAAGCAGAGCGATGGGGCTGTGAAGACAGGTCATGACCAAGCGGCAACCTGCAGGGCTGAAAAAGCAATGCAGAAGTTCCAAAAACTGTAGGTCATTGAACTGCCACTTGAGGCAGTCTTGTTGAGGTTGAGCTTCAGGTGTCGTTCAGACATCCACTGAGAGATGTCAGTCAGTGCGTTTAAATGCTGGTATTAATTCGAACCTTGCTTTAGTCGGACTATGCTCTCTTTTGGGGCAACTGCTGTTATCCGAATATACATGGCAGTGAATAAATCGAATCATTGGCCGAATGCATGTCATATCCGATACGATAGGTGGCGCTGTTTTCATTACATGTAGTGGTGATACAGCCATCTCCGCTTGACCTCTTCACTCTTCATAATGGAGAGAACCCCGCTAGCTTCGGTGGTTGTCGGGGAGCTAGCGGAGAGTAAACAGGGAACTAGCAGCAGCGCTAGCAGGCTACATCAGGGAGCTAGCAGAGACACCCACCGAAGGTAGTATCGGCTCGTAACCCGACTTTTACGTTTGTTTGTTTCTGCCGGCCGTGACAACTTATCGTCTCTTTCGACTTCCGGGTCACGACCTGGGAGGGAGGGAGGGAGGAGGCGGCGGGATCTTGAGCATGCGCACAAACGCATTGTCCAGTTCCGATCCGATTCAGCGTTTACATGCAGCGATATTCGAATTATCAATCGAATCGAATCGAGTTATCCAGGGGTGTTAATCGGATCGTAGTCGGACCGCAGTTATTCGAATAAAGGTGTTTACATGAACTGGATAATTCGATTTTAGTCGGACTAAGCCAGTAATTCGAATCCATGTAACCGCACTGAGTGAGATATTTGTACTATCACCTGGTGTTCAGGTTGGGGAAAATGCGGAATTTGTGCCAGTAGAGTATAATCTGTATAGTTGAGGTCGAAAAAGTCATGAAAGAAAACAGTCAAGTGACTTGGTGTAATGCGAAAAGAGTGAAGGAACAAGAACAGAAACTTGATGAACTCCGGTAGTAAGGCTGGTAGTTTCAGCCTCAGTAATAAGTTTTCCTGGTTAGATGTATTGATTTTGATGAATTCTACCCCTTTTTATACACACATGACTTCCCATGTGAACAGGACCATGTCTACGCTGTACCAGGAAGATAACTGGTCACATCAGGACATGGACAGTGTCATCTCGGCAAAGAAGAAAGAGATGACCAAGAGTATCATGAGCGTCTTCTCGCCTGAGGAAGTCCAGTATTACAGAGAAGAAATGGCTGAGAAAGAGCAGGCCGGTTACATCGTGTCACTCATTGATATGTTGGGCCTGATCGTTGAGCAACTTGTCTTTGGGAAGGTGAGCAGCTCAACACTGTGATGACTTTATTCATACTGTGCATTACTTTAAAAACAAGGACTTTTCTCAACCTATCCCTTTGAGCTTTTTTGATCGGCATCATATAAATAGAACATATTTACAATCCTATTTCGAAAAACTTTACTATCGGTAATGCTTCGTTAAATTTGGACCATTCAATATATTTTGTACAGCACCAGAATCACAAATTTGCCTCGGAAACTCACACCGGCAAAGGAAACCCCTTGAATGACCCACCACAGTATAGATCAGTGATGATGGCTGTGACATTGGGCTCGCTTGCCTCTTGCTTGAGTGTCTTGTGCTATACGGGATGTTTATGAGTGTTTTTTTTACATCCCCTTCAGCCGCCACTAAAGGTCCATCTCCAGACCAAAGTGTATCGCATGGAAACGTAATATGTGGACTCTATGTTTTGGGGGCTGCTGTGTGTTTGTTGAAGTTAGTCGACTTCATTTCTTAGTTAGCGTTTCGTTAGTGTTGCACTGTTAGGAAACAGAAGAAATGCAAGACACATACACACTATATGCTTTTGATTTTCCTGGAACAAATGTTCTGAGGCCTTTGCATAGAAATAAGTCTGCTCACCCTTTGGCAACAACACATTTTTCATACATGGGAAAAGTTACCCTCAAATTAGGGTGAGGTAATCTCATATTTTTCAAATGTTCCAAATAGTAATATCATGAATCATAATATGTTTGGTTTCCATTACAGAAAGTCACCAGTACCCTGTCTGAGCAGCAGAGGGCAGTGAATGAAGGCCAGAACCCTTTACCCATTTACACTGCTGTCAATATGAAGGATATGGCAAAGGGCTTTCAATCTGAACCTGGTAAATATCCTCCATGATATTTTGGATTTGTACTAGAAATGACACTTGACCATGTATTCTAGAAAGTATTTTGTAGAAGGGGACTGAAGCCCAATGACTATAATGTACATGGCATATCAAATATTTGTTGAATGAAGCTCATGTGACAACTATGAAGATCTAGTTGTTTATATATTTTAAATGTTTTAGTAATTTTGCAACGGAGATGAATGTGGGAATATTCAGCAGGGCCCAACTGATGACATAGTATAGAGTCAGGACGCCTACTTAAAAACTTAAACTGTGATGGATGGATTGATTGTTTTTTTTAATACCAAATAACACATCTTGTCCACAGAGTGGTGTGAGTTCACGCCCTATGAGGTCGGCATCCAGAAGTACGGGGCGTTTGTCCGAACTGAGGACTTTGGGAGTCGGTTCTTTCACGGAAATTTCGTCAAGAAACTCCCAGAAGTCCGCCTCCCTTATCTGATCGGTAAGACCACTGCTACTATTATCGCGATGTCAATGTACAGTAGTACAATACCCATTGCAATTGATTGTTTTGTTATGTCATCAGGAATTTGGAGCAGTGCCATTTCTGTCAGCATGTCCCAGCTGTGGACGTTTGCAACAGGCTGCAAGCCCATTTGGAGCAACTGGCTCGGACCAGAGGTCAACAACATCGGTACAGTTACTTCATTCATAGTGCAGCAAAACACAGAAATAGACAATTTAGAGAATAAGGCTGCAGTTTCGCTAATTCCCCTGAAAACAAATCCTATTTAAAGCCAAACGAAATGAACCAAAAACAACATTGTGTGTCGTCTTTCAATGTTTTATAACTCTTTTTTTCACCGTGTGTGTGGAACTCTGAGCCAAGCTTATTGTTATCTACTGAGGACACATATCTTTAAAAACTGTTGCTCTGATTTTGTTTTTAAAGGTTCAGTAATTTTCTAAAATAGCTACCTGGACAGCAAACATTACTTTAACGAATATTACCTTTTGTGTGGTCTATTTTAAAATGACTCAATTCACTATTCACCAGACTTTCTGTCAAAGAACATTTACTGCCACATCATCATCTTTTTATTATTTTAAATAGGTTAACCTGTAATTTCAAAGAAGAATACAGTAATAAATCATCACTTTGTTTTATGCATGTGCTATTGAAAAGTTTAAACATTTAAATATAAGACCACATAAATGCATTTAGGGGGACGTTGTACTGTAAAGATATTAGAGTGCTCACATTGATCATAATGAACAAAGACATGTGACTTCATTGTTCACTTGGTCATTTCATGGGATTGTTAAAGATAGGAGAAATAGAAAATATTGCCAGTTTAGTCATTTTAAGCATTTTCTTAGATCATTAAAGAGATTTAATGTTCACACATAAAACCTTATAATATACGAACTTTTTTACTGTTTATTACCACCTTGTACAACAAAGACACTCCCATGTAGGAACATAATGTATGTATTCTTGAAATGTTGTGTTCTTTTGACAGACGTTGACACTGAACCAGCAACTCTGGACACACAGCTCATCAATCCAACCACAGACGTCACCAACATAGTGACTGATTTCTTCATAAATCGTCCAGTCGTTGCTGAAATGTACAATTTCATGCATGGACTCTTCATGCACAGGGACTACAATCAACAGAGCAACTTCGTTGCCTGGAAAGGTAGGCACTCAGTCCTGCTGTTGATGTTGCTTGCAAAGGATAACATTTTAAAGCTTTTTAAACGTATTTTAGCAGAAGAGCTGGCCATCTGTTCTTTATTAGAATACAGGTTTAAGTTGATAAATTGAAGGACAGATTACAGGAGGAAAAGTGGTTGACCTAGCTTGTTTTAAAAAAAACCCACTCCATGTATTTGGGGTTTCCTCTGAGAAGGTGGAGCGTACATTATTACCCACCTGCCACTTTTCTCTCAGTCTGATTCCAGAGGGATCTTTTAATGCTGATGTTCAAACCTTCGTAGTTCCATTGAACCAATGGCATGTTTGTATAAAACAGATCCAGGTGCAATAGCATGGAGCCCTCCTCGGTCATCATAGCTTTTGGGGTTTCCCGCCTTGTTATCCGCCCAATTCCCCCTTCACCTTAACACTATCTGTGGCTCTATCATAGTGCAGAAGCACTTGGGAGTAAAGGAACTCCTCTTCCATGACAACATAGTGACTTTCCGGAGAAGGGTCATCTAAAGAACTGACGTGCCCTTATAAAGCATATTGGGGACCATTTTGGACAACACTTCCAGCCAAATACACAATCAAACCAATCGCGTTTGCTTCGACTCAGTTTGAGACACACCACACCAGGAGGATCTGCCATGGAAATGTAATCTCAGCTGCTACTGCAAGGCAGCGTTCCTGAACATGGTGGTTACCTGAAGAGGGAAAAGTTCAGCACAGAAAACAATTGACATCAATTGCAAACCAGTTTCATTTTCTGTTTCCTAGTCAACCATTGATTCATCCAACCGTGGTTGGAAATCTGTTTTTCTGTCCAGAAACGCATCCAGATGCCTTCCCAAACCAGCTGACTCCCAGTGACTCCACCCTGTGCCTCATTGATTCTGGTCATGCCATCAATATTGGCTGTGTTCCTGTGGTGCGG
Organism: Clinocottus analis; assembly: GCF_023055335.1. Lineage (NCBI taxonomy): Eukaryota > Metazoa > Chordata > Actinopteri > Perciformes > Cottidae > Clinocottus > Clinocottus analis. The sequence continues at coordinate 21,360,591 of NW_027176240.1, read as the reverse complement.
CCAGAGAGAGATGTGGACCTCATCATATCTCTGAGTTACTCCTGGGAGCCAGAGCGCATCCTCAGGGTAAACAGAATGAGCATCATTTTTTTTTCCCCGAATGTCCATCATCAACATTAACAATACTCTCTGATCATGTCCAATCCATCAGGTCCTGGAGAAGACTGCTGCTTACTGTAAAGACTATGGCATCCCCTTTCCCAATGCTGATTTTGCCAGTCTGGAAAAGGAGCCTCAAAAGGAGTTCTACATCTTCGAGGATAAGGAGAACCCCAAGGCCCCGATAGTGATTCACTTCCCACTGGTCAATGTCACCTACAAGCAGTTCAAACAACCAGGTATGCCCATTGGAAGTAGCTGAAGCTCACCGCAACAATGTTTTATTTTTCTTCTTGCTGGATATCTTCAAACGATAGCAATGCACCAATAGGATGTGACCTTTCTCTGCCAGATAGTCTCGTTATAGTACAAGTCATGTGAGGATCTTTAATAGGGCAGGAGGCTGGTAGTGGCAGGACAGGGTACCAGCTGATGTTAAGCACTACAAATTGTGGACTCAACCAATCGACATGAACTTCTAAATAAGGATCTGCCTTATTAGTGATGACGAAGACTTGAAAGGCAACGGAACTGCCTGATGTCTTTCTACATCCAAGAAGAATAAGACCCATACTTGTGTTTTATAATTTGCTTCATAGGACATGATTTAACCAATTGGATCATCTTATGACTTTACAGGCGTCAAGCGTGAGACTGAGGAAGAGATCAAAGCTGGGGAGGTGGATGTTCGCAGCAACAACTCTCCATACCTCACCAAGAACATGACCTACACTGAAAAGGATTATGAGGCTCTGGTGGACCTGACCACTTACAACATATCCAACAACAAGGAGAGCATCCTTGGAGCCTTGCGTAAGGCTATGGAGAGGAGCGCATCCAAGACAAAGAAATAAAGAATCAAGGTTACAGCAACAGGTTGCCTCAACAAGTCACCTCCTTTTAATGATTTTAGTCCAGTTTACACACATTGGAATTGGAAAATAGACATTCGTATTGATTTATTTCGTCTTACTGAAACCTGGTTGAGTCATGAAGAATATCAGCCTAAATGATTCTACTCAAAGTCGTATTAATAGACTCATTCCTCGAGACACCGGCCGAGTGGGGGGAGTAGCAGCCATCTTTGACCATTAAGACTATTAATGAACCCAAAACCTGAATTAAACTAGTACTCATTTAATCATTTGACAGCCTAGTTCTTAATCTTTTACATTCAAACTGGAAAGTGATGTAGCCTATTATATTTGTCAGTATTCAGGATTCCCGTGAAGCTTGAAAGGATATGGCGTCCCACCACTTCTCTGTGGATCCGTGTACAGACCTCACCATGACCATGAGGTACTGCACTAAGCTGGTTTAGGTCCTATTCATCAGATGGATCTCTCATATGTAAATGAAGAAACCTTGATGAACACCAACATTAGTCACGGAGTTCCACAAGGTTCTGTGATTGGACCAATTTATTCCCCTTATATAAGCTTTCCTTATGCTATCCCCATAAACTTTCACTGTTATGCAGATGATACTCAACTATATCAATCAAGCCAGATGAAACCAACCATGTTGCTAAACTTCAAGCATGTCTTAAAGACAAAAACCTGGATGACCTGCAACTTCCTGATAAACTCTGACAAGACTGAAGTTTTTTTACTTTGTCCAGAACCATGAACACCTCAGAACCTTTCGTCAGGACTTGTCCTTCAACTCCCATATAAAAACAGGTCTTAAGGACAACTTTTTTTCACCTATGTAATGTAAAAAAAATCACTCATCTTGTCAAAGCGATGCCTAAAAAATGTGTTGCTCTAATAAGTCCCTTAAACATTCGCTGGAACAGTAGTTGTCATTTATGTATGATTTTAAATGAGTTTCCTGTGATTTGTGTTACTACATTCTTGTGATTGCTTTCCATTAGTCAGTGATTGTATTGTTAAGGTCCCGTTCCCATGATTGCCTGGACTTTCCTTATATTGGGCTACAGAGTTTAAAAAGCTCAGCATTTAAGAAATAAACTGTATTGTAGGCCGTACTCATCCTGCAGTTGATTTAACAATTTCACGGCACACTTTTGGGTTAACAATCGGTGCATGAAAAGTATCTTCTGTTGATAGAAAACAGCTTCTTACACTAATCCATGTGTTTTGAATGTTACAATAAAACATGTTTCTACCACCTCGTGTTTGAACATAATGCACTTGATAATGAGAGTTGCATTCTTCTTTCATTTCAAAGACAACTGGGTCTCAGTACAGCGCGTCAGGCGTAAAACATTTGATAAGATGCACTTGTTTCTTGCCTCTGGTGATGGCGGTGAGTTTGTGAGGTCAAAATGACCTGTCTCTCATGCATGTTCAGGGTTGAGCAATACAAGTTGCATCCAAAAAGGAGCAACAACATGTTCTTGTGCCATTTTTCAATTGTATAGACATACACTTTTGTTTAAAAGTTTGGGGTCACCCAGACAAATGTTCGGTTTCTTGGCAAGTTCTGGCATGGAATAGCTGGCATTTCACAGCAAGCACATGATCCATGGCCCGGGGCAGCAGCGAGGCTCTGGCGCTCTAAAGCATGCAGCCGGAGCCGACGTACCACCTTCGGCCCAAGCCTTTCCAAGCCGACCTAGAGCTGGGTCGCTGAGCACCACAGTGGAGGAAATGCACCGAAGAGGGGCAGCACAGCAAGGGGAGAGCACAACCCGTCATGTCAACAATGCATGTTGTCCAAATCTATTAACAAAACCGCCACACTGACCCTGCACAGACAGAACATACAGCTGCAGCAACCTCTCCCGGCGCCAAGGAGAGGCCGCGGGTAGAAGCACCTGCACCCCCAGGTGCAGCAGTAACAGCGCTGTGGCTAGTTTATGATTAAATACGACTGGAAATTTAAAAAAACAGTAACATAATCAGCATTTAACTCACCAGACGCACATAAACTTCTATGGGAAAAGGGTCATCAGTAAGTTCTGAGATTCTAGCTTCACTGACCAATCATAGTGCATGTTATTGGTCACATGGTCCCTGTAACCAATAACACGTCTCGGGTCTCCAGAAGGCTCTTCCATGTATTTTAACCAGGCTGCTCTTCCACACAGGAAGACAGGTGACATGTGATTGGAGAAAAATGATGTTAAACCGGAAGAAGCCATAAAGAGGCCTAGAGGAGCGCATGAAGGCAGCTGCACAGTGCAATGAGAAAATAAGCTAATAGGGAAAAGATATTACAATACATGTGGTGTATTTGTGAAAAACAATTACATTATAAAAAGCTATAACTTTTAATTATTAAAAATAATACATATTTAGGCTTAGAAGGCAGCCCGCCACTGGTATGAACTGTTAGTAACCCGTCATGTGGAGTGTAGAAGGCGGAGTATTAAAAATGACTCTGAGACACACTGCCAAACAAGTCATTAAGACTTATTCCAAATGAGAGGGACTGGCGCTCCCAGGCCGAACTGCTTTCCTGCTGTGAGTGGTGAAAGAGAGAGAACTATATCACTGGAAAATGTCTGTCTCGCTAAAGAGTCAGCACCCCTTAAGATGGGAATTAGATTATATTAATGGTTTGGGTGTGACGTAAAGATGCATCAACGCCCTCTGTGGGTCGGATGGGATTGAATTACATTTCATCATTTTATTTTTTCCAACAAACTTTCTTTGTGTAAGAACATAAAAATAATACTTCATGTGACTTGTTTTAAAAAGTGGCCTGCTTGCTAATTGAGTTTAAAAAGCTGTTTGTTAGCTTAAATTGTTCACATGAAGTTGTTAGTTGAGTATAAGTTATGTATTTTGTGTGACCCCATCTAAAAAGAAGAATAATTTGCAACGCATTAATAATGTACCTTATTTGTACCGTAAGCAGTAATTATGAGTAGCTAGCTAACTAGCTAGCTAGCTAGACACTAATGTGTATGTGCCAGCAACATGAAACGTACTCAGCACTTTTGTTGTTGTAACTTTAGAAAATACTTAACTAACGACTAGTAACTACCTGAATTAATCTTTAATTGCAGTATTAAAACCTGTTTATCAAGCACATGTTAACCATTAGTGCATCATTCATGTCCTTAATTGGTTTGTAATATATAATACTTCATAGTAACGCTTATTAATTAAGAATAAAACATGTATAGATGTGTTTACAAATCTAATGAGTTACTAATGAGTGTTCATATAAATGATGAATTAAGTGTTTACTCATGCTTTACTAATGCTAAATAGTGTGTACCGTTCATCAGTCACAGACTAACCACAAAAGATCTTCTTGAAGGCACATAACGGCACCAAACGTCTGAAGCAAGCTCGTCTCTATCGAAGTGTCCATCTCTGACCAGATGGTGGTCATGTGAGCTTTGGTTTAGTGGCCAGAGTCATTTATATTGGTCATACTACTGTATCAAGCCGCGTTAGACCACCATGACTTCCAATGTGGACCCATACCATGTGGCGTGGCCTTTCATCACATTTGCCTCTAATATAAACCCAGTCAACAGTGATTTAGCAATGAGGTTTCCCCCGAGTTTAATTGAAAATAAGTCACGGTAACATAAACGCAGCTGACTGCGTTTGCCTTTAAAAGCCTTGTGGTGTTTGGGGCGAGGGCCACTGAGTTTCATCCCTGACGAGCTGCTTTGGTATGGCGCTGCCGTTAATGTGACGAGTCGCGGCTGGAGCAGTGTGACTTTCTGCTGGGTGTTTATTTTAACCAGAATGCCAGACAAAATGTTTATTCCACTGATGCTGAGCAGACACAAAGAGCAGTTGAAGTGCTGCGTTTCAGAGAGAGGGGCCAACATTCCTCGGAGGTCTCAGTTTGATGTGGTTCGCCGATCTTACGCCAGTTATGGTCATTATGACTGTGAACTGAGAACTGACCTGCAAGTACAATATACGTTCTATCACCTACTTTAAATATCTACGCAAGCCTTCTGCTCCATTTGAAATATTGGGTGCTGAATACTTATAAACACTGGTTTTAAGTAGTCCTGATAGAAACAAGTTCATTCCAAGTTATGCGATGTGACTCTGCACGATTGATGATAAATATGTTTTTAAAATCTTATTTATTCTAACCTGCTCATATTATTTACAGTACAGCAGCTTCTTAATGAGTCTCAGCACTGGTTCAGTCATTGTGTTGATTCAAAATAGCTTAAACTAAAAGTTTGAATGACTTCGTTGACCCCCAGCGTGTGATGCCACCATAAGAGCGACTTTGTTTATCTCTATGACTTTTGATGGATGGCCATAAAGTTTGGCGTCGAGGTTGATGCACATTTGATGCAATGCCAAACACCTAAAAACTAATGGTGTGCCATCAACCTCAGCTGTGCTTTGTGTTTGTAGTTCATTAGCAAATGTTAGCGGCTGTAGCTTAAATCCTTGCAAAGACAAGAGTCAATGCATTTTCCAGACCACAATCACAGTCCCTCAGTGTGTACCGGTTTTCATTGTACCTGTGGAATGTACACTGGTTGATGTACTTTTGCAGGTTAATGCAGGTTACCAAGTTGAAAAGCTGTAATATAATACTTCTGTAAGGTGCTCTTTGTAAGCACCATAGACTCTAAGTAGGACGTGGACGTAGTCTTTGTTAGAACAGCCAACAATTGTGGACTGCCATTTTGAAGGCCTGAGTTTGTCAATTTCAGCGTTGCTATTTTGGAATAAGGCTGTCTTCATCTTGCCTCATAGACCTCATAGACCCCACAGACTACATGTTAAAATGTCCAACCTTGCAAATAGAGGGTACAAAAAACAGTTTTTTGGTCTCGATAGCTAATATCTCTGTTCAAGACACCTGAGCAATCAGAGTATTTTGAATAACTCAATGGCCCGCCTCAGCTCCACCATGTTCTTCGGAAACATATGCGTCACATCCATATTTATACATTATATGACAAGTACCTGCTTGTGATTGGAGGAGAGTATTACCATTAGAGCCCATTAGAGTCCATTAGAGGGTGAAGCATCCCTCAACAACAGCTGACTTGTGACCACCATCTTTGATGCTGAATTCTCCTTTAAAAACTGTGCAGCTCTCAGGAATGTCACTCAGTAATGGTAAATTAAAAATTACTACCAGTTTACGCACTCTTTAAATTCCTCCCAAACTCCAGATTGCTGCTCAGAAGTTCATGCCTGCAGCACAACTTCTTAAGACGTTCCAAGATTGTTAACCTCTAATTCCTTAACCACACATTTTGTTTCCTTATGCGTGCTGTAACGCACTGATACGCCACTGGTGCAAACAATTTGCACACTCAAGCACTACCAAAAAGCAAGAAATACATAGTTATCTAGAGTCTTGCAGGTTTTACTGTACATGAGAGACGCAGCATGTTTTATATCTGATGGAAATGTCTGGAAAGGAATGATCAGTAAAACATATGATATCATGTTTGATATTGTTCTGCAGCCTATTGCAAATGTACCTTATCAGATAAATAGATAACAGGCTTCCTGCTTCAAGTATGTTGGTCTCCTTCTTCGAATGATTAAATGCAGTTGTAGTAAATCGAGCCCGACCGCCCTGTAATAAATCAGAGAGGAGTTCATTTAACTACGGCCAGTATTGTGACTGTGGTTGGATCACAGCCTCTCATGCACTGGGCAAGTGTCTCATTGAAAAGTTCCAGTCATCCGTCATCCGCCACTATAACACATCAATCACATCATTAAATTCATAATGTAGTGTTGGACCACTAAATCAAGCCTAAATGACAATAGTCCACCTCCTATAGATGAATTTGTAAAGGACATAGCGTGATTCATTTCACAATAAACTGGCTAACTCTGCCTTTCGTCAGTTAAGACTTCAAAGTAGCCGAGAAGCATCTCTACTAGAATGCCTTGGCACACTCAACGGTCTCTGAGTATTTACAGAAAGAGGCCCGAGTGGTTCTCTGCCTCACAGTTGCTCCTCACATGGTTCACTAAATATAGAAATACTGCAGCACCTGTTGTCCCTGGTGCTCGACAAGTGCAAGACTGTTTGTTTTAGAGATTAAAGTGAGCTGTCCAAAGTTTATCAACATGAGAGTGAGAATGATTGTGAGCTTAGAACGACCTCTTCACATCTGCACTTGGAGTGAGTCCTCTTTCTGTGACCACGGTGAAGTGTTACACTCACAGCAGGAGCCTGTTCTCCCCTTTCTGTCAACATCTGTGGAATCCGTGCTCATGACGGATTATCTGGTGATAGCAATGTGCTTTCACCTTTGCTGGCTCCTCAATGTTGAACGAGTTCCTCAATGGTGGAACGAGCTCCTCGATGGTGGAACCAGCTCCTCGATGGTGGAACCAGCTCCTCGATGGTGGAACGAGTTCCTCGATGGTGGAACGAGCTCCTCGATGGTGGAACCAGCTCCTCGATGGTGGAACCAGCTCCTCGATGGTGGAACGAGTTCCTCGATGGTGGAACGAGTTCCTTGATGGTGGAACGAGTTCCTCGATGGTGGAACGAGTTCCTCGATGGTGGAACGAGCTCCCCATTGACCTCAGGACAGCAGGAAGTCTCTACATATTCAATGTCTACATCCTCAATGGTGGAACCAGCTCCTCGATGGTGGAACCAGCTTCTCGATGGTGGAACGAGCTCCTCGATGGTGGAACGAGTTCCTCGATGGTGGAAACGGCTCATCGATGGTGAAACCGGCTCCTCGATGGTGGAACGAGCTCCTCGATGGTGGAACGAGTTCCTCGATGGTGGAACCGGCTCCTCGATGGTGGAACAAGTTCCTCGATGGTGGAACCGGCTCCTCGATGGTGGAACCAGCTCCTCGATGGTGGAACGAGTTCCTCGATGGTGGAACCGGCTCCTCGATGGTGGAACAAGTTCCTCGATGGTGGAACGAGCTCCTCGATGGTGGAACCAGCTCCTCGATGGTGGAACCAGCTTCTCGATGGTGGAACGAGTTCCTCGATGGTGGAACAAGTTCCATGATGGTGGAACGAGTTCCTCGGTGGTGGAACGAGCGCTCCATTGACCTCAGGACAGCAGGAACTCTCTACATATTTAATGTCTACATCCTCAATGGTGGAACCAGCTCCTCGATGATGGATTGAGCTCCTCGATGGTGGAACAAGTTCCTTGATGGTGGAACCGGTTCCTCAAGGGTGGAACCAGTTCCTCAATGGTGGAACAAACTCCTCTCTTTCTTGCGTTTTGTGTATTGTTTTGTGTATTGTTTGTGTATTGTGGTGGTTCATGTGTTTTGTGATCTGATGAAAGTTAATGTATTTAACTCAAAATGCAATTTATCTCTTCACCAATTATTTCTCAACGCTGCCCTTGCCCACTGTTTTTGCTTTTTTTAAAAATGGTACAGAAGGTGGACTTACACTTTAAGATCAAACCAGTGGTTGTGACCTCGGTGCCTTCGGGCCCCTTTTTCAGACATCTATGCATTGTTAGCAGTTCCACCAATGAGACACTTTCAACATCGCAGATGGCTTCATTTAAATATGTGCTGAAGAACCTGAGCCGGTTAAATATACGTCTTCCCAAAAAATAAACAACGAGAATGTCTGTTGTTGAATCAGGATGTTGGATGAATAAAGTGGCAGAATGAGTTAAACATCTATGTATATTATCACCACAATGAGAGGCAAAAGTTAGACGTAAAGAATTATCTGAAGTGTATTCATTTTACAGATTGACTGCTTAGTTTGTAATGGGGAAATAACTGCAGCTTTATTTCAGCATTAACAGACAATTTCCTCCTGGTCACTCCCCGGCACATCCCTCACGTTCAATCCACTTTTCACTTTACTTTACACTTGTCACGTTCACATAACACTTACATCCCACCTTAACACACTGCTACCTGTTGACTGTGCACTTTATTTTAACTTTAATTGTACATTCTACTGTAGATATGTTGTAAATATTCACGCTCCCCATTATTGCATTCTGTTTATTGTCAACATGTCAAAACAAATAATAATAAAACAATAATCATAAGAGTTTCCTCATGATGCTGGCGGTGTAAACGTTGCTCAGTCAGAGGATGTGTTAATGGACTGGAGTCAATAACGGACTCCCCGGAGGCTCCATCGCAGTGTCTGAGGCGCATATATGGAGGATGGTGCGTTCACTGCCTCCTCAAGCAGCCTCTGCCCACATTACTGGAGCAGAGAGACACGTCGACGGACGCGCAGCAGCTCTCCGCACGCACTGAAAGGACCGCGGCGCAGAGGGCAGGAGGAGGAAGAGCACGAAGAAGAAGAAGCACACGGAGCAGGAGAAGATGTCAGTGGCTCTGAAGAGAGGCATCAGCGCTAAAGCCGAGTCCAGAAAATGCGCAGGGCGTTTCTGGCGGCTCTTCCCGCACCTGCTGCTGTGTCTGTCTCTGGTCGCTTACGCGGCGCTGGGTGCGCTCCTGTTCGAGTACATCGAGGGCAAGAACGGGTCCTCTTCCCACCACGACTCGTACCTGGACTTCCTGGGTCAGATTGTCAGCACTGTGCAGAACCTCACCGGTACGTGGCCGCCAACATCTGACATCACTCCAACTTTTCAAACTAACGTTTAACGTGGATTTGACTTGCTGCTGTTCGCTGGTTGAATGCGTTTCTTATTTTCTTCTTGTGGACCCATTCATGCACGCAGCGCGTCATTTGCTTCATCTTTTCTTCTCTTTCAGTTTACAACCGCTCAGAGCCAGAGATAGTGAGTCACGTGGAGGTGAAGATGTTTGACTTCAAGTCCGTCTGGTTCCAGAAACCACAGAACTGGACTTTCTTCGGCTCCATGTTCTTCTGCTGCACCGTGTTCACAACAGTTGGTAAGTCAGCAGGAGAGTTGTACTGAGAGTTGATGGCTCACATATGAAGGTACATGAAGTATAAGCTGTGTTGTTCTCATTGCATGTGAGAGTAATATCTTCTGCTCTGCTTTCAGACTTACAGTATTTAGAAAATAGTTATTATTCACATATTTCTAACAGCATAGAGTCGGATTGTCTGTAGGGAATTAAAAGATTGATCATAATATCAATATAAAATATAATAATGTAAATATTGCATATGTTAAAGTTTTAGTTTAATTATTCATATTTTTGTATTAATAAAACATTACTAGAATAAGGGAATTCAGTCGTTGCAACACTAAAGAGATGAACACATAAATACATCACTATAACATGTTTCCAGGATAAATACTTTTACTTTTAGTTTATATATGTTGTTTCTAAAACTTTTGTACTTTTACTGAAGTAATATTTTGAATGCAGGTATTTTGTGGCAGTGTACATATTATCTTTAACACAGTACTGCTTTTACTCAAGTAAATGCTCTGAGTACTTAAATACTGGTGATTTTCCATATTACCTTAATATGTAATATTAAGGTAATATTCTTGATATCTCCCTCTCTCTCCTCTCTTTCTTCTCCTTCTCTCTCCCTCTCTCCCTCTCTCTCTCTCTCCCTCTCTCTCCCTCTCTTTCCTCTTTATATATATATATATATATATATGTATATATATATATATATATATATATATATATATATATATATATATATATATATATATATATACACACACACATATATATCTGACTTTAATAGAGGCTTTGTGTCCATCAGCTGGTTCCAGCTCTTCGTAGAAGTCAACACAGAGTGAACGTTCAATATGTTTTGCAACTATTCCCTTCAATGCAAATATTCTTGATATCTCCCTCTCTCTCCTCTCTTTCTTCTCCTTCTCTCTCTCTCTCCCTCTCTCCCTCTCTCTTTCCTCTCTTTCTTTCCTCTCTCTCCCTCTCTCCCTCTCTCTCTCTCTCCCTCTCTCTCCCTCTCTTTCCTCTTTCCCTCTCTTTCTTCTCTCTCCCTTTCTTTCCTCTCTCTTTTCTCTCCCTCTCTCTCCTCTCTTTCTTCTCCCTCCCTCTCTCTCTCCCTGTCTCCCTCTCTCTTTCCTCTCTTTCTTTCCTCTTTCTCCTCTCTCTCTCCCTCTCTCCGTCTCTCTCTCTCTCTCTCTCTCTCTCTCTCTCTCTCTCTCTCTCCCTCCCTCCCTCCCATCTTGCAGCTGGTTTTATGACAGGGGTGGGGAGGTGAGGCATGAAGGGGTGAGGCGTGGGGGGGTGAGACATGAGGGGGTGAGGCGTGGGGGGGTGAGACATGAGGGGGTGAGGAGTGGGGGGGTGAGACATGAGGAGGTGAGACATGAGGGGGTGAGGCGTGGGGGGGTGAGACATGAGGGGGTGAGACATGAGGGGGTGAGACATGAGGGGGTGAGGCGTGGGGGGGTGAGACATGAGGGGGTGAGACATGAGGGGGTGAGGCGTGAGGGCACAAATCAAGACGACAAGCAAGTTGTGTATTCCGATTCTTTCAGCGGAAGGTCAACTTAATCCCAACAAAAAGTGGCGAGACAAAACAAACAGAAGCATCTTCAGTTTACTTTCGCTTCTTTATTGTCTTTATCGTAACATAAAAGTCTTTCAGCGGGGCAGCAGCAAACCTAACCTCAACAAATCATAAAAAAAAATACTTCAGCATAGCAATATCCTCAGCAAAATGTACACAATGTTTTTGTACGTCGTCACGTGATACATTCATATTTACACCATCAAGCCCTCACAGACTCTCACACTCAACCTCTTAGCGCTGACGTCATGAGTCCCTCACGGTTCAGGGATTAAGGGTTCAAGGTGGAGTTGGGATTGGATTAATGTCTTTCAATGAGCAGTAGCCTCATAGGTAGGAGGGCGTGGAGCAGAGAGGAGTGTAGTCCTACTCCCCTGATGGCGAACAGGCTGACCACAGGCTGACCACATGCATATTGAAGCATCTCCATCCTCTAACGCCCGGCTCTCTGGGAAAAGAAAATGCGGAAGCTGAAGAATGAACTCTTAGTGATGATGACAGTTTGGCTTCGAAATGTGACATCAAACCACCAGACTGTGTGGGCTTCAACTTCATGAAGTACTGGAGCAAGAATCAGCCAAGATGTCTGCCGTCTCTGACTCTGGGACGGTTTCAGAAAAGGCGTATTGGGACAATTTGACTTGAAGGAGTGCCAGCCGGGTGTCTCCTCCTGGCATCTGAGAGAGGCCACGCCTCACCAAACTAAAAGTCCTACGATCCAGAACCAACAATGGACCAACTCAAAACTCCACAACTTGACAAAACAAGCCAACAAGTTCAACTTCAGTTCTCTTTTACGTGGCTCAAGTGGGTGAATGGCTTCTGTAAACAGCGGGGGAGAGTGGCTTTCTTGCAATCCAGGAGAACGGAGTTCAGTTTAATGTTTGAGGGCGGATGAATAAACAGTTTGGAAAGGATTAAACAAAAACATGGGCCGATCCATTATTGACCGCACGTGTTCTGAGTTATTTTGGGGCTGCTGCAGCTCGATGGGTAAGAGTGGTCCACCTCAACGCTCAGTGGGTAGAGAAGTCCCTGCTTCCTCCTGTCTGCATGTCCAGGTGTCCTAAAGCCAGAAACCAAACGCTCACGCCGTCCTGCTGTTGGTAAACATCAGTTATAGACTCAGTCGACCATTAGGGACAAAAGCTATCACCCAGTGTGGCCTCGTGTGATACGGCACGGTAGCACTTGGTGTCTTTCACTAGGAATCCCTGACGCTTCATTCACCAACACCCCCTGCCTCTCACCAACATATGCCATGCATTCATGAAATAGCCTGTGTATTTGTTCAGCAATATGGAAGTGCTCAGGTTGCCCTTTACCGCTGTAATGAAGCACGATAGGAGGGAATGGGATTAAGAAGCTGGGGATGGCCACTCACATCCAGCAGTCTACCCGCTTCATCCCACTTCAGTGAGCGAAGAAGCCAGTTAGGTGTCTCTAATCAACTATTTATTAGGGCCAAAAGACAGCCGGTCAGTCCTGACACCAAAAACCTGGAACAGTCGAGGGGATCTGATGACTTTACCTTGACTGCTGTCGAGTGATGTTTGCACTAGCGGGAGTTGCTCGCTGAGACGAATGTTTACAGCAGCGCTTTGTCTGCGCTAGTGTTTAATAGTGTGTAGTTATAACCTGCTGATTGGGCAGTGAGGGCAAAAATCTCTGCCATGGTGCCGAGTGGAGCCTTGAACCAATAGTGAAGCCCCTAACCAACAGCCAAGAGGGTGCAACAAACACAAAACAGAACCGATAGTGGCAACTTCTTGCTGTGCAAGTGCGACATGAGATGAAGAAATGTTCATATTGTTCTTTGGCTTTCAGTTTTACTTGATCAGGATCAGACTTAAACTGTGAAACAATTTGAAAACTGGGTTTGATTTTAAGCCAAACACTGGACCGGTTTACCAAATTTGAAGAGGCAGCTGTTGTAGCGCTCACTAGCTGGTGATCATAGTGGAGCATTCAGCAGCTAAATAGATGGGAGTTAACGGAAGACAAAGCAGAACTAAAAGCAGAGTAAATACTGGATTTACATCCATCAGGTGGCGCAAACATCACCCAAAATGAATGTTCTTCGTCTGCTGAAAGTTCTGGTACTGTGAATTTGTAGTTCTTCTTCTTGCTCATTGTCAGGGATTGGCTGACATGTTTAATGGCAATAAGAATCTCCAGACTGTATTTATGCTAATAATTATAGAGCGGAAGTTAACACCTTGCAGTTGGTTGGAAACCACTAAATAAGGACCACAGGCTTTGTATTTGATTGATAGTTGATTTGTTAGATGATTTTGGCTTTGCGGCATGTGTCACATTGTTTTGTAACTGTCACACTGTCAGAAACTGACATGGACCTATTAAGTCCTCGGCTGCGTTATCTCCGTCTTTATCTCAGTCTATCTGAGCGGTGGCTCAGAGGTAAGCTCGGTTTTCCTCCAATTGAACCCCACATTGGTGTGAATCAGCACTATAAAGTGGCATCTTGCACGGCATCTGCCATCGGGTATGAATGGCAGATTGTCGGCATGCAGTGCAAAGCCTTGAGAGTGATATCCACCATATCCACCACGACTCCCTGAACATCCCAAGATACATTTACCCAGACTGAGAGTGTGGATGTGGAGGGTGTAAAGTGCTTTGAGGTTGGAAGAGGACTAGAAAAGCGATATACAAGCACAGTCCATTTACCATTTCATTTTTGAAGATAATCAGACATTGGGATTGGAATGTGAAAAAAATAAAAATACCCTCAATACATACAAAATAATTTAAAAATGAAACGATTCGACCAAAACATGTTCTGGCTCTGGTAATACATATTGCACTTTTTGAACATTTGGCACAATATATTCATTACCAGACAATTTCACGTGCAAATTAATAATGTTGACTATAAGTTATAGATGTGGCATTAACGACGTTCCTCTGTCATTCAGCTTAAACACAACATGTTCCTCCTCCAGACTGTGGACAATATGTAAATAGCATAACAATGATGGTCATGCCTGTACATCGTAGTTATTGTGACAGGCCTATTTATGTCCGGCCGCTTCACCGTATGGTTCACAGCCAACAGCTGCTCCGGTCAACACACTGAACACACAACGCTCAACGAGCTGCTGAACATAGTGAAGCGTTTAGAAGCTTCAGAGACGGATATTTTATAAGCTACAGAGAGTGAATATTGAACTGAACACAGAAGTGTTTTCTCCTTATCCCAATGTGAGCACAAGGAATTAGAGCTATGATAGCAAAGATCTTCAGAGTATGTGATGTTTCATCTGCTGTCCAATGGATCCCAACAGTACTTTTCTGATGTGTCACACTACCTCCCGAGGCAATAAATGGAAATATGCATGATACATCATGAGATATCTGGTGTGCAAACGGACAGCTTGGCCTAAACGGTGGTGGGAGAAGAAAGCGCTCCCAACAGCTCTGGACTTATCACAATGGAACCATAAATATTCAGATACGGTTGGAGCAAGCTGTGCCTTGTAAGGAACCTTTCCTGGCACTGGTGGTATAGAGGACAGGTCCGGGGTCACCGACGTCTTCAGGAATCATCTCTAAGAATCCAAACAACATTTGTTGGAGATGTAGCTAGTAGTTGTGAGGATACTTTGTACTGAGACGCATACTTACTGAATAACAAACTAACAAACTGACATGCTTAAAAAAGAGTATGGCTCCCGTTGTTCTTTGGGAGGTCTGGTGTGTCTCATTATCAAGTGGCAGCTGTTTTAGAAACGTCGGAGTCTCTGAGGACTGACAGGCGGATGAATGGTTGTTGCATGTTAGTCCCTATGAGCCCCATTCACAGTTATCACAAGAAATGTCTTGTTGGTGCAGCTTGGAAGAGCAAGAGCCAAATACAAGGTTCATACTCTCATGGAAAACCTGGAAAATGGTTATTTCCAGGTCCTTGAAAACAATACAAATCCCCAAAGTTGTGTAAAAATCATGTAAATGTGTTATATTCATGTGTTTTTGACGTTCATTCACGCTGAGTTTGAAATAATGAATCCGCTTTTAAAAGAAAGAGGCTCAAAATATCAGCAGCATACATACAGGCATCTATAGAAATGTTTATTCTTTTAATCAAACTATTGTCTCTCATTCATTTGAGTCATTTAAGGTTTACTGTATGCTTTGAATCCTCATTGTTAGTTTAAATACTACATTTTATCACTTTTTACTGTTTACACACACATTTAAAACTTTTCATTCATTTCACACAATGTTTGCTTATGGACATTTGGTTTAAAGGCATGAATATTTGGTTAAAAGTTATGAAAATTTGGTAAAAAGTTATGAAATTTGGTTAAAAAAAAAAGTCTTTAAATTTGGTAAAAACTCATGAAATTTGGTTTAAAAAAAACAACTCTTGAAATTTGGTGAAAAAAAAGAAAGAAAGAAAAGTCATGAAATTTTGTAAAAAGTTATGAAATTTGGGAAAAAGTTATGAAATTTGGTAAAAAGTCATGAAATTTGGTAAAAAGTTATGAAATTTGGTAAAAAGTCATGAAATTTGGTAAAAACTCATGAAATTTGGTTTAAAAAAAACAACTCTTGAAATTTGGTGAAAAAAAAGAAAGAAAGAAAAGTTATGAAATTTGGGAAAAAGTTATGAAATTTGGTAAAAAGTTATGAAATTTGGTAAAAAGTTATGAAATTTGGTTAAAAAAACTCTTGAAATTTGGTTAAAAAAAGTCATGAAATTTGGTATAAAAAAAGTCATAAAAATTTTGTTCAAAGTCATGGAAATTTGGTTTAAAGTCATGGAAATTTGGTTTAAAGTCATGAAAATTTGGTAAAAAGTTATGAAATTTGGTAAAAAGTCTTGAAATTTGGTTGAAAGTCATGGACTTGGAGAAGATGGCTTCAGGAGAAACCTCAAGGTATCCACAGCAGACAGTAAAACCCCTGCAGACAAAGTAGTTTATGACAAATGTATGAGAAATATGTAAATATCTGGGGATTCGCTTGCTATTATAACACCGGCTACTATCATTGGTGCCAACTTTTTGGATTTGCCATACACTGACAAGGATGCCGTGAGTCCATGACAGCTGCAGCCGATGAGCGAGCCGATAGCTTTCTAATGCTCGCTAAGGCGCAGGCGGTCACAGTCCAGTCTGCACTCGACTATATATAACTATTTGGAATTATTTCTAATGAATCACAATGAGCTTGTGTGGACGTTGGAAACAGCCCACACATCATCCCCGTGGAAGAATCTGCCCCACTGTCGAATCATGAAGTGTTTTGACCTTGATATGAACCCTTTCTGCACGGCTGCATTGCTCTAGACTTTGGCAGAGGGAAATACCCTGAATTTAAAGCAATGTGGTTTTAAACTGGGGGTAAAGTCAGAGACGCAAGGAGACATGGGTAAACAAAGAGGCATGGCATATTACATTTACTCCACAATATTAAGTACTACATACCGGAAAGATGAAGGAAGGATTGCCCTTCTATAACACTACATGTCATCATTCATCCATTCACACACTGATGGGAGGAGCCACCATTAAAGGTGACACCTGCCCCTCAGGACTAACTAACATTCACACACATTCACACACCTCAGGAAGGGGGAATTAGGGGTTAACTGTCTTGCCCGAGGAATCGTCGATCCTTTGATCGAGCCTGCTCTACCAAACCCACAATCGCCCCAACGGATATAAAACAAATACCCTCAATCGTACATAACATACGACATAACAGCCCTTACGGTATCCTACACTCAACCGTTTGACAGGTGACGTCAGATGAGTCCTTCAGGTTTACGGCTCCATGGGCGCCATTGGGATTGGACCGTTAGTTCAGCCGTTGCTGACATTGTTGTATACACAAGCAGCTGTTGTGTGGTTAAATTCAGCATTTTATAATTTGACCACCGCCGGAAGAAGCAGCTGTTATTGGAGCAATTAGTGAGCGGCGTCATCAGCCAAATTGTACGAAAGCTCTCCAGTGCGACAGAGACTTTGGCCACCAGTCAGTTGTAAAACGTTGCTTTTATTAGTGTGAATGTCGCCTCGGTGTCTCAGCTGACTGTGGACCATTTGCAATAAACACAGGGTGCTTTAACCCTTTTAGATCCATAATGATGTCGGTCCACCTGGTCCAGTTTGTCTTATTTATCAATAAATATGTTTAAAAAAAAATCCTTTTGGCAAAATTAGTTTACTCCTTTTTTTCTGGAGAAATACTTTCAAAATCTGGCAAGTATTCATTATGTATGTCATTATTATATGTTAAAAAGGCTTAAAACACTGTGTAAAAACCAAAAAGTAAGGGGTTTAGGTGGCCAGCAAGTGGCTGAACTCTTATAAACTAAACTAATACTATTATTTTCAACCCCAACACATTATTTCTAAAGAAAACACGGCTTAAAACACCACTGAAAGGAAGTGAAAAGCCAGTCAAAGCAAGGTGGAGCTTCATTTGTAGATTAGCATCCCTGTAGTAGTCGAACCTTTGTCATAATAATAAGGAATAGCATTAACATAAGGATTCATATGGCTATGTAGCCTGTTGTCCAACACTTTGTTCTGATAAACAGCAGCCGTAGCGCCAAAATCCACGGCCCGCCACCGACTTCAAGAAGTAGTAAAGTTAAAAATCTACCCCTTTCATGAGTAAACCCCTTGTAGGCATAACAAAAAGGTTGTGTAGCCTTTATATGGTGTTATTGGGGTGGTGGATTGCAAGTGAATGCATGTTTATTTACATCCAGGTGGGATCCATCATGTCTGACGTTGCACAGTCATACGACATCATAGGATACAAATACAAAAAATGTTCTTTCTGGCTCATTGTTGGTTGCTGTTTGTTTGGGATTTGTATTGAATGCAGCCCCATAGACACTTCATCATTCTGTAGCCTCTATCCAAAGAGTCCCACATACCTTGAGCTTATGTCTGTCCAGGACTGTGACAATGTGCTGGTGTCGGACCGTTTCCAATTCCCTTTGCCGACGCCCAGAAATGTCCCAAACACAGCGACATGAGGTTGATTGTTCACAGGTCGACCGCTTCACTTCAGACTGAAATCTCTGAACAACCGTTTAATGGATTGTCATGAACTTGCGTACAGTCTCTCCCCTTCAAGATGAATGCAGTGCAAGCATCAGCATGATAGCATTTAGCTCGAGGTAGCACTGAGTTAAAGTGCAGCCTCACAGACATTAGCTCCAAATGTAGCTTGTACGTTCAATACTTTCCTTTGCCTTTCTCTTCAATTATCAGTGATCCATTTGTACATCATTGTCCTTATATTTTATATAATGTGATTCTGGAGCTACCTTTTGTTGTGACAAGTTTGATGCGTAAGAACCTTGCAGATGGATTAGTACGTCTGCTAGTTTCAGATCCATGATAAGTGGTGAAGGGAAGCCAAGTAATGGCCTGGCAGCATCAGGAAGCCCACAACTCACTGAAGAGGGGGCACTTTCAGACGAGAAGGCTTTTACATCACCACAAAAAGCTTATTAGAGGTTGTTCGAGGTTCGAGGTGAATTGTCTTCTGTGTTGTCCTGATAGTTGGGAACTTTATTCTTCTCTTCGTCGTCCACATAATAGGCGTCTTACTTGTCATTGTAAGAATGTAAAATGTTTGTTTCGCCAAAGAAAAGAACATTGTTTTAACATGAATTTGAGTGTAAAGTGTGCGCGCAGGGCGGCGGGGTGTTTGGAGCGTTGCCCCGCTGAAAACCTGTGGTTGTGGGATTTAGAGAACCTGCTTTATGAAGGCTCTCTACATTCGGGAATTAGACAACAGAGGTACCGACCTCATGTCAAGAGGCGGTAACCCAACCATACAAGTGCCGGCTTGAGGTTATAGATTGATAATGTATGGTTAAAATGCCACTTAGCTTGTACTGGATGAACTTTGACCCGACCGCTAGCTCCGGATCTGAAAAGTGAAGCCAATGCGAAAGTGCTTCCCACCTACATTCACCGACAAGTGTGTGATGTCACTGTCTGCTTCCTAATATACAGGCTAAGGGTCATGCCAAGTCTCTTGATTGCCTCCATGTTTCCCTCTCTTGCGTCTTTTCCTTGGAAACCATGCGAGGAGAGAGGATACGAGGACACATGTTATAACAGACATGAGAAAAAAATCCACTTAAAATATTGCTAAAAATTATCGTATAATGCTTTTAGTTTATTTAATAGTGTTGAACTAGTACTTATACTCATTGATACACAATTATTATCTGTGTCAGAGTGGAGATGTGATCTCTGTACCTGGTAAACACTCTGCATTGAGTATTTATACACAGTGTGTGGTATTTATACTGTGTTCTGTATCCTGCTTGTATGCAAAGGATTAATTAATTTCTACAAGCAGTTTGTCTTATTAATGAATTATTTGTGTCTCTACATTGTTATAAAATAACCTCACAGTACAATGGGACAATGGAATAGACTCAAAGTTTCAGGTTTAACTTAAAATAAAAAACTATTAAACAGAAAGTCAGGAAGGATCAGCCTCACATGTCGTATGAGTGTAATCTGTGATCCTCTTCTCTCTGGTACTCGCGAGGAAACGACAATTAAGAGACTTGGGGTGTGTCCTATGACTGTAACATGCAAAGTCTTCCATTTTCACCACGTGTTGTGTTTGTGTCCTTATCCCCTACTTGAACTAATCCTCACATCCTGCCATTGGCCCTGTTTCAAAGTAAGTGCCCATTTTCTCTCTTGTTGTTGCAGGCTATGGGGAGATGTACCCGGTCACCTTGGCTGGTAAGGTGGTGTGTGTCTTGTATGCCATGGTGGGCATCCCTCTCATGCTGCTGGTCATCCTCGACGTGGGAGACTTCCTCGCTATGCTGATGTCCAGGGCCTACATGCGCATTCACGCCCTCTGCAAAAAGCTCCGCTCGCGCACGTGGTCACCGTGGAAGGCTCAGAAAAGAGCAAGGGATTCCAGCCACCAGTCCCTGGACGATGGTACCTTCATTTACAGCCACGACATTGTGATCCACGAGCCCCTCGACATCCGGCAGGTACTTCACAGCCAAGCAGATGTGCGGCAAAAGGCCATCCAACTCCAAAACAACAAAGAGATCTTTGAGAAGATTCTGGCCAGGGAGAATTTACTCAGAAAGAGCCCACTGCTCAGGACCCTCTCCTGCCCGGAGCTCGACCGGCTGCCGCTGCTCGCCAAGGGATTTACCATTTGGGACTTCACAGGGCTAGGGGATGGAATGGAAATGCTGGATGTACCCTTTGTGCTGATTCTTTTCATCGTCTTTGCCTACATTTTCTTTTTCGGTTTGATTTTGCCGTTGTGGGAAACAGAACTCAAGGGCTTTGATTCCTTCTACTTTTGCTTTATCACGCTCACCACCATTGGTTTTGGCGACATCGTGCCAAAACACCCCAAGTACTTCATGATTACCTCATTCTTCATCATTGTCGGCATGGCCATCATGTCCATGTCCTTCAAGCTCGGCCAAACACGAATTGTAAGCTGCTACCGCCAATGCATTAAGTTCATCAGCAGGGGAAATGTGGAAACTTTCAAAAAATGAACATAATGACCAAGAGGCCTTGTGTCTCACGTCTTAAGAGTTGTACAAGCTG
Organism: Clinocottus analis; assembly: GCF_023055335.1. Taxonomy (NCBI): domain Eukaryota; kingdom Metazoa; phylum Chordata; class Actinopteri; order Perciformes; family Cottidae; genus Clinocottus; species Clinocottus analis. Next base: position 21,339,557 of record NW_027176240.1, on the reverse strand, counting down.
GTTTTGACACAGTTCCAAAGGTCTGTGAGAACTTTTCCAAAGTGTTATTTGTGCTGGCTCTTCAGTTATAAGCAAAATAAAAAGTTTGCATGTGCCAAACGCTTTTGCCCAATGAAGGAGGATGATATTCAAAATGAGTTAAAATATCTTGCCATGGAATGAGGATTAGTACTATGTGGTACTGTAGTAATTGTTCTGCCTCGCCTCTACAGAGAGGGTGGACACATAGTCTGGATTTGATTACAAGTCAGAACTCTGTCTTCTGCCCTTTATCACTAAAACGACTAAAATGATGCACTACTTGAAGGTGGATTTGTCTCTGTATATAATAAGGTCAATAGGACATGTCTGAGTTCTTTATCAATTTCAACCAATTCAAAGATAGTGTGGTGATATATTGCCAGAGAGAGATTTCTGTTTGTTGTTGTGGTTTAGATGACCATCGACTGTGCTTCTACAAAGCTGTCGCTTGTTCGAGCCGTAACTGAGTGATCCAACCCTATTTCACCATATGTTCAGGTACTTACCACAATTGGATTCATGGATTCATGTCCCTTCTACCATGATTCTTGTGCTCCTCTGGTCTTAAAGCCGTCATTACATTATCACTCAGGCACATCTGTAGCTCCCTGGCTCATGATACCTCAAGTCAACCCACCCGTTCTGTGCTAGACTGCATGATTATGTTGAGCATGCTGTGTATTGCATAATATTGCAATGCATGAAGACGTCTAGAACATGCCAGATGATCCATAAAAAGGACTCCATCATCATTAGGGAACAACCAATTGTATGGCTTTAGGGCTAGACTACACAAACCCTTCCCAACACGCGCTTTAATGTATGCACAGTGACATTTATTGTGTTCACGCTGGTCATTTACAGTTATGAGCGTTTGCTGAATCTGACTTGACAAAACAAGTGAGAGAAAATCAAGATAAGAGTCCAAATAAATGTATTACATCTGTGTCACACCTTTTGCACTTTATTTTGCATTGTCAAAGTGTCATTATTTTGTTGCTGTATATATACACGAGAGAGAGGGAGTGTGTCAACTTTCCAATCAGAAGATCTGCAATTCGATCCCGGTCTTCTCCAGTCCATTTCTAAGTTTCCTCGCTAAAGACACTTAACCCCAAGTTAAAGAATAACCACAACGTCTGAATTTAACCACTTATAATTGCAAAAGCACATAAAGTGGTGGACTAATGTGCATAATGGAAAAGGGTGCATAATGGATAGATGGATGATGTGGCTTTCTCTGATCCGATTGCATCCTGTAACTTCCTCTCAGCTTCATCTTTCATCACCTCCATGAAGCCAATACACTGTTTAAATAACTCTGTCACACAATAAACTGCATTGTATGTGTCATTTAGGGGTGAAGTGTCTTGACGAAGGACATATCGACACGTACTTGGGTAAAACCGACATGAAGAGTTTGCGGGAACCCTAAATGAACTCAAAATGACTAATCTGAGTCATATAATTTACCACACATCATAACATGGTATAATAAGACATCTCGCCTTAATGTTTTTGGATAAATAACACAAAGTTCCCTCCATATTTAAAGATGTTATAATACATGCATGGCACCCATTCATGAGGAGACTCGCGTGAAGTACTGAACCAAATATGTACTCGTGTATAGTGTTAATTCGTGTACCGGTAGTTTCGTTCTGTTAGACGTTAGCTAAACACCGTCCCAACAAAGCTAAAGCTACGTAGCATGATATGCTCCATAGAGTCTTAAGATGAGTGATTATTAGCACAACTGATAAGAAATTGTTGAAATATCAAATGTAACATATATAATTTTCCACACATCATAACATGGTATAAAAAGACATCTCGCCTGGATGTTTTTGGATAAAGAATACACAGTTCCTTCCATATTTAAAGATGTTATAATACACCAGCATGACACACATTCATAAGGAGACTCGCGTGAACTACTGAACCAAAGATGTACTCGTTAATTCGTGTACCGGTAGTTTCGCTCTGTTAGACGTTAGCTAAACACCGTCCCAACAAAGCTAAAGCTACGTAGCATAATACGCTCTATAGAGTCTCAAGATGAGTGATTATTAGCACAACTGATAATAAATTGTCACATTCACAGGCTTTAATCTGAGGAGACTCGCACAAAGTACTGAACCAAAGATGTATTTGTTAATTCGTGTACCGGTAGTTTCGCTCTGTTAGACGTTAGCTAAACACCGTCCCAACAAAGCTAAAGCTGCGCAGCAGTAGCAGAACAGAATGAGCCATCAACAAACATGTATTAATATAATATGTTTTCTTTTCCACGCCGCCGTTCAGAAACAGCGATACCGGTCCGGTCGGTGTTCATCAATCCATTTTTCAGCCTCGGAAGGGAAAACCAGACTTGGATGCTGTTTCCCGCACTTCACCCTCGTGGAGATTCTCGTCAAAGTTGTAAACGTTGACTCTCGCTGTGACACCAGTGGGGTTGCGTGATTTGCGGGGGACATACACAACTTGCTCGTATACGGCCGCCCGGTTTGTGTCCAGCTCTCTTGTGGGATCCTTCAGGCGCTGTTGGGCCCGGCGGCCGGAAGCAACCACTTAGTTCATTAATGCGGCTGAAGCACAAACACTCCAAAGAGCTTTGATTGTTCAGACGTCACACCCTGAGCGAGAACTAAAGCATAACCTTGTTTTTTACTGACCTGTCAGCAAAATACAACAAAGGTTGATGAAACTGATCCATATATTGACTGAAATGACCAAATAAACCTCTTTTATTGCTTTTACTTTTGAAGGTACACACCACCGTTGAAAAGTATGGAGTCACTTAGAAATGTCCTTATTTTTCAAAGAGTTTTTTTTCAAAGAAGATGACATGCAATGAATCTTAAATACCCTCTCTACGTTGTTAATGTGGTAAAAGACTATTCTAGGTGTAAACGTCTGGTTCTTAATTAAATATCTACATCGTGTATAGAGGCCCATTTCCAGCAGCTATCAGAGTTCTGATGGTACATTGTGTTTGATCATCGCCTTAGAAGACTAATGGAGGAGTAGAAAACCCTTGAAAACTCTTAAAAACCCTTTAAAATCCTAAAAGAAACACTTATAAATCTCTTAAAAAAACATTGAAAACTCTTAAAAAAAAACTTGAAATTTGTAAAAACCCATTGAAAACCCTAAAAAAAAACCTTTAAAACCTTATAAATCCCCAGGAACAACCTTTAAAATCCCTTAAAAACTTTTGAAAACTCACAAAAACCCTAGAAAAAAAAGCTCTTAAAGAAAACTTTAAAAACCCTTGAAACCTGTAAAACCCCTTGAAAACCCTAAAAAAAATGTTTTAAAACCCTTAAAATCCATTGAAACCCCTTGTGCAGTGATGTCACACAGCTGGAAACAGCTCTGCTGGAGAGAGAAGCTATGAAACTGTTCTTCCTTTGAGCTGGTTGAGGATCTGGAGCTTCACATTTGTGGGTTCATTAAACTCTCAAAATGTCCAGAAAGAGAGAACTTTCATGTGAAACTCTCCAGTCTGTTCTGCTTCTTGGAAGTGAAGGATGTTCATGAGGGAACGTCAGGAGAACCTCAACACGTGTCTGGTTGACCCCTAAATGTTAGAATGGTAGTGTAAATAAATTAAATTAAATATTATACTAAAATGTCAAGGTTATTGCACCCCATGGAGCTCAAGATTTCAAAATGTATCTCCTGTTACGATGTTTGAACTCGACACCAAACTCCACTTGAAAAGACGCTTTCACCTTTTTTAACGACTTTGTACCGATTTTGGAAATTATTTAGTTCTTAACAACAACTCACATTTCCGTACTCTGCGGTCAATCTTTGTGTATTTGTCTTTCAGTTAAAGGAGTAGTACAAAAATAAATGATTAGAAATTGAATAAGATAAAGGCACCATTCCAACTTCTATACCTTTACACATAGAAGACACTTCATGTTGATTTCAAGCCATTTGTTTCTATGTCTGGTCCGCCTGCTTTCCTTTTGTAGTACTTCCTGTAGTATCGTAACACTGTTATGCTATTTACATCAGAATATGTAAGCTATAGTGAAGTCACAGGTATAAATAGTCATATCAGGATGAATAATAAAACTATAATAAACTCAAATGATTAAGATTATGTTTTTTTAACCTCACCTGTGATTATAAATTAACATTTATACTGGTTTTGAATACACTGACGATAACTTTGAGATGAAACACATTTGTTTTTGGCCCATAATAAATAAGAAGAAACTTATGTTTCTGGGAGTTGCAGGTTTGTGTTTCTTCTGATTCTCGATTCTTGATTTAAGATTTGGAGTTCTGCTGTAAAAATCTTGAAGTAATAGCCAAAAGTTAAACACATAGCATAGAGAATAAATATGAAGTATTGCTAAACAAAGCGCCAGTAGCTTAATATGTGGTTCCTCCACATATTAATATAATGTCACAATTATTGTGTCATCAAATAGAAGCAGTTCACACTCCTGTGGAAGGAATGATTGATTTAATGTAATTATGGACACTTCCGCGTTATCTTCCATGTTTTTGGTTCCCTGCAGTAGTGTCATCCGGCCACAAGGTGGTGCTGCTGCACAACAATGAGCTCTACGAGCGGCCCGCGTTGTATATAGCAGATGAACTGAGGAGGGGCAGACATGCAATATATGCACTTTAAAAAAAAAGAAAAAGTACTCACTTTTTATTTAGTTTTCAGCAACATATATGTTCATACATTCACACTCTTTGTTGGCACACATGACATTCAGGTACAAAGAACAACAAACATCAAACGGTGGTCGCTCCAAGAAAGGAAAGAACACTGAAGAGGAGAAATAAGGATGGAATTTACTTTCTGAAGAGGTCAAAAAAAAGATGCTTCAATGTTTCAATGTTTTTTATGAATAGTCCATGAATACAGGTGTGTGTTACAGCTTATTGCTCTTAAATCATTGTTCCTGAGCTGTTTCTCTTCATACCATAAAGATCATGATCCAGTTCTCCGTGGTTACTTTCTTGCTGATGCCTTCAGGCGTCTCCTTCAGTGGTAAACCAATATTTTACTTCATAACGACTGCATGAGAAGTCGCTGTGGGCACACGATGTATTCTTTCTCCCAGCTGCCTCAGGACTAACCGACATGCACACACACACACCTGCGGGAGACGTTTGGTTCAGCGAGTCGCCGACGTGGATCGAACCGCCGGTCCTCTGACAGAAGGCCTACTGAACCCGCAACATACGATCGTATGTTTGTGTAGGTTCACAGGGTCAGACAAGATGCAACAAGATGCAACCTGATGCAACAAGATGCAACAAGATGCAACAAGATGCAACGAGATGCAACGAGATGCAACGAGATGCAACCTGATGCAATGAGATGCAACGAGATGCAACCTGATGCAACAAGATGCAACCTGAT
>NW_027176240.1:21289135-21329135 GCF_023055335.1 Clinocottus analis | reverse complement strand
CGGCCAACCGTTCCTGTTCCTGAGAACAGCGAGTGGATCCACAACGCGCTTCTGTTTCATTCCATTGTCAACATTTCATTGAGTTTATTGTACTTCCATTGTATTGGCTGTATAATAAATACCACTGGGCTGCGTGGGCTTAACTTTGTTTTTTGTCGTTTTCATTTTCGTCACGGTTTGGGTTTTTCTGGGTTCCTGTTTAATTTTGTAGTTTTGTCCTCTGTTCCCCTGCACTTCCTGCACCTGCACTTCCTGCCCCTTTTTTTTTTTGGAAAGAATAAAGTTGCTTTCTTTCAACGCACATCTGCATTTGGGCCCTCTCTCCGAGCCTCCCGTGACAATTTATTTGTCAAAAAAACCATGGCTTCATCGCGGTGTCTCTCTTTGTTTAGCTGGATTAGCATCATGCTAGTTAGCATCGGTCGCTGTTTGCGTTGCATCAATTTCCTCCCGCCTCTTTCTGCCCCGCTAGTTCCCATCCTTCCCAGTTACCTGGCCGGCCTGGACTCGGCAGACGGGACGTCGCAGAACCAGACCTCGTCGCCGCCGGGCCCTCCGGCCGCCTTCCACAGCATCGTGTCCTTATACGACAACACCGTGAGGTCGCCGGGCTCCAACGCCACGGCCGGGACGACCGACGCGGCACCGACGACTCCCGCTGCGACGGCGCCGCCGCTCAACTCCTCCGAGTGCGTCGGGTCTCACACGCCGGCCAGTGAGAACGTCAAAGTGGGATTGCTTTTCGCCTCCAAGGCCACCGTACAGCTGATTACCAACCCCTTCATCGGGCCACTCACAAACAAGTAGGTGTTGTGTCTCTCTGTGTGTTGAAGCACTTGTAACCGGTGGGGGGAAACAGGTTGAGGGTTTTCTCAGGCAACCTGGGACGTTGCTCCTGCCTTTAGATCAAAGACTGACACCATTAGGGGATATAATGTTTAATGATTGAATTGAGACGGCCCCTTGAAAATAATCTAACTAGAAGAGCCAGGTGCATTTCCTTTAAAAGTTTGTTTCCAACATCGACTCAGTTGTCTTTTGTTGAATTATCCACCGACTTTAAAGTCGTGAACTTTCAACCAACGCCGATGAACTTCCTGGTCCGCAGACCCGGATCACAAGCAGCCACATTTTCCCCAACCCTCTGAGTTGTTTCATGACGCATCCCATCCTGCGTGTCCCAGGAGCTCAGAGAAGTGAGAGCCCAACGTACAACCTAAAAAATGAAGGACACAGGGTCAAAACAGCCAGTTCGGAGAACAGACATCTGGTACCTGAGTGTCCCCGAGGGCTTGCCTTACCCTCTCTCCGATGCTGCATGTGACGGCCCCCACGGCACTGGAAGAAGGCATGGCGGGAGGGCTGAGGTCAGACTCGGGGGTGAAACAAGCCGGACCGAGCTTCAGGTTACGGGTCGCTGACAGAAATAAATGGAAACGGTTAAAGAAAGAGCCTGGCTGCTGCATCTGGGGCGAGGTGAGACCGAACGGCATGAGAAGATACTCATGACGGCCGCTAGCAGTGTTAAATTAGTCTTTCATTCTTCTCCCCTCCTTATGCACAATTATAGAGCCAATGAAGGGGGATGAGAAGTGAGTCTTTGGACAGCTAATGTCGAGTTGGTAAGGGTACCAGAAAGGTCCAGGATCCTCCAAACAGGAAGCGGAGGATTAGGGGACTCAAAGTGCTTCTTAGCAGAAGTTGACTGCCGGTAGAAAGATCCCCTGTGGACCAGACATTGTGTCTCTTGAGGCAGGGGAATCCTAGAATGAGGGGAGGAAGAAGAGGTGAAAATTAAAGGACCTCCGTGCAACATTGCGCAGAGTTTTATGGGCGACTTTTCACAGCCGCCGCTTGTTCAAATCGTTCACCCCTTAGCGGTCCGGGAAGACTTTGGGCGCCAAGGCTGAAACTCGAATTTGGGCCAAAGCGGCACCAGGGCTGGAAACTGGTGCAGCAGAGGCCTAGAGCGAGGATCGACGTGTGCCATCAACGCCGATGGAAGCTTAGAAGGTCTCTTCCCGGTCTCTCTAACCCAGAGGTGTAAAAACCTTCCCCAATGATTCAAACAGGGAAACATTGCCGTTATGCATGCGTTCCTATGCCATGATTTTGACACTCCAGCAAATTGAGGTGAGCTGATCGTCATGATGGTGAATTCTGCCTCCTTGAGCCAGAGGTAAAGGGTCAAAGGACTTTGTTTTCTGGTCTGGCGACTGCTCAAAGAGCTTTAACGCACTACATGTCTTCCTTCACTCACTCACACTCATTTATACACTGATAGCAAGGTGCCACCCGCCCAGCAGCATTATCTAACATTCATTACGTCGAAATACAGCCTGTGGGAGCAATTTGGGGGTCAAGTGTCTTGCACAAGGACACATCGTCATGTAACTAGCAGAGCCGGGGATCGAACCGCTCTCATCCTGGCTCATGGCACTCGACTTGTGCTCAAATTGCAAAAAGATGTCATTTAAAAAAGTCAACTGCAATGTCTCTTTCCAGAAGTCCCGGCCAGGTAACGGAGTGTTTACAAGTTGCACTTTACTTGATGGAAAGGTGGCACAGGGTGAAGACAGAGAGGATTGATCCTGAAGCCTCCACACACAGCATTATGCTGTGGTAACAAACTCAGATTCATCCCTTTCTATTAGTCTTAGATTGTGGTGATGGAGTCTACAGACATGCTGCTGCTTCCTCTATCAAATCCCTAGACTTAGTTTATCCTCCAGATCCCTATGAGGGTCACCATTGTATTCTGTATAACACATTTGGATGGTCCTCTGTGGCACAGAGACGTGATAAACACCTGTATCTCTTCATCCATGGATCCCTTGTTGGACGTTCACCTCTCCTATCAGGTCTGGTGCTTTAAGTACCACAGGCAGGAAAATCTACTTTTAGTTTTTTTATTTTCTGCAACACGACTTAATGGTTTTCACAGAGTTTTGTCTTCTGTGATTCTGAATTTCGTGTCATTAATGCAAATAATGGGGACCTCAACAACTTTGAAAGCTGAGATAAAGGTTTGAAAGAGTGCGATTGGCTGTGACGCTCGTCAATGAACAAAACACTTTCCATAATATACTTAAACTGAATTATGCTTAAACTCAATAAAGGAAAAGACTGTTCTCATGTGGCATAATCAGCTTGTCTTTGAGACCAAAACAGAAAGAAATGACAGTGAATAAGAGATTTTCTATTATAACATTATTTCAAATGAATGCTATTGTGCCTGCTGGATGTATAAATTGGTTATTGTAATATAATTATTTGTCCATAGTAGCTTATTCTCTCATGTCCCCGCTCCTTCAGGCCTCTTTATGGCTTCTTCCTGTTTAACAGCATTTTTTATCCAATCACACGTCACCTGTCTTCCTCTCTGGAAGAGCAGCCTGGTTAAAATACATGGAAGAGCCTTCTGGAGACCCGAGACGTGTGATTGGTCACAGGGACCATGTGACCATTACCATGCGCTGTGATTGGTTAGTGAAGCTATAATCTCAGAACTTACTGATGACCCCTTTTCCACAGAGATTTAAGTGCGTCTGGTGAGTTGAATGCTGATTATGTTACAGTTTTTTACATTTGCAGTCGTATTTAATCATAAATTAGCCACAGCGCTATTGTTACTGCTGCACCTGGGGGTGCTGGTGCTTCTCCCCGCTCCAAGGTGCACTGCTGCTGCCGCTGCAGCTGTGCTGCATGTCATGTCTGCACTGTGCAGGGTCAGTGTGGCGGTTTTGTTGATATTTGGACAACATGTATTGTTGTTGACGTGACGGGTTGTGCTCTCCCCTTGCTGTGCTGACCCTCGTCGGCTCTAAGTCGGCTTGGACCGGCTCGGGCCGAAGGCGGCACGCCGGCTTGAACGCGCCGTGTATTGAGTGTGTTGGTCTGTGACAGAAACCCCAGACACTTGTTCCTCCAGTCCGCCCGTGATGTGACTATACGGCCTGAAGGCCGAGCTCTGAACCCACGGCGCCTGTGGCCTTCACCTGCTCTCTACCAGAAGCGTCATCAGAAAACATCTGTTGTGATTTGGAGCTACAGAGTGGAGTTAGACTTGACTTGACTTGCTGCCATCATAAAGGTGTAATTTTGGTTCATCAATATACTGTCAAAAGGATCAAAGTAGCACATTTTTTTGCACACTGTTTACATTTAATTTGCTTAATTTCCTGCAGTTATTGTATTTACTGCAATATTTTACTGCAGTTATTTGTATTCATTGTGTATCTATCTATCTATCTATCTATCTATCTATCTATCTATCTATCTATCTATCTATCTATCTATCTATCTATCTGACTTATACAGGTCCATTATAATTTTAATTTGCTTGGTTGGGCTTCTGATATCACTTTGAAAACAGAGTCCCAGCATTCAACATTCAAACAACTTTTGGCATAAAATACGTAATATTTTTCCATTTTTGAACCAAACGACGCAGTTTCTTGACTGAAACTCCTTCCTAACAGACCAAGACTTTGTTTTATTGTGATTTTTGTAACAGATTCTGATACTTTAGGTCCTAATATTTCCAAAAAGGTGTCTTATTGACGCTCCAGGAGGCTTTTTGGGGGAATCTGGCTCATATCATGCTGGATGTTCATAGTTAAAATCAAAATATCTTTTAAAAGTCTTTTTTTTTTTGCAGATATACATTTATTGGAATTAATTTGGGGTTCCTACGACGACTCAAACAGGGAAAAGAGGCCTGGAGACAACGCTGGTTCCACAGTTTTCAACGGGTTAACTATAAAACATATAAAAAAAAGTATAATGAAGGCTATAAATGAACGTGTTCTTTTTGCTGCTCGTGAAGCCTCGACATTCAGAGCAGAGAGTCTAAAGATGGAAACGTTAAGGACAGAAAGAGAAATGTGTCTCAGGTGAGCGCTCAGATATGCTGTAATGGATGCGAGGAGCATTAGCACTCTTTAGTCACCTTCTCCTGACAGAGGACAATGCAAGGCCAGTGGAGCGTGCCGGGTATCTGTGGGCTAATACAAGACAGCTTCCAGCGTTTTAATGAAAGAAGATGTCACCTTCTTCCGGTTAAACTGGCAAGAATGTGTCAGGAACATTTCTAAATGTGCTTTGTGTTCACGGCGTTACTCGTCCCTCATATATTTGACTTTTAGGTGATGTTTTGGTATCAGTACAAGGTTGTATTACTCACCTCATGCGTACTGGGTGTACAGTGATATCTGCACTCACAAGCTGAAGCACCTTTCATTTAAATAAACCTCGATCATTTAACATTTTATAATACTTACACACTATTTATCGTTAATAAAGCATGAGTAAACACTTAATTCATCATTTTTTAAAGCATAGTTCCAACATTAACAACATATTAATGTTCTTTATTTCTGTTCAGAAGATAACTTGTGTTAACTTTCGATGTCATTTATTAATTTGTTGTAAATTATAGATCCTCCCTGTAGATGAGGTCACACAACATACTTAACTAATACCTAACTAGCGACTAGTAAGTACCTGAATTCATCATGAATTGCAGTACTAAAACATGTTTATAAAGCACATGTTAACATTAGTGCATCATCTATAAGTTCTTAACAATTAGTTTTTTATATATATTATTTATTTTCCAAATGGAGAATCCATCATTTAGATATAAAACCCCAATGATGAAACTCAATAGTCAAGCTTATTAATCAAGAATAAAACATTTAATGGGTGTTCATGTTGGAACAATGCTTCATAAATGATAAATTAAGTGTTTATTCATGCGTTATTAATGATAAATAGTGTGTAGTTATTATATATTTTAGGTGTCACTACTTCAGAAAGAGAGAGTAAGCTGAACAGAGAGAGTTTCATCTTTGACTGAATTCATTTCATGTTTATTTGTGGAGATATTTCATCCGTCCGTCTTTCTTCTCTTTGTCCGTTTCAGAATCGGATATCAAATCCCGTTATTCGCTGGCTTCTGCATCATGTTCATCTCTACGATCAGTAAGCTCCAGCCGACACGTCGTAATCATCACAACATCAGAACGCCAGCGTCATGCCTGATGACGTGTGTGTGTGTGTGTGTGTGTGTGTGTGTGTGTTGTCTTTAGTGTTCGCCTTCTCGTCCAGCTACTTTCTGCTGTTTCTGGCCAGGTCGATGCAAGGCGTGGGCTCCTCCTGCTCGTCGGTGGCTGGTAAGCTCTTCTTCTCTGCGTTCTGTGTGACGTACTCCTGTTCATTTAAATCAGTGTTGCATTATGGGATGCTCGTAGCCTTGACGTTGCAAGGCAAGACGATCCAAAGGAAGGAGTGTAACGTTTGCAGGAAAAGGCGAAGTTGCTTTCTTCGGTGCTCCAACAGGATAAACTACTTTAAATCTACTTTATATGTCATCAGCCCATTGAAGGGGCGTTATAAGGTTTTCCAAAATTCATATTGTTGAAGGGTGTATCAGACAAAAGACATCTAGAAACATGTCAACCGCAGGTGGTATTGATTTATTCAAGTGGGTCTTTCTTTAAGTTAAAGAAGACCTTGAACAACCCCACGTCATAACATCCAAACTTTCCCTTTCAGTGACGAAGACTTCAGCTAAATACCCACTTTGGCATAACTGGAACGTATATGAGGGTTTCTTTTAGTTAAAAATGTCATTGACAGTGTAACTTTTGTGCTGCCCTGTGTCAGGAACGGTTGTGTTACCTTTCATGTTCATCTTTGTGTTTCAGGGATGGGAATGCTTGCGAGTGTGTACACAGATGATGCGGAGAGAAGTAGTGCCATGGGGTTCGCCTTAGGCGGTCTGGCATTGGGAGTGCTAAGTATGTGTACTTAAGCAATAAGGGACGAGAAGCAGTACTGTATAGTCAATAATGTACAGTTCAACTGTATGTTATTGACAATTCAGTACTTCCTCGAGTACCTTATTGCCTTTATAATACAGTTACCAGCGACGAAGCATGTGTAAGCTATTATATTGTGTGCATAAACAGCTGGGGCTTTTATTGTGGAGGGGTAAATGGAATAAGGGGCGAGAGGCAGTACCGTATTGTCAATAATGTACAGTACTGTCTTGAGTACCTTATTGCCTTTATGATACGGTTACCAGCAACGAAACATGTGTAAGCTATTATATTGTGTACGTCAACAGCTGGGGCTTTTATTGTGAAGGGGGAGGGAACGGAATAAGGGGCGAGAGGCAGTACTGTATTGTCAATAATGTACAGTTCAACTGTATATTATTGACAATACAGTACTTCCTCGAGTACCTTATTGCCTTTATTATGCGGTTACCAGCAACGAAACATGTGTAAGCTATTATATTGTGTGCATAAACAGCTGGGGCTTTTATTGTGGAGGGGGAAAAGAGGGTTTGTTTGATTGAAGAGGGAGACAAGCATAAAGGGGTTACCATCTTGTCTAACCTAACAGAGCAGCGTGTTGTTATTTTATTATTATTATACAAGTATAGGCGCGAGAGAAACCCTCGGCTACACATGTTTGGTAACTGAAATAACAACTAACAGTCTAATTTAAATCTACCTGTTATTATGAGTCCACTATGATATGAAACGCTCTGCTAATGTAAACAGGTGGTGCAGTACTTTATGGCTGAATAAAGTACACCCTGTGACTCACTCAACCAATCAGAATGCTTGATTTCATCCATCCGTATTATAATTAAGCAATAAGGTACGAGAGGCAGTACTGTATCGTCCATAATGTACCGTTCAAGGGTATTGTTCCACTTGTTTGATAAACAAATTAAAATGTGTCCTCTATCTCATTGTTTCAACTATCTCATGTTGAATCAAGTTAAATTAATCCACAACCAACCTCAAACCTTTGCAACGTGAGCTGTCTTCTGTCTTGAAGGGGAACAAATGCAGAGATTATAACGTCGATCTCTCTCCAACAGTTGGACCCCCGTTCGGCAGCGTGATGTACGAGTTCATTGGGAAAACCGCTCCTTTCCTCTTTCTGGCGTTCCTGGCTTTGTTCGATGGAGGTACAGTTGCATTGCTTCTTACGTCCAGACCAAAAGTCTTCTAGGATGGTGGAATGATGTATTTGTTCAACATCATTTCATATATATTTAAGAATACTACCGTTGGGATTGTTTGGCTCATTCTGTTGGTTCCCTGTGTGTGTCCACAGCTCTGCAGCTCTCTGTGTTTAAACCCAACAGGATCCAACCAGAGGTCAGTTTGTGTTCCTTCATATTACATTTCCTGAACTTCATTTGACTTCAGTAAGATAACCTTTTAAAGACAATGTTTGTATTGGATAATAAATACAGGAAGTGAAGAGACGGATTACATGCAACAAAACCCATGGCTTGGACTAACTGTATGAAAAAAAAACGTTAACTTGACGCGAGTTTAAAGTACTTTATAGTCCCCGACATTACACCTTAAATTCTGCAATTCATTTCAAGCAAAAGTTAAAATGGCTGTATAAAAAACACATAATCTGAATTACAGCAGCAAAGTGAACTGCAATATATGTCTGAATATAATAAGTGTTTATTGCCAAGTACTTACACATACAAGGAATAACAATAAGCACAAGTATATTATTAAAGATGGGTATTATTATCTGTCAACCAAGATAACACAGGCAACTAGAAGGGTACTTGAAAAAAGTATCTAGAAAATGAACATTAATGAGTTTTAATGCAGTCTGATGTAAAACATGGAGGAGCCGTAGATGTCAGCCATGTTGCAATCTCCTTAAATGATGGTTAAGGTAAATACATGTATTATCCATACAGAGGTAAAACATATGAGATGAAAGAAGAGGCTTCAGTCAACTCAGACAGTTTTTAACATGAAGTAATGACTCATTCAGAAAGAGAGGAATAATGCTCTGCTGCTTCTTGCCACAACGACACCTCAGGTGATGGATTAGTGGGAAGAACTAAACAAATACGCAGGTGGAAGCAAAACCAACAAAAATATCATTAGCGGATTTTATCATTCAATTTCCTTTGTCTTATGAATTTCTGGAGAGAAAAACAAATGCCCCGGAGCGCTCTCAGACATTTTAATAAGGTTTCACAGACACTTGCAGCGATACGCAGTAGTCCTGCTCAAATGTAAACTGAAAGCCTAATTTTAAAACTGACAGTTAAACTGAATTATTTCTCATCGAGACGTCTGCCATTTGCTTTTGTTTTGTGTTGCTGTAGCTCAGTTTCTGTTTTGTTCTCATTTTCCACATGAGATCATGTGACAGAGATCTTGTGATCTGCTGCAAGCGTCTTATAGATATAAGTCGTGTGTGATGGGCCATTATGTCCAAATCCTGTAGCGTATGCAAGTTTGAAAGTAGAGAGAAGAACGTCTGTGAAGACTGCAACCCGTTATTAAAGATAAGAATATGAATAAGAATATCTGGGATCAGCTTGTTCTGCTTGTATTTAGCAGAACAAGCTGATCTCTGTCTTTGGGTAGAAGGATTTTGGGATTTAGATTTATTGGAAAATAATAGAATTGTCTTCAGAGAGGCTGTGCATGAAATGGCATTATTATATTACAGTAATTACTGATACAAATACTATCGTTAAGTATTGCCAACCAACTCCTAGGTTAGTCCTCAAAGGTTTTATTTAGCTATTTTAGCTAGTGTATTAGCAGAGTGCATGGCAAACAAAGGAAGTATTACAATTATTTGAATCTGCTTGGACAAAAGCAGGATCTGCTTCGATGTGAAACCTTTCCTGGAGTCTTGTTTGGTTGAGAGCGACGGCATAAGCATTAATGTGTTGTTGTGCCTTTGTCCTCCACAGAGTCAGAAAGGGACCCCGCTGTTGACACTAATGAAGGATCCATACATTATAGTCGCAGCTGGTAAGAACACAACAGCAGCACAGTCGATGTGAGGAAACCTAACGTCCCCCCACTTAGGAGAAGCATCAGTGGGATATTGGGTCGGGTCAAGGTATCAGACCGGGGTCGAGGGATGGTTGAAGGTGCGCCAACGGGAAGGTTAGAGGGGGTCGTGAAGAGAAGGGTGAAGGGGTGCGATGAGAGGCTGCTGCCGTCCGGTGGCTAGAGGGAACGGCGGGGGTGAAGACTAGTGAAGGGCTATCTCATTTGAAGCTCTGGCTGTGCAGAGTCCACCGATGATCCTCGAGTCTCGTGGGAGAGAAAGGGAAAGAGGGATAAGAGAAGAACGGGGTTGGGTGGGCGGGATGTCGGAACCGAGTCGAAGAGGAAGTGGACGTGTTCGATGCGTTTGAGGACTTAAGACTCGGCTGTTTGGCCGAATTTGGGGGCCTGGTCTTTGCTCCCGAATGATGACCACGGCAACAGCGATACGAGTTAACAGATCGTTTATTGTGCGACGGAAAGTCAAGGAACCAGACCGGGGTGAGGGATGGTTGAAGGTGCGGGAAGGGTGGAGGGCAGTCCTGAAGAGTGGGTGGAATGGGGTGCGATGAGAGGCTGCTGCCGTCTGGTGGTTAGAGATTAAGGAGTCGCGGTTCGGTTTGTATGGACTTAGTCCAGTCAGACGCTGGCTTGAGGTGGACCGTGTTGGTTGGTTTTGCTGCGTTGGCAGTGATGGATGGTGGTGTAGGCGGGGTGTAGCTGTAAAAGGTCTGAAGTGAGAGGCGGATGGTTAGGTGTGGAGTGCAGTTCAGCTTTATAGAGACTGTTACGCCGCATGGATATGTGCGAGTGGGTTGAGGCTGAATGCGGAGCCCCCAAAAACAGTTTATGGTGGCGATTCGACGACTACTTGAGGTAGTAGGTAGATGGCGTCTTTTAGAAGGGTTTATTCTGAACCTGTTGGGTTCTCGACTGGAGGAGGGGTCGAGAAAGAAAAGGGGACGATAGAAGGGGGGATGAGGGTCGAGAGGTTAGGGATAAGGGAAGAGGGGTAACAGATGAGGGAAGAAAGAGGCGGGTTTGTGGTAAACCAGTTGAAGGCGTGCAGCCGCCAGTGGCATCGAGGGAAGAGGGTCGAGGGGTAAGGGACGACATGGACGTCAAGCAGGATCGCTGTCCAGGTGTAATTGCGATCGGTTGAAACCTGTGGGGCGAGAAGCACTGAGACAGTCAATGAAGGTTGGTAGTGTGCATTAGTGGGACTTTAATCGCTGGGCGGGATGTGGGGTGAGGGATGGAGGGTGGAGGACCCGGAGTGGACCGCAGATGTGCGGTCGTGAATGGGAGGTCGGTTGACTCGGGCCTGCAGAGGCTTAGCAAGTGATGTTGCACTGCCGGGTAAAGGGTAGTGGACTGTGACTGATGTGGTACCTTCGAGTAGATGGGAGGTGGATCTATATAATTCCAGTGACGTCATGACCGTATCGCAGGGCTCCCATGTGTGGCCCTCATCCAATGAGGCGCCAGTGATATGGTTTAAGTCAAGTAACATGTGGGTCGTCAAGTGTGAAGGGTTTTGTGTGTGTGAGACTCACCCGTATGGGGTCAAATCGGACTCAGTATGGATTAAAGGACACAAATCTGCCTTAAAATTCACACAGCACGACACACAGACCTCGGCTCCTGGTATCCAGAAAGAGGAGAGACAATATCCCGTTCTGATTCAGGTCCTCAGAAACGACAGAGGATCAAATTGCTTCCAATGGGGTCCACTTAGGTCAACAAACGGAAGTGCGAACTGGTTCTCTTCACCTGGTGATGGTTTCTTTTCCAGCTATGACTAGGAATCAACAGTGTGGTGACCACATGTACCTCGCAGGTCAGCTAATACAAATGCATGTGGCTATAAAATTGCATTTGTGTGCGAGTTAGCTTTTCCCATCACGTCAATTACTGTGACAACACAGTCACATCGAGTGCAGGCTGTGTTTGTACGTGGAGGTCGGAGAAGTAACAAATAAGGACAGAGGAACAAAAACAGACCATAATTGACACTGCGCCCACTTATCCTCAATCTTCCTCGCCAGGTGCCCTTTGTTTTGGAAATATGGCCATTGCCATGCTGGAGCCAACGCTGCCGATCTGGATGATGGAGACCATGTGTTCCTGGAAATGGCAGCTAGGTATTCACAGAGTACTCACTAAGTAGACACACACTATGCAGGAAGTGTCGTCACAGCACCAAAATGTTCACACAGCTTTGAGTCCTTAAAAAATGCAACCACTTAAGAGGACCCACACAATTAAATTATACGTTTGGTAATGAGGTCCTAGTTGGAGGTGGTGTTGCACAAGACTGGTGTTACACTGTTTTTAACCCTAGGATAAAAAATGCTATGCAAGTAGTCCATCGTTGTGGACATTATGCAAGCGCTCCAAAATTCCCAGTTTATTTCCATAAATCTTGCACATAAGAAGATAGGGAAAATGTGATTGGATAAAAATGCTGTTAATCAAGTCCAAAGAACACCAAAGGTTGGCCTGGCTTCTCCTGGACCAGGTCCAGAGGGGTTTCAGGCAAACCATCATCGACGTAGCAGGAGCAACACGGCCCATTGTCCGCCTGACTTCTTGACCTAGCAATACTTCCTCTTAGTGTGAAAACAGCTCCGCTTCCTGCTGATTGGTTCCTCGCTGTCAGGGCGCCGAACTGAGGTCAGAGTCAGTGTTCAATCGGGTTAATTGTTCAGTTCAGATAATTCAGTTCCACAGAAACAAGGCCCTGAATCTGGGCTTCAAATGTTGTCCTGAGACTAACTTCCAGGGACTTCTTTCTGCCATATCAACATATTTAAAGTACCGTCTTCCTCTACTGGCATGTGTCATTGAAAAGTCATGTGATCCATGTCTCCCTCCACACAGGGATGTCAGTCACTTAAAGAGTTGCTCAAACGTTTTTTAGGCGTACAACATGACGCTACCATCTGAAATACAAATGTCCATCAGTGCGTGACGTCTTCATGGCTTTATCATGAGCTCTTCCCAGTAGTCAACGTCATGGCGTCATGGCCGACATCACAAGGCAACAGGTGTCCATATGTTCCTTAAACAGAGACATATCGACACTGGCTGTCTCGTGACTCATCAGGAGACAAGTTGGTGTGTAGATATCAACATGGGAGAGAGAGTTCAATGAAAAGTCACCGGCCTTCTAATACTACATTAAATGATATTAAACTAATACATGATTATGAATTTAACAGTAGAGTACTTAATCAAGAGTAAATATGTTTTTCTTCCAACAAAAAGCTACCCTAACAAAACAAAACTAGCAAAAACCCATTTGCATTGACTCCGTTGCTGAGGGTCATCACTCAGTTTCTCTAGTTGCTATCACGTAACTTTTACACAATAATTGCTTCACCTTAACACAGTTTACACACATGTTTTACCTCGTGAATTGACGCAGTGCAAACGTGTCGTTTATCCCGCTAGATATTTTCCATACAGAGGCTCCCTGCTGCTTCCACTGTTATTGGTTTGTTCCAGTCGCTTGTATATGAAGTCTCGGTCAGATAAAAAAAAAAAGGGCGAGAGGGAAACAGGATATTAGGGTGCCGTGTGCTGGCAGGTGGAAAGCACAAGTCTTCATTACAGACAATGGAAGACGTACAGCGGCTCAGTGATGAGGCCCTGATAGAGATCTGCTTATCTTGGAGAGGCTGCGTCCACACCTTCATCTCCCTCCTCTGTGTCTGTCTGCGGCGCAGGCATCGCTTTCTTACCGGCATCCATCTCCTACCTTATTGGAACCTTCATCTTTGGCCGGCTGGCGCTCAAAATTGGAAGGTAGGGAGAGAAATTATCCTTATCTATGCTCTGTCTCCTCTGTGTCTCTCTCTCTCTCTCTCTCTCTGGATGTGATATCTGTTTCCGCTCCTCTAAATGAGTTTTCGGTGTTTTTAGTGCTTGTGAGTCTGGCTTTATTGAGACCTTGATAACACAGGTTACACCCAGCATTGTGGGAGTTATGTGTGTGTGTGAGAAGAGAAAGTATGAATGAATTGTATGTGAATAGTTTCAAAGGCTAAGACTTGTAATTAATTAATATATTGCCTTAATATGCCCATTGCAGTTTGTTTATTGTACTTTTTTTAATATAGATATAGGGTTTATTCCATAATTATTTTGCAAATGTTGTATGATGGAGAGTCAGGTTTCTAATTGTAATACACACCTAATACTTAGCATGCATAAGCTAATGTCACAAAAAGGCTTTTCCACACGGCGCCCTGCAGCCACATTGAGAACGACATCCAAGAAACCAGTAAAATGAAGATGTGAATAGTCCTTTTAGGTTAAGAACCTTCCTAACCGAGGGAAATGACCTGGTACCTAAAGTGTTGGTCGAATTCTCTAAACGCAAAGGAAAGGAGCTGCATGCTTCCTAACTTAGCTCCTTTAGCATAGGAACCACTAGACCTGCCTTTACGGAAGAAAAACAAAGAGATGATGCCGACCCACAATCCCTTGCGGTGGCAACATTTAAAGTGACATACCATTCGGCCGTTCACGAGAACAAAAATTAACGTGGCGACAAACGCAGATCACGTGAATAAGCTAGCTAATTAGCATAACTTGAAAATACGTTCAATAATCTGTTATTATTCTTTCATTTCAACTTCAGAAGCTTTGATGAAAGGGTTGAAACTCAGCTGTGGTTAGCGCTGGGAGGTGACGTGTCAGCGTGAGAAACAGAGGATCCATGTGTAACTTGAAGCTCAGATTATTGGTTAGATAGCGCTGCTCTTGTCCTCTCTCTCTTACAGATGGCTCTGTGCTGTCATTGGAATGATCTTGGTTGGAATCAGTATGATATGTGTAAGTATGAGGTAGAAGAATATGATATGTGTAAGTATGAGGCAGACCATTAGAGTGAATTCACATATAACCAATGGGATACTTCAGCACTGGTGTGTCCCTAAAGAGTTTAAATGGAGCAGTTTCAAATAGCTGAATTCTAAAGAGGATTTGTAGGGTGTGTTGTAATCGTAATAATAGTGAATGTGTTCAGAAATATTTCCCCAGCCAGTAGAAAAACAACAGTAGATCCCCTGAATGTGGATTTTTAAAGTGCTTTAGTGTCAACGGTTTATTTTCTCAAAACCAGGTTATGATTTCCATGAACCAAAAAAAGCAGTGAGTGGGTTGGAACCAAAGTGTTTTGACCAAAGTGTTTCTCGAGTAAAAATAAAAACTACCAGAATGTTCTCATTATTTTCCAAATCATATACCACCAATCTGAGTGTACAACGATCATAACGCTGACGTCAATGGACTACATGCTCTGATGTTTGTCTCTGTGTTGTAGGTTCCATTTGCCAAAAACATCTACGGTCTGATTGGTCCAAACACTGCCATTGGCCTCGGCCTCGGTAGGTCTGCTAAATGTAATGCTATGCTAAAAAAGTCCGTCCCCCCTCTGAGTGTGTGAGACATGTATTGTTTGTGGTGTGTTACAGGCATGGTGGACTCCTCGATGATGCCCATCATGGCTCACCTGGTGGACCTGCGACACGTGTCCGTCTATGGAAGTGTGTATGCCATTGCTGATGTGGCTCTCTGCTTGGGATTTGCTTTAGGTAAGAAGGACCCGAAAACCTCAGCAAGCATATTAATCTCCAGGTTATGCTGCCTCCAACGTGCCTTCCGGCAGAAAGGGGGCGTGGCTACGTTACCCCAAGTTAGCAGCACATAGCCTCATTAGCTAACCTAAACTGACCCAGTCACGTTCGTGTAGCTAGCAGCACATAGCCTCACTAGCTAACCTAAACTGACCCGGTCACGTTCCTGTAGCTAGCAGCACATAGCCTCACTAGCTAACCTAAACTGACCCGGTCACGTTCCTGTAGCTACCAGCACATAGCCTCACTAGCTAACCTAAACTGACCCGGTCACGTTCCTGTAGCTAGCTGCACATAGCCTCACTAGCTAACCTAAACTGACCCGGTCACGTTCCTGTAGCTAGCTGCACATAGCCTCACTAGCTAACCTAAACTGACCCGGTCACGTTCCTGTAGCTAGCAGCACATAGCCTCACTAGCTAACCTAAACTGACCCGGTCACGTTCCTGTAGCTAGCAGCACATAGCCTCACTAGCTAACCTAAACTGACCCGGTCACGTTCCTGTAGCTAGCAGCACATAGCCTCACTAGCTAACCTAAACTGACCCGGTCACGTTCCTGTAGCTAGCTGCACATAGCCTCACCAACCAAACTAACCCAGCGTGCCGTCTGTCCACGACTCACGCAGGGCCGTCCATCGGAGGCGTCATAGCTGAGCACATCGGTTTCGCCTGGATGTTGACCATCATTGGGATCGTGGACATTACCTTTGCTCCTCTCTGCATCTTCCTCAGGAATCCACCGGGACAAGAAGAGAAAATTGTGAGATCCAAAACACACTTAAAAACAGTCAATCAAATCGTACATGAACACAAAGACATATTATTTTACACACGTAATTATTGTAATGTTGTAATTTGGATGCATTGGT
The DNA here is from genome assembly GCF_023055335.1 of Clinocottus analis. Taxonomy (NCBI): domain Eukaryota; kingdom Metazoa; phylum Chordata; class Actinopteri; order Perciformes; family Cottidae; genus Clinocottus; species Clinocottus analis. The sequence goes on along the minus strand of NW_027176240.1, from coordinate 21,312,765 downwards.
AGTTTTTGGACAGATAATAACATCCTGGTTAAAACCAAAACCTCAAGCGGGTTCATCAACAAACCCAAAGTCAGGAAATGGAACACACATCAAATGCCAAAGTTTTAACTTCCCAAATTAAAACTATCAAAAAACATCTTGTCAAAGTCTGATGTAGGACATGAGTGACTGAAGGATCCATTAAAATGTCCAATCTTTTATAAACAGTTTATTTAATAAGCAGTGTTGCTAGATTTTGCATTATTAGGATATGATATATACTTTATATTTTATTCCTCTCCAAAGGGAAATGTGGTTGTGGCAGCAGCAATCAAAGTTGCATTTGAGACATTTAAGTGCAAAAATGCTAAGTACATAAAGTGTGTAAATAAATATAGTACATACATATCTCATAACTACACAGCGGCTAAAATGTGGAATTCAAAACAACAAAAGAGACACTTTCTAAGTCTTCTCACATCTCAACAAGCAAAAGAAAAAGAAAAGAAAATGGATAAAAAAACATTGCCAATCATGAGTTATTTCAACAATATCCTCAATATAGTTAAATGTAAGTTTGTGTTCATTTAGCTGCTTTGACACTGTTCTGCTAAAAGGAAGACGTATGAATACAGAGTTAAGAGTAATGAAAGAAAGCTGAGCTTCCATACGGTTTACATGTGTAACTCACAGTAAGGGACTTTTCCAGTGTGTCTACGTGTGAATGCATTTTGACGTTTCTATCGAGGGCTTAACAGAAACAAAGACTCTCATGTTTACAGCCTTTTACGAATGGGGTGAACGGTCACTGAGCTTGCCGTCACCTGCATGCACACCTCCATCCTGCGTGCTTGTGACCCGTCGTGCAGCTGCATCCCTCTGGCTTCATGTTAGTGCGTTGGTCTCCATGCTGCATCCTGCTATCACTCATCACCTCATCACCTCCATCACATCCTGTTTGCATTCATATTCGCTGCCGTGTGTGTGTGTGTGTGTGTGTGTATGTGTGTGTGTGTGTGTGTGTGTGTGTGTGTGTGTGTGTGTGGTTTTCGTGCTGGCATCAGAGCAGAGGCTGTTCATATTGCACTGAAATGATTTTTGTAGTTCAACTTGTATTAAAACAGTCGTACACTTGGTCCAGAGAGACTCAGAGAGTTCTTCTGACACTTATTAATGTCAATGTTTTTTTAACATTTTAAATTACAGTAAAGTTTCATGGTAGGAGTTGTCTTTTTAAATGCATTTGGAAATAACTAGTTATGTGGAGGGTTAATCATTGGTGACCAAATATTATTTATTGTGGGAGGTGTTCAGGGTCAAACAATAGTGATGCTTATTAAATGTGTAGTATTTCAATCAGTCGATCAAAGTAACAAAACCATAACTTTTGACCGTACGGGGAGGTGTGACCACATGTTACATTTTGTATTTTTGTATCTGCTGCTCTTAAATAAAATGTAAATAAATGCAATACTTTCCAAATCTGATACAGTTGCCGAAGTAACAACTTATAATAAGTGTTTCAATCTGTAAATAAGTAAAATAGCAAAATATTGGTTTCTGGTCATGGACCAAATTTAAAAGACGACGGTTCATATTAATGTCAGAATGTCAGGATGAAACTAACTTTAAAGAGGCAGAAATGGTTAAAAAAAAATTAAAAAATCATAACAATGTCCTTAGAGGTGTGTACAACATATTAGAAAAATATCACACAGACAGAGAGACAAATTACAACAGTAACTGGAATATTATCCATTCAGCTGTGTGACATATCCTGGTCCAGTGTTTCATAATGCGTACGCATGCAAGTTTTCCCACTTCAAACACAGCTAGAAAGATCATAGCTGTATCTGGATAACTTGACCTAAAACACAGAACCTCCTCAAATACATAAATGTACGTTCTGTGTTTTACGAAGTGACAAAAAGTATTTGACTCGTGGCAGAAACGACACTTTCCTGCCATTGTCTTTTCAGGCTATTTTGATGGACACCAACTGTTCAATGAAGACACGGTCCTACTCCACACAGGGGACGTACTACCAGGGTGAGGACATGGATCCAGAATATGACGATTATGATTAACAGGACGCCAAGCCACGCAGGGTAACCCTTCAGAGGATCTATTTTGTTGTACAAAAAAAAAGGAACACAGAAGAAAAAAAAACTGTAATTTAACAAAACAGCCAAGATATTTCCATGTGAATGTCCCGCGTTCTGTTTTCACTGTTCTTTGTCCTCGTAGAAGTTGTACTGGAGCAAACCAAAGTTGTTCTTGATCTGTGGTTGCAAGCGCATTGTGTGAGAGATATTTTTTTAGCCGACAGCCTTATTCAGTAGAGAGATGTGTCAAAAAGCACTTTTTAGGTAGAAGGGTGCTGAGCAACAAGTACGCTTTGCTGGTTTATTTTGGATACAAATCTTTCTTAATTTATGTGTCAGCTATTAAAAGTCTCCTTTTTATTTTCTGTACGTCCATGATACTGTCTAGAACATTATTAACAGACCTTGTGCAAGTTGGTATTATATTGGGTAATTGTGTGGTATGTCAAGAAACAGTTTCTTTGTTTAAAGTCCGAGAAGACTCGTCGGTCCGATCTATGATCCTCCTTTGCATTGATGTAGCTAGAAAAGTACAAACTTAGGACTCAAGTCAACACGTTGGAGCAGCTTGAGAAAAGGATGAGGAACCACGTCCTCCTCAGAAACCGAAGCTACAGAAACCTAGCATTGTGGCAACTTCGGTTAAAAAGATCATTTAAAGTTGCTGTGGGTAATGTTTTGATTTAATAAATCATTAATACTGTAAATTCCCAAATAGTGGCCTTTATTTACCTCAGCGGCAGGGAGAACCAGGCCGAGAACGGGTTTTCATTAGAGACACGCGTGTGGGCAAAACCTTCTCGCTACCAACTCGTCAAAGACCGATTCCTGATCAGTGGTCCGACATTTCACCCCGACGCTGGGAACCATCTCGTGTTAGCTATGAACGTTAAGCTAGGATGCGTGTCAGTTTCTGCTCGTTACGCGTTTACGTTGACTACCCGTTAAACAATTACGGACATCTAAACGGAGCCCTGGATCTTAAGTAGAGGTGCTAACGGGAGGCTAAAGGGAGCCTGTTGGTGCTAACAAGAGCCTGTTGGCGCTAACGGGAGCCTGTTGGCGCTAACGAGAGCCTGTTGGTGCTAACGGGAGCCTGTTGGTGCTAACGAGAGCCTGTTGGTGCTAACGGGAGCCTGTTGGCGCTAACGAGAGCCTGTTGGTGCTAACGGGAGCCTGTTGGTGCTAACGAGAGCCTGTTGGTGCTAACGGGAACCTGTTGGTGCTAACGGGAACCTGTTGGCGCTAACGGGAGCCTGTTGGCGCTAACGGGAGCCTGTTGGTGCTAACGGGAGCCTGTTGATGCTAACGGGAGCCTGTTGGTGCAAACGAGAGCCTGTTGGTGCTAACGGGAGCCTGTTGGTGCTAACGAGAGCCTGTTGGTGCTAACGGGAGCCCGTTGCCGCTAATGGGAGCTTGTTGGTGCTAACGAGAACCTGTTGGCGCTAATAGGAGCCTGTTGGTGCTAACGGGAGCTTGTTGGCTTTAACAGGAACCAGTTGGCGCTAACGGGAGCCTGTTGGTGCTAACGGGAGCTTGTTGGCTTTAACAGGAACCTGTTGGCGCTAACAGAGCCTGTTGGTGCTAACGGAGCCCGTTGCCGCTAACGGGATCCTCGCGTTGGAGTCAGACGCTGAGGGCCACTGACCGAGCGACGGTATTTGACGAGTGAGAACTGGTTGAAATATTTATTCACTGATTTTACTCTCATCGATTCCATTTTGACATTTTCTGAATTGATATCAAGAGAATGAAAGTCAACACTTCCTGCAGAGTTTTCACAAAGTCATCTAGCCTCAGTTGTCTCTGTCCCGTTTCATTAACAGATATTAATTAATGTGGAAAAAATTGGAAGACTGCAATTGGTAAAAGTGTTAGTAACAGTATTTCTGGACAGGAAGAAGCCATCCTTTATTCGTGACCAGCCTGTAACGACACTAGCTTAACCACAACTAATAAAGTCTGGCTGATAAAAAGCGACTAATTTTAAAATATTGCAAGCCTCCACACAATCTTACAAAGCTAATCAATCTTTGCTGTAAGCCTCTCATTGCTAGTTGTGCATGTATTTCAATAGCATACCACTTCCCAGACAGACATGCATCCAACACAGTCCCTCTGTCGGCACTTTCGACAAAGTACAGGATGCGTTGATGATATTTACAATGACTGCATTACGTGCAGATCATCCAGATTCAGGGTCTCTGTATTGTAGCTTCCTTGGACACTTTTGTGGAATTGAAGGTAGAAAGCCATAGAAAGCAGAGAGCCAACCATTCTTGGGAAGACGCTTCGCAATTTGCAGTCCAACCAGCGAGCAAAGACGAGCAGGTAGTTCAGAGAAGTTCACACCTGGAAGGGGTACACACAAGATGCAGCTTCTGCACTGATTTGTATTAAAATAGCCACAAGCTAACTCTACTTTCTCTTCATGCCTGCACGGTGTAATGTCGTGAGGTGAACCCAAGAGCGAGTTGGAAGGTGGTTGTGTTTGGTGTTTGGGTTGCTGGTGAGAGCAGGGGGTCTGGAGAGGCGAGTCTGAGAAGGAGGCGACCAAAGATGGGAACCTGACGCTCTGCAGACGGAACTGACGGACAGGATGAATGAATCTCAAACGGCTGAAACGTGACTGACGGCTCGAGCGGAGTCTTCGATTGAATTTCGACCAGATTTTATTGGCAGGGCTCATTATGATGATGACAGCTTGAGTCTGTACACTTGTCTCCACTCCTGCAAATGAACACACACCACACAAACACACACATGTGCACACACACACACATTCCAGATGGCAACAGGCTGTGGCTGGTTGGGTTGGCTTTGTCTTTTAATATCCTTTGGGCTCTGCGCAGGCCCCTCTTATCACTGATGCTCAGTGGATACAGTGATGTTTTGGGCGGTTTTAATAACCTGATTCCCGGGGAGCTAAAGCCGTTAACTTGCCCCACCTCGGCTCCATTGATGTAGACGGATGTGTGTGTCTTCAACCGCCTTTTTTCAGCTGTGTGGATTTACTGACGTTAGGCAGCCGGTTGCTCTGCAAGGTGGTTGGTTTGCTCTCTGTGTGGAGTCTCGTCGTGTGTAATCTGGCCGATGACGGTAGCGTCGTCTGCAAACTTCACTACAGCGTTCTCTTCGTGTTTGGGTGCACAGAGCAAACAGGAGGGGGCTGAGCACACAGCCCTGGGGGACGCCGCTGTTCAACACTAGGGTGGAGCAGGTGCGGCTGCCGAGCCGTTTGTGAGATAGTCAAACAACCAGTTGCAGAGTGAGAGACTGGGATGTGAATTTTGAGGTGCTGGAGAATCAGTTCCTCACAGCACCTCGTCAGAAGGAGGAAGGGCCAGCGGGCGAGAGTCATTCAGACTGCACACTTCAGGGTACAGGGGCGATGGTGGTCTTGAAGCTGGAGGGAGTACTCTCCTGTGACAGCGATCTGATGGTCTCTCTCTCCAGTCTGCTGACACCTTAGCTTTTAATTTTTGTCGCCAGTTTTTAGTGTTGTGTGCCTCCTCGTCACCTGACGGCAGCGGACCACATTTTGATTGACAGCTTGACGTATCTACCCACGGGCGGCTGCGTGGGGGAGGTGTCAGTGTTACTTGGCAACGTTGTCACTTCCTGTGTGTTCCTGCCCCGAGCCATCATTAATGTTATTACGGACTTGTTTCCTCTGCTATGACTCGTCCAAATGTCAGCTGTGGCAACGTGTTTTCTAGTGTATTTTTTGAGGCGTGTATACTGTATTCCATCGACTGTCACCAACACGCATTAAAGGAATAGTTTGACATCTTGGGCAATACGGTTATTTGCTTTTGTGCCAAGAGGTAGAAGAAATGATTGATACTCTATTTTTTTATTGTTTATGTTCAATATTCTGACAAAATCCTCTCAAAAAAAATCTAGATCCCTGTAATTATCGACCTACTTGTTGGTCATTTCAAAATGTCACACTGGAATCATTCATGTTAAGGGTTTTTTTTAGACAATCTTTTGTCCGAAAATGATTTTCCTGACGGCACAAACCGGAGACCTGATGTTTACTCAAATGCCAATATTCGCCTTATAGTTGGGTTTCACACAGCTGATGCCACTGGTTGCCTCTTACTCTCAGAGATTAAACATGTTCAAGGCCAGAGGTGTTGATCGTGTCCTTCAGTCATAAACTCACTTTTCTACAATGGATTTGGGAAAATAAATGACATCACAATGTTCCCTGTTAACTCCAGAGATACGGCAGGTAGACTAGCGAGAGGACACAACCAGGCAGAGTGTTCTGAAGTGTTGACATAATGTGTGTTTATCATGCCTTAAAGTGTTGTTGCAGTTATTGTACAATCATTAATGAAACTCTGCGGAATAACTGGACAATGAAGTGCTTTCATCTCCAACGGACAGCAAAAGGGTATTCAGTGTTGCCGCTTTGAAGTGTCTTTAAATAATCTCAGTGGTTTAACCTCAGAGGACAGAGCCAACAATCTGTTAAAACATTGGCCCGAACATAAAAGACAATGCTGCTCTGGTGACACACAACGTCTCTTTGGTTTTCAGAACAAGGAACACATCTCACTTTCTTTTAGAGACCAACAGGATCTCAGTCGTCCTCCATCGGTAGTTCCTTTCATTGTCAATACCGATTCTTATTTTTGATTTTTTTGCCAGCTAGATAAGGCCTTAAAATGGCGTATTTGGCTCCGCCCCCTGAGAGTCAACTCAACCCATGAGATTATTTCCCCGATTCCAAATATTTTAAAAACTCTACACTGATATATTCTTATATTTTAAATAAGTCCTGACCTGTATTTAATGTTGACGATATACTAATGTTCCACAATGTTTTGTCACATGTAGTATTTTTATTATTTTATTTCCTCATAAACTTGCTAGTGGGTTGTGCAAACTGCTTGACTGTGTTAAAATAACATCACGGTGATAAAGAAGTGCGCTGCGTTCATAAATGTGGAGGTGGACAGACTCACCGGTCTGAGCTGAGACTAACATGCCATGAACCTGCTGAGTCTTGTGTGGATATTCAAATGCTGTGTAGTTTGGTTGACCTATTGCAAATATTCACAAACATATGTGTGCACATGTCAGTATGTGAGCTTTCCTACATGTATGTCATTGGCTGGATATTGTCCTTTTTTTCCTGTGGGAAGCTTTTATCCTCTATTAAATGTGGTATACTCTCAGTTTTCTCCTCAGAAAAAATGACATTGGATGGATTTTCAGCACCGTTGCGTTTTGGTGCGTTTAAAACACTGAGCTTTCAGTCCACTTTTAGCGTTTCTCTAAATGCTTTTCCATGAATAAAGAGTAACATGTACGGGCACCCGTGTGTTTGCACATATCACAATGCTAAGAACACGCGTGCTCTTCCGTTTGCTAACAGAAAAGCTGATGTTGATGTGAGCTGGGAGACGGCAGAACGAGTTGGTGAAAATGTGAGCGCGGACACATTGTAATCAGCCCGTCCGTCTCAACGCTGGCCTTCAATTACCGACGCCACACCTTCCCTCCGTTCCCTCTTCTCCAAGAACCCAAACAACCGCGGCTCTTACAAAATGTCTGTCAGATCGACGGCTTATGAAGGAAAATACTACGTATTTCTCATGCAATGTCCTCAAATATGAGAAGAAAAAGCGAGTCACTGTGCTCAGTTTCTTCTGGAGGAGTGTTTCCTCTTCACGTTATCGGCAGATGGACTGTAGGGAGACAAGACGTCACATCAAGAGATCAGGAGAGCGCTGAGGGATCCGCCAACGTGCCGAGTGACATTTGTACAAATGAAATGTCATTGACAATCAAATATATGCGGATACCACGGTAAACAGAGATTAGAAGTTCACAAAAGCCTGTTGAGTGTTAATCTTCGTCATGATTTCACTCGACTCATTCGTAGCTGGAGGTTTACCCGCGTTTTGTCCGCAGTGCAGTTCAGTCTGTGTACACATTGTTGGTTCTGGTAAGAAAAATGTAGCTTCGTTCATTAAATGTGTACTTTATAAGATTTAAAAAGGTTGCTCAAGATTGTTGTCTGCCAAATGCAACGCACAACCAATTTGCCAAAAAATAAAAATACAAAATTCAGATGAACACTTGAATGCAGAGTGAGGTTGTACACGTACCAATAAGTAAGAGTACATGGAGGTTACAGGACAGTCCACTTGCTTTCCGAGTGGGATTACAACCTGTACACACAACGGCCACCAGCTCATTTTAGTTGAACAAATTGATTTGCCCCCCTTGTGTGTTGGTTTAATGTAAATAAAGCTCCAACTTAGATTCAGTTGTCGAGTGTTGAGGGTTCAGTCTCGTGTGTGTGTGTGTGTGTGTGTGTTACGGGCCTGAGGCGGTTCTTGTGTACATTTGGATCACAGACTGTGTCGAGCAGATCAAACCACAAAAGCAAAGGGATTCTTTTGAGAGCTTGTTTATTTAGATTATGGACAATAAAGCTTCATCACATGAGCCTTTTGAAAACTGTGTGCCACATCCGTCACGTAACACAACGAGACGCAAACGCCATCCTGACCAGCGGAGAGCCGTGGTGGGCCGTCCCATTGCGACTGCAGTTTCAAAGGTTAGGGTTGAGAGGGGCAGAAGCATTGGATTATGAGATGTGTGGACGAGCACATTGAAACAGATGCAGCAAGAAAAAAGCAGCGCCTCTCAGGCCGGACGAGGGGGGCGAGAACGCCGCCTGTCGCGTTCTCATTGGTCCCCATCGGGTTACACTACCAAGACAGATGGGCACACACACACACACACACACACACACTACATGTGTTTAAAGAAAAAAGAAAGAGAAGTCAAAGACAACAGGGATTCATTTCTGATTATCAGCTTAATTTCCTACAAAAATATTGCACAAAAATCTGGATATACAGGGACAGAGAGAGAGATTGACAAGTATAGCAGCCAGCAAGCCAATGTCCACACGGGCGACGGGTCTCCAACATAGAAAAGAACAGGAAATGTGCGTTTGCTTCTTCCGAGTCTCACGGATTACTTCTCTTGTTGCGTTCGCTTGGACGAGTGCATTCGGAGTCTCGTTACATTGGAGGAAAAATCTACCCACCGACGTCTCAAGAAGCCAGTCGTCCTAGCCGTGATGCGTCGTTTCCTAAACCCCGGCACTGGTACCAGGCCGAGGAACCCCGTCTATTGGGTCGTTACGTACATATACACACATCTCTCGTTTGAAGGCTGGACTTTTCCCAAAATGCTATTCGACAACCGAGTGAGAAGTTACATCACGAAAAGAGCAACCCCCGTTATGAATTTCAATGAGGCTGCTCCTGAGGCGCAGTGGGCGGAGCCAACGCAGGGTCGTCCAATCCGATAGTTGAAACTTTTGCCTCGACTGAATGCGGCGTCATCTGGCGCGTTGTTGGTCAATCAAAACCCTAAATCATCATCAGGAACATGAAATATATTTTAAACATGTCGCAGGGTAGGTTTTTCCTCATATGTAAGAGTAAGATATTCTATCCTCACAAACAAGTGTTACCATTTGCTCTCTGATGGGTGTAACAGATAAATAAACAGCGTAGCATTTTGGAGCTGCAGCTGGCCATGATAGAGATGCTAACGGGCTACATCAACTCTTGATGATTAGCAAGGAAATGGGAGAAGGCAGTGCCCAACAACTGTATATACACAAAACACAGAAAAGGGCTGAACATACATTCATTTGGGCATGAAAACAACTCATGAAGGCAAATAATCTGCACTAAATTACATCATAGCTTGAAGCATGAAAATCATCGTCACACACACATACTCGTTTTCCTTCATTGTGGGGTCCGAACACCTTTTACACACCTGTGGGGTCCACCTTTCCCAGTGGTTCACACACACACACACACACACACACACACACACACACACACACACACACACACACACACACACACACACACACACACACACACACACACACACACACACACTCATGTCATGAGAGCTCCTGGGTCACATTCATTCAGAAATTTATCCAAAAGGTCAATTATGTATCAAATGTGCATTTCTCACATTACCCCCATGAAAGTTGTGATCAGTTATCAATGTGCCATTGCTGGAAAATGTGACTTATGAGACATAAAAAACGGAATAATTATAACAGGAAAATTAACCCCTCCTCTGGGAAAAAGAAAAAATATGCGTAACATGTTAAACATGTTTGGTTTTACCAATACGAACAAATACACCAAAATAAAGCGGTAAACTATATATAAGACTCACTCCACTAATGATTATGCAGCAGCTGAAATCCAAGGTTAGTGTGCAGGGAGAATCCAAATATATTACTGTATTAAAAACGCTCAAAACAAAAAGATATGTACGACAGCTTGCTTGATAAAACATAATGACACGGTCCACTGAGGTGGATGTCTAAACCTGCCTCTCCCTGGTAGTATTCACACGGTTATTGACTCAAATATCTTACCATGTCGGCTCGTTACTCACAGGAAACAAATATCAAACAATTATTTTTCCTTTGCCAAAGTTAAGATGACTCGGACGAGTGGACCACGGAAATGTGTCCATTTCCTTTCGCCTTTTTGTCAAAAGCAGTTAGAGAGAAGACGGCAAACTGAATTAATTGCTCAAAAATGACATTTTGAAGCTGCCGACTAACAAAACTTGAGGATACACATGCAGCACTACTGAGGGCAGATAATAGTGTAGCTCGCAAGCTTCCCTTAAAAAAACCAAGAGCATGGAAACGGCATCATATTGTGCAAATCAAAACATCAATAACATGAATCCTTCGGGAGGGAAGTCCTTTTTACCCGCCAGTCTTTTTCACGTGAAAATAAAAAATGTGAATCAAACACACGCAATATTTCAAATGGACTGCTGAAATTCCCTAATCTCCTCTCCCATAAACAAACTTCATTTTATTTGTAGGTACGACGCCCAAAGCACAGGTTCCTCTTCTTTCTCCTTTCCCCTCGTATTCAGTGGAGTGCCTCCACGCAGATCTGCTCCTCCGTAATGTCATCCAGCAGTTGCACCTCCACAGGGCTGCATATGTCACTGTCATAGACCTCCGTCCCCAACAGGGCCTCTTCCTCCGAGCCTTCCCCTTTGCCTTTAAAGCCTTGCTGCTCTGAAGGAGAGGTGCTCTCCACCGACTCCAGGTCTTCGATGCCTGCACGGTAGTGGATCATCAGCAGGGTGAGGGCCTGGAGCCTCTCCCCGGACTTGGCCAGGGCAGTACTAATCAGGGCCTTGCGTCGGACATCCGTGGCCTCCCTCTCCTCCAGCAGCAGGGCGTTATTGTGCTCCAGCTCCTGGTCAATCTCCTGCTGCAGCTTGTCCAGCATCAGCTCCAGCTTCTGAGAGCGCTCATCCGTGGGCAGCCCCCGGTACAGGTCGCGGCCGATCTCCTTCACGGCGATGAACACGCTGTCGTCCAACCCTCCTTCCCGCCGTACGAGTTTACTGCTGCCACTGCTCCCGACGTGATGCTTTGAGGGGCTGGCGCCACTCGTGTAGGTCTCGGTGTCGCTGCTCTCATTGTCTGAAGTGTTGGGCGTCTGCTTGGGCGAGGGCTCTACCGCTCCGGGCCCCACATCGACCACCTGCTCCACCAGCCGAGTCTTGGGCACCTGGCGGAGGTTAAGCAGGCGGGAGCTGGTGTTGATAATATGACGCGTGAGGCCGGTGGTGGCCCGGTTAATGGTGGATTTGGCTTCGGGGTCGGCTCCACGACGTTCAGTTGCTGCCACGCAGAGCGGTGTTTCAGCCAGACACTTGTCCTGGCATTTCTTGTGGCAAACGTAGGAGCAGGTCATACACTGGGAGGCCGCCTTGGTCCAAACCTTCTTCTTGCAGTATTCACACCACGTGGGGTTCTGGAACTGGGTGTCCTGGAAGTTGTGACGAAGCTCCACCAACTGCATGGCGCTGTAGGCCAAGTCATCCCGCTGTGGCGTGGGGACGTGCTCCCTCTCCCTTAGATCCTCGTCAATGAGACTCCCCTCGCGCTCCCTTTCTGCCAGCCCTCCTGGACACTCAAAGTCACCCTCAGCTACGTAACAGAAGTTCAGCGTAACATCTCCATAACAAAGCTTCTCATTGAAGCCCTTGTGGTTGCTAAGGCTGCGTAGCGCAGTGCGACTGACATTAGCTCTGGGCTCTGGAGGCCCCAACCTAAAGGTGCTCTGGTACTCGGCTGAAGATGTGGCCATGCACTCCAGGGCTATATGCTCCAGCTGGAGGCTGACGTGACCCAGGCACAACAAACTGCCCAGCTTAAAGGGATCTTTGCACCACAGAGCTACATTAAGGTACTTATGGTTGCCCTCCACCTCAAACAGGACGGAGGCCTTGGGCCAGCGTGCTGTCTGGTTACGAAACATGGTTTCTGGGGATTCCCAGAGGGAATGGTCCTCTAGACTTTCCCGCGTGCTGCAGGAGCTCTCTGATGCTTTGTCCTTTGCTTGATCAGCTTTGTTGCTGCTGGGCACAGTGGAAGGGACTGGCAGCTCCTCACTGGACTCTGCAGGCCGAGTCGACTGCTTTGCCTCAGCCTGTTTGACACACACCTTCTCAGTGCCGATCTTATCTTCATTGGCTCCAGTGAGAGGGGCTTTTTCTGGAGATTTTTCAGTAGTGCTGATGGTGTTCGTCGTGGGAGGAACAACAGGGACATTAGTAGCTGTAACAGAATCAATGCCTTCCAAAAGATTGGTTTCCGAGGAGGCCGACGTCAACCTTATCTGAGGTCTTGGCGGCACTGGGGGGCGAGAAGGGGGAGGTGGGGGAGGGACAGTGGGGCGTTGCAAACCCTCCGTTGGATCACTATGGGTTTTGTGTGGTGAGGGCTTTGGTGATTCTTTGGGCTGGGGCTTTAGTGGTGATTGGAGACCCACAAGGTTCAACTTGCGGTTAAGGATAGGTGATATGGTACCAAGGGGCTTCGAGGCCAGGTTGGCCACAGTCCTTTTGGGGCTTTGGTTTACAGTAAGTAAGGAATCCTCCTTTGTGTCACTGGTACTTGTGGTGCTGCTGTTAGGGCCACCAGTCTGGCTAAGTTTGGAGTCTACAATCAACTCCTCAAACTCAGAGTCCATGTCTTTGTGGTCGGGTATGTCAGAAAGGTTGGTGATGGGGGCTGGGTCTTCCTCAAAACCCCCAGGCTGCGAAATTAAACCAGTTTCCTCCAGCTGCCCGAACCCCTCCTGAAGAGTCCCAAGGCTTCCAAAAGAGGAGGTGGTCTGGTGACGAACAGGTCTCTCATAAAGTACCACCACCCTGTCTCCAGCCTGCTTCAACAGTTTGGGCACTTGAACCGAGGATGTTACTTTGACACCTGTCAAATGTTCAAGAACAGGGGGAAAAGTCAGTAGTGTGAAGAGCTGAGAGTTTTTGAAAAACGTTCTGCCGGCTAACAATTAACAAACCTCCTATGTCGATGAGACGATCCCCCCTCTGCAGGTCTGCCAAGGCCGCAGGAGAGTTGGGCGTCACCGTCTCAATGCTGACATGCACCGCATCCCCCTCGCTGGCAGGAACGTGCCTGAACGTCATCCCGACGCTGCCACACGGCCCCTTGATAACCTCCGTCTGATGCATACATGCAACAAGAGAAAAGTTACAATGAAGACCGGCACTGATTTAGAGGTCATAGGCCATGTTCATGACTTATCTACCTGACGTAAGGATATAATTGTGGTGTGCAGGAACATGAATAATGTATTATCAGGAGGGAGTTAATGCTCCCCTTTCAAGTACAAAGCAGCACTTATTCATCCGAATGTTTTCAACTTCCATCTTTTCATATTCATGGTTTATTATAGATATGAAGAACTGGAGGAGATTTGGTGAATGGTGAATATGTTAAGTGCTCTTTCGACCACTTAAAGTGCTGTACACAACATGGTAATATATTTTATTAATATAGCGCTTTTCAAAATTCTCAAAGACACTTTAAAATCGTTATAAAACAAATACAATGAAAATATAGAGCTATACAATACAAACATGCAACATACAGTCACACATTAAAAGCAATTCTGAAAAGGTGGGATTTGATTTGGGATTTGAGTATTGAAAGGTCAGTGCATGTCATCATTCACATACAGTGATTTGGACTGTAAGAGGCTTGCTTATTTTCCTCTTTACACAACTTTACACTGATTTGAGATGGAGTCAATATGTGATTAAAGTGTAAACTTTTAGCTTTAAAATCAATGGATAGAACAAAACTATCACATTGATCGTTTAGGAATTACAATAATTTTTAGAGTCCCCCACATTTTTACAGGTTCACAAGTAATTGGACAATTATCTTCTAAATGGTTTGGTGGCCAGATGTGGCTTGTTCCCTCAAATTAAGCAGATAAAAAGGCCTGGAGATCATGAACATGTTGAGTTTGCATTGGGTAGCTGGTCCAGAGAACTCTCAGCATGAGGACCAAAGAGGTGTCAACGCATCTCAAGGGAGGAGACTCAGTGTTTGGGCGAAAGACTTCAGGCAATCATTGACTGCAAAGGATTCAAAATGATTGTTATATAAACTATTATCTTAGTTTGTCCAATTACTTCTGAACCTTTGAAAATGTGTGGGACTGTGTAAACATGGCTGTATTTCCTGAACAGTTAATGCCATAGTTTTGTTGTATCCAATGACACCAAACCGCCGATGGATGACGACCCGCTCTGTCCATGAGCTCCAGCAGCACAGATTAGAGCATTCTGTGTTTTGAAACACTGCTTTTGGTTCTGGTTTCTTTTGTAGTTACTATCTTCTATCGAAAACAGCCTAATAAAAAGATCATAGTAATGTTTTGTGAACTTTGTATCTATAATAATCTAGAAGATTGTCATACACGTTTGGTAAATAAAGCATGATGTACCGGTAAAGGGTTGTCCTTGTTTTTTATTATTAATGATTTGGGTTTTTATTAATAATTACACATGATGTACTTGTTTGAGATGTATAAGCAATAAAGAACATATAAGCAGTGCATCAACCACTTGTAAAAGGAACAAAGATATCAAAGTGATCAACAAAGAAAAAAGTATTTTGACAGAGAGGAAGCCACAGACACAGTTCTATTATTTACAAATATGTTTCGAGACTAATATTTCTGGTTAATGTAATGCATTTATACATGTTAAAGGTCTACAAACAACAGGTACTGCAAAGCTGTTTAGTCCAGAAGCAAAATACGAATAAGAATAAATCAACTTTGAGTAGACACTGCGCAACACTGACATCTGCCTCCAGCATTTTGACTCAAACTGAAAGCAGCAATTCTGTGGCAGAAGACAGAGCTGCAATTAAACCCCCACTCCCGACTGCCTTAATAACAGCCAGCGCACACAGTCCAAGACACATACCCCACAATGCACCTGTTGCGATGCGGAGGTGACCTGTTTTTACGCCTGACAGGTTCTCTATCAAATGACAGCACATCTACAGTAGCAAGACATTCGTGCGTCATATGCTGGGGATCAGCGGTATATACCAGAGACATATATGGTAGGATCTGGCTAGAGGAGGAGGACGAGGAGGAGGAGGAAGAGGATGAAGACGGTACAGGTGTCCTGGTGTAGAAGACAGGAAAGGAGGGCCAAGATGATGTGGGTAGACGGAGACGAATGACTGTAATTTCCCCGGCTGTCAATTGTTACGGTTCTGGTGCAAGGCAGAGATCGAGTTAGGACTGGCCATGAAGGAGCAGTTCATCGACACGAGCTGGCACAGGGGATGTGGGGAGGGGGTGCAAGTTTACTAGCTAGTACCATCAAGTCTCAAGTTCCCCCACAGGATTTTGTAGGACTATGGGAGGTGAGACCTCAGACCCTGTAAAAAGGTGTCCGGACGGCATTCTCCTTCTGAAGAAAATCAGGTACGTTTTTAAGTTCAATGCATCAATCTAATGCCCTTTGGAAGAACACACAAGCCCACTACTACTCTTTGCATTGTACTTTCACACACACACTTACAGTACACTTGTTTATAGTACGGTTATTTACTTCTCTGTGCTCTTTATTGTATATTCTATTGTAAATGTAATGTTTCTATTTCTTGCCCTATGTTGATTGCTGTTTGTCTAATGTATGCACCGCCAGCCAGGACAAATTCCTTGTATGGAAACATATCTAGCAAATAATTGCTTCCGATTCCTTTGACTTCACTTCAATTATTTGAACGCAAAGCTCAAGTAAATAATTGAATCAAAAACACATTGCTTAAATAAATATCAACCTGGCTAAAACTGTGCTGCGTCTACACCTTTGTTTGAATATTACCAATGATGTGCAGCGAGAAAACATTACTTTTGACCTGCAATGCTTTCATGTCAAAGATGTCAGATTAAAGCAATCAGAAATCAGAGAAATCGTAACAAATATACCCTGGGACTACATTTGTCTCTGAAACCCCGCTGACGGTTTGTTTCTCCAAGCCAGTTCATGAATGATTCAAATTGGTGTCAACACAAAGAATATATTGTAATCTCCTCAAACAAATGCCTTGCCTTGGGTGTTTGTTTGGAAACAAAATTATGTTTTGATTAAAAAGGATGGGCCTTATTTGTTATCCTTCTCCCCAATGTCACACTGTTTTTGTGATGCTTGTACATTATATTCATCAGGCTAAAAGTCACTTGTTCACAAGCAAATGTGTTCATTTGCATAATTGACGCAAGCTATTATCTCTATAAGGCTACATGCTCCCAGCCAAAACAATAAATAATCACCGCTGGTAAAGTTGTATGAATATTTGTGGCCATTGAGAATATTATACAGTAGGTGATGTCACATTGTTGTTGCAAGAAAATGACTTATACAAGCGCCTGAGGCCGCAGGGGGAGTGAGAGGATTTTCAAATCATCTATCAAACTAATGAAGTCGCTATGCCAAAACATTGCAATAAAAAATAAATATCACAATCCTTAAATCAACATGTGTTTGAGGAAAAAAGTCAGACAGCACTGACACATCTGTTTACTGCAACTTAATGACTCCAGCGTATTAATCATTTTAGAAGCGTTGGTTGTTCTCTGATGTTTTCAGGACTCGTGAACCCTTCTGTGTGTGTGTGTGTGTGTGTGTGTGTGTGTGTGTGTGTGTGTGTGTGTGTGTGTGTGTGTGTGTGTGTGTGTGTGTGTGTGTGTGTTAGAACCACTGGAGAAGGTGGACCCCACAGGTGGGTAAAACATGTTCGGGCCCCACAAGAGAGGAAAACGAGTATGTGTGTGTGTGTGTTTAATTAGATCTGGCTATGTTACAGCTCTTCCACGAAGACGATAACAACATTGTGGAGGCAACAGGTTGCTTTGGGGGAGAATGTGAAGGCTGGCCATTACTTAGTGAGGATGTGGGTTCTGTTGGCAACACTCTGGATCTCAAGGTCGAACGCAACAACAGGAGAGGACGGCGACATTGAGCCGGATGCTGAAAGTGGAATCGCAAATTTGAGTCAGTCTCACGGGATTATTAATTCTCAAGCAGTTCAAATCACAATCCTACATTCATATAGTTAACGCTATACATTTCAATGTGTTCTTTTAATATTTACACTCGCTTTACATACACTCACGTGCCAGTGTGTTAGGTCGACCTCTCTTTATTGGTTTGGACCCAAAGGTGCTCTACGGAAATGATATCTGCTTTGAACCTAAATACGTTTTTGGGCTTTCTGTCAATCACTAAGCAAATTTGGACTTGTAAATTGTAATTATGCCAGTTGCTGTTATTGACTATTTTCATTATTTGCTTCATTGAGTGAATAAAACAATCACTACGTACTGGAAACAGTTTTGATGGAATATGATTGCGGTCCTGTGGACATAAGGATGGTACATGTTTCATCCTTTTTTCAAAAGCATGGAGGGTCATTTAGTAGAAATGGATGAATTAAACAAAATGTATTATTTATTTTAACCCTATTTTTTTAAACAAACACAGTTATATCAGTCTCATGTCTAATTGAGTCGGCTACCTCGTGCTTACAGGACGACCGTCCTCCCCGTTGAGTAACAACTGCTGTGAGGAGTGTAGGTGACGAACATGCCTTTAATATTTGGAGCAGCGCTGTCGCCGTGTGTATACAGCTGCACTGCCGGCTGCTATGTGGCCATTGTGCCGAGAATATATTTACAAAGGTGACAATACGAGTCCATTCTTCTGAAGTGCAAATAGTGGCAATCTCCCTTTTAGGCACTTACACCACCAATATATGCACAGTCAGAGACACTCTTCTGTACCTCATTGTATGTCGCTGCACACAGTGTCCCAGTGACTGCTGGTTTCAAAGATATGAGGCTGGCTCTACTAAACCTGAAGCAGCACAATACGCCCTCCTGGCTTTACAGTCTTTATTTTGGCCAGCATTCCCATTTTTTGGGTCATGTTTGCTTGATTGTGAGAAACAGACAGGAGAGAGGGGATAACATGAGGCAAAGGGTCCAACTAAGCAGGGGGGACTCGGCCAGAGGGTCTACAAGACCTACTGGTGCACCCCATCAATCCCCTTTGTAGAAATAGTAGGTGTAATGGTGCAGTGTGACGCGCAACACAGGGGAATAGTTTCAAAAGTCCTGAGAGACGATGAACTTTACAAGTTTACAAGTCTTTCGCCCAAACACTGAGTCTCCTCCCTTGAGATGCTTTGACACCTCTTTGGTCCTCATGCTGAGAGTTCTCTGGACCAGCTACCCAATGCAAACTCAACATGTTTCATCATCCCCAGGCCTTTTATCTGCTTAATTTGAGGGAACAGGCCAAATCTGGCCAATGAACCATTTAGAAGACAACACATCTTCCAATGGGAAGAGTTTATTCACGTTCTGACCAATGGATTTCTATGGCTTTTAACCAGTGCTGCACGGTGGTGTGGTGGCTAGCACTGACGCCTCACAGCAAGAGGGTCTGGGGTTCGGATCCCGGTCTCCAGGTCCTGCTGTGTGAAGTTTGCATGTTCTCCCCGTGGCAGCGTGGGTTCTCTCTGGGTTCTCCGGCTTCCTCCCACAGTCCAAAGACATGCAGGTTAGGTTAATTGGACTCTAAATTGCCCATCGGTGTGAATGTGAGTGTGAATGGTTGTCTGTCTCTATGTCCGCCCTCTGATGGACTGGAGACTTGTCCAGGGTGAACCCTGCCTTTACCCCTTGACAGCTGGGATCGGCTCCAGCGCCCCTATGGATAGATTGATGGACTTTAAACCAAATTTCTATGACTTTAAACCAAATGTCCATGATTTTAAACCAAATGTCCATGACTTTTAACCAAATGTCCATGACTTTTAACCAAATGTGCATGACTTTTAACCAAATGTGCATGACTTTAAACCAAATGTGCATGACTTTAAACCAAATGTGCATGACTTTAAACCAAATGTGCATGACTTTAAACCAAATGTGCATGACTTTTAACCAAATGTCCATGACTTTAAACCAAATGTCCATGACTTTAAACCAAATGTCCATGACTTTAAACCAAATGTCCATGACTTTAAACCAAATGTCCATGACTTTAAATCAAATTTCTATGACTTTTAACCAAATTTCCTTTAAAAAACAATGACATTTCTAAGTGACCCCAACCCTTTCAACGGTAGTGTATATCCTCACGTGCATTTCTGTTTAGATATTATCTTTCTTTCTTAAAGAAACTTAATGAAAGATGTTTAACAGAAACATGATCCTCGATCTCAAATCAAAGCCTCTGTGAGTCAAAATCAAAAGTGCGTTAAAAGTGATCCACGGGAGTTGATTTCATAATCCGCCTTTACAACTCTTGCTCAGTGTTGATTTGGTTTGGTGGAGGAACAGGAGCGACTCTGTTCTCGCCTGACTTTCCTCTCGGGGCTGAGCAGCAGCAGCGACTGGACTAACCTCGTTACCATCGACAAGACAACGAGCCGCTCTCGCTTCCTCGTCTCCGAGAGAGAAGAGAGGAACAAAAGAACGCGGCAGCGACCCTGAACCGGTTGCAGATGTAAATGGAGTAATTCACCATCTATTTCAGCAAATCCAGTCTCTCTTTTATCTCGGCTGCCACAGAGAACAAATGAAAGGTTAATATGTTCAAATGGCAGCGATCACTGCTTTAAAGTCCTCTTTTCTACCTCCGGGACCAAAACCCAGACAAGTCTTCCTTTGATCCCGGAATAAAACACTCATTGCAATAAAAACATCTATTTCACTTATCATGGGCTTCCTCACAAAAATTAGGATAACACACACACACGCTCTGCAAAAAACAATACAAATTGTCTGTGTATGCATGTATGGCGATATGTTATTTTATCTTAATGACAACATATCCCATGTGCACACTTAAACCAACAATTAAGGCATCAACCATCAAACTGTGTGTGTGTGTGTGTATCAAAGGCTGATACATCTCCATTATTGCCCTCCACAAACAAACACTGTTGCACTCTGGGACATGTTCCTTTATGACCATGGACACATGGGCTGTGATTTAAAATGGACTCAATCTCACATACAAAGTAGCACAAGAGCGCTAAATGTGGGTTCATCCAGCGCTGAAACAAATCAATATGTCCACCATTTGTGATAATAAAAATAAGAAGCAGATGGCGGCGACAAAACAAGCAATCTGGAACTACTCTTCCCAACCTGTGGGCCGTCAGAGTGAACTAAACGCTGCATGAAAGCAGCGTCTGTGGACGGCGTTCTCACATAAACTCTGGTTTCTGTCTGCTGATCCCAAACAGCTCCGACGTGACGGATTACAGAGGACGAGCGAACGTGATGCAGCTTTAATGGAGTTGAACTACCGTCGTCCGCACCGACAGTTACACTCGTAGAGACACGCGTGTTTTTCGGAGTGGAACGGGTTGTACTGGCCTCCGTGGAAGAAGTCATCGGAGGGTTATGTGTGAACTGAAAGCTCGCTGCAGGCTGGTCCTCAACCGCTCTGCTTGACGGATAGCTCGGCCGGAGCGGCATCTCCTGTTGCTTGGCTGAACATCCCTCTGCTCTCCAGCAGGTCTGGGAGGGTGTGTGTGTGTGTGTGTGTGTGAGGCGTAGAGGTGGTGGGGGGAGTGGGTTGAGCAAATCCTTTTCCCTGTCACTGCACCGCTTGGTAATTTAATATAATACCACATGTCAGATCGATTTGTGTATGGTTATAGGGTACGAGTCGCTGCGAGGCAAGTGCGCCGCAATTCCCTGCCACATCCAATTAGCAGCCCCGGTGGTGACGGGGGTGGAGCGGGCCGAGGGGTGGGCCGCGGCCGGCCGGGCCGAGGGGTGGGGTGCACGGCCGGCCGGCCAGGTGTTTACGTGCCGCGCAGCCGGCTGGCGGTCTGTGACGCACATTTCGCGGGGTTGTGTTCTCAAAAGGCAACATCACAGACACGGGGTCCAGATACAGTAAAAACCATTTGAAATGGCTCACAGCGGGACTGTGCAGATAGCATCTGGGTGTTTCCATGCAGTATTACTCCATTAACGCCGCGCTTGAGCCAGCATCATCTTGTTAAAGCGAGAGCAGCCCTTTTTTGTTGGACGCCACCGAGCACGAGCACCGGCAGGATTGTACTTCAAAAGAAGATGTTGTACACGGACCTAAAAGGAAATAATCATGACATCCATGCAAGTGCCAGTCGCTTACAGCGGAGGAGCGCACAGGTGGAGTTTTAAGGGGGGAAATGTGTTCAAATACCACTCAGTAATAGTCAGGCAACACAAAAAGCTTTTATCTTTTCATATGATGCTCTTGAAGTTCATTTTAACATTTTTTAAAATAAAATCGAGGTTTACTGACAAAGAAAAGGCCCCCACCAAAAATATTAAAACCAATATTTTCATGGATAAGGAAGCTTAACAAGGTAACCAAGAGATGAGAAACAAATGAGATGATAGAAAACAGTTTTTAGAGTATTCTACAGGTGATTTGAGACACAGGTCGTCACCAGCCCGCTAACACAGAGGATGGCACTAGAAAGCTAACACAAGAGGAAGGTTAAAGACGCTGAAGACGACCCACAATGCATCTCATTAGGCCCACCATCATCACTCGTCTCTCCATTTGTGATTACATCAATAATATCATCAGAAAAAATATATAATGAATCCACCGGCCGCCCACTCGACGATCCATTCAATGTCAATACAGGAAATATTACAGCCTGAATATTGGGCAGATATTAATGAGCCTACCTTCTGAGAAGGCATAACCTAATTAGTGGGCGATGTAAATGTCGTAGCAGTGGCTTTATCAAATAAAAATCACTATGAAGTTCAGTTTGACACTCGCGTGGCTCAATCTGAATTGTCAAGTTGCCTTTTTATCATAGGAAGCCGGTTCAAAAGCATTAAGGACAAAGGAGTTGTCATGGAGATGCTGTCCAACAAAGAAAAGGTGCTCTGCCTAATTTGCACTTGTATGAGCCGCGGCGGCTCGGTCGCCCACACGGTTGGTTGGAGAGCCGGCGTTGGCATGAAAAAACAGAAAGAATGATCCGTTACGAGCGTTACATCATCCTGGAGTAATACATGACAACTTCCTTGTAAACTAGCACCACTGGTTGAGTAAAGAGCAACACGCCGGTTCCCTTGTTATCAAGTTGGCATTTCGGTGCTTCCTCTCCTTTGAACACTATCTCCCTCCTCCCCGAGCTCACCAGCTGCTTTTGATGCCGAGTGTCATTTTGCTCCTTGAAACCCACGGGGGGGGCGAGGGGGAATCGGACCGCTTGACCACATAGCATTTACATATCACTCGTTTAACATTTGCACAGTATGTGGCCTAATCTCAGATTATTGCGGCGTTTCAGGCTACAAGCAACCAAAGGCGGCAGAGCGGCTACTGAGCTGCACACGGCTGCTCAGTAGCACACAGAGCTGCTGGCATGCTTTAAATGGACGGATCAGCGTGGAAGTAAACTAGCTAAACGTTACAGGCTGCAGGTCTTACGCTGCGCTCACAACAAAACAGTTGGGAATTTTTTGCAACGCTTTTTCGTCTGACTGTACTCGCTGCACTTTGTTTTTTTGCAACCATTCGCAGCGGAAAGGGGGCGTGGCTTTGTTAGCCCAAGTTACTAGCACATAGCCTCACTAGCTAACCTAAACTGACCCGGTCACGTTCCCGTAGTTAGCAGCACATAGCCTCACTAGCTAACCTAAACTGACCCGGTCACGTTCCCGTAGTTAGCAGCACATAGCCTCACTAGCTAACCTAAACTGACCCGGTCACGTTCCTGTAGTTAGCAGCACATAGCCTCACTAGCTAACCTAAACTGACCCGGTCATGTTCCTGTAGTTAGCAGCACATAGCTTCACTACCTCACTAGCTAACCTAAACTGACACGGTCACGTTCCTGTAAAACAGTTTTCATTCCCGCCATCGACCATGAAACATTAACTACTATTTCTGTGTTATACTTGTTGTGGAAGTCCTCAAAACGTGGAAACATCAGACACCATCGTTCATAACATCACTTGTAGCCGCTCACCGCTCGGTGAATTTCACCAACTCCTCTGGGAACTGCGTCTGGACGACGGCCACTTCCAGTGCTGCCATGCACCATAGAAATAACCACTA
>NW_027176240.1:21276635-21284135 GCF_023055335.1 Clinocottus analis | reverse complement strand
CTAACCTAAACTGACCCGGTCACGTTCCTGTAGTTAACAGCACATAGCATCACTAGCTAACCTAAACTGACCCGGTCACGTTCCTGTAGTTAGCAGCATATAGCCTCACTAGCTAACCTAAACTGACCCGGTCACGTTCCTGTAGTTAACAGCACATAGCATCACTAGCTAAACTAAACAATGCTTTTTTGCGTCATTCGCGCCGCTCGGCTAAAAATGATGTGCATTGACTTTACATGTAATCTACTTATGTGAATATTTCCTAACTCTGTTGGTGTGAACGCAGCATTAGTGTTTTAATTAATGACAAACTTTGGGTTGATAAAGACATAACAGTATGTGTACATATTATTTATCAGCTAATTTACGCTACACAGCAACAACAACAACACATGTCACTCGCTACATGCACAACTCAGGTGCTAGTGGTGAGTATAAAGCTAGCCTGAGCTAGTAAAATGTCAGCAAATTTATAATATGTTACACTTAAAAACATGTTTATCTATATAATAGAAGCAAAGTTCTATGGCATTCATTATATGTATGGGCAGTATTTGTTTGACCCTCGATGACATTGTCAGGACTGAGTGGGTCAGACCCCGCTGGAAACACTACCACTTTTGTCCACAGGGGGCGCCAGAATCAACACAAAATCAAGCTTCATGAAGTGAATGTCACAGAAAACTGGATTTTATCTTAAAAAGTCCACTGAAAAAATGTATTAGCACGTATTGAATGACGCACACAACCTCTAATGATATAACAATATACAGTATATAATGTGTGTATATATACACATTCTGACCAATCACCATCAGTATTATCACGGGGACCTGTGGATCCTGATATTTTGTTCTTTACTCAAATACAAAAATCTTTAAATACATTGAGCAAACAAACAACTTAGTTCATGCAATTTTTAAATGACATCTCCAATATTTACTTCAGACTGAGGGAAAATGTCTGGCTTTTACTGGTCTGAGGCAGGAAAGTGCTCTCTGACAGAAGCCCTAAACAGATCAAGAAGTCTGCTGGGAAGCGCTCAACGTTTCCTGACTTCCTAATCACTGATGTTACATGTTGCTGTGGGAAGAGTCTGGGAAACTGGATGATTTTGAGCTTGGGGCCATGAGACTAAACACACACACCAAGCTTTAAATAGACACACTGCTTTCATACAACGCAAAGCCAACCACCGAGCGCAAACAATTGTTGTTACACAACAAGATGTTGAGCCTCAGTGTTCCCGTGAATGTCCCTTCGGTCAAGCTGTCAGCAAGAATCAGCTTCCAGGGCCGACGATGGAATCGACGGGGCAGATGTGCAAACACGCCTGACAGAGCCCCCCCCCCACACACACACACACACACACACACCTCAACACACCATCAATGAAGGAGACAAATAAATAAATAACACACACAAACCCAATCTCCCACTGTGTAATGGAACAGGCTTCATTTACCCATTTCACAGGTGGTCTCTGCCGTGCAGACACACACACACACACACACACACACACACACACACACACACACACACACACACACTACAATGAAGTGGCTGAAGCAAACATTGACCAATGGGAGGCAGCAGAGATAAAGAACATTTCTCTTTGCTTTGTACAACCCACCACAGCTACGAGTATGGGCTGTATGTATATTGCAATGCATACACAGCAATATATAAGTGTGTGTATATACACACACACACATATACGTATATTACTATGTATGTATATTGCAATACATACATACACAGCAATATACGTGTAATATTACTTTGTTTGCATCACTCTGTCCATACATATAAATATATATAAATAAATATGTAAACACACACATATATTGCTATGTATGTATATTTCAATACGGACACATCAATATATACGTGTGTATATATACACACACACACACGTGTATTACTATGTGTGTATATTGCATTAAATACATACATACACAGCAATATATGTGCACACATGTATATTGCTGTGTATGTATCAGTCTGTCCATATATTTATATATATATAAATACACATATACACACACAAAAGTTTCATGAACTACATTTCCCAGAGGCAGTCGACGCGCTCTGAAGTGGTTCAAAGGTCCTCCGGCTTACGGGGAAATGGCGGAAGACAAAAACGTGAAAAGAAAAAAAATCTCAGATGATTTTGGGATTTTAAGGTACTAATAGTTTGGCTATGTGCATTTGTATTACTTTGTTTTACTCCTACAAGCCCGCACGGTTACAGCGATGTGTTATTATTTAAATCTCCGCTGTGAAGGATGCTCACAGGAGAATTTGTGGAACCTTACGAGCGCCACGGAAAGTTGACATCCATAAACTTAACGGTGACTTTGACCTTTTTTACAGACTGTTTATTGTTGTAATTAATACGATATATTTGTTATTGATACAACTTAGGAAAAGTAATGGAGTCAAACACAACATGGGATTCAAATCTCTGATGTTTTAGGTTTTTGCCGGTATTGAGATATTAAGGCATTATATCAAAATCCTAATTTTGGAATTGTGACAACTGTATATTTAAGAAAGTCTACAACATTTCTACGATATATCTAACAGGTCAGCAGTCAACAGAGCCAGACATTTTGCATTCATTCAGAACACACACACATTTTTTCTGAAGGACTCTTAAAGACGTCAAACAAACAGTTTCTTTGGGATTTCTGTCCAGTCTGTTCATCGCTGTGACATCGGTGGCCAAAACATTATATCTGCAATAAGCTAACGTTGTCCGATATGGTAACCTAGCATATTTAAATGAGTTGAAGGTTTACAAGCACTCAGCATTAGCTAATTGAAAGGCTAAATGATGCGTTATCGTAGAGCAACACAATCCAGGTTGCTTGGGAAGCTTCCTGTAAATCAGGCTCCTGGGAACGCTGCGCGCGCTGCTGTTGTCACTTTTAAGCTCGCCTGTAGCGCGTCTACATTGACGACGATGGATCTATTGAGCGCAGGAAAGCACCGTACAATCCCCCACCCTCGGAGGGAAAGTGTTGATCAGCACGTACGCACAACCTGTTTGTGGACGCAGGATAAACATTGACGTATAAACACACGACGCGATTCCTGGTACTTGTGGACATTTGGATACAGTATATGTTTATTTTGCTAACACCGATTGAAACACAGAACAAACATCCTTTGAACTCTGGTTTTGTGACTTTCCATTGAGTGTGTAACCAGAAAGCAAACAGCAATCAGTCGCTTACAAACAGACGCTGAGCAGTTGGGATTAGCAGCCACACCACCTCCACGCTGGTGTTGAACAGCGGCGTCCCACAGGGCTCCGCGCTCGGCCCACTCCTGTTCACACTGCCCACCCTCGCCCGCGATCCCAAACACGAAGAGAACGCCAGATTACAAACAATGAGACGCACAGAGTGCAAATCAGGGATTTTGGCGACAAGCCGTGAAGAGGTGTGAAGAGGCCAAAGGAAATAAGAAAAGACAAAAGCAAACACCAAATTAAAAGCAGGCTGTAAAACTCCTTCAATCATCGGCCACCCGCCGTATATAATAGTTGTTTCTTGTATGAGGTTTTCTTATGTTGTAATATGGGACTAACATCTGCATTTTGTCGTGCAATACTATGACGATAACATAATCTTGGAAGATGGAGCCGTTGAACCAGACCCAAAAACCTGTTGAGCAGTTCCTGATGAGAGGGTCGCTCCCCTTGGGAAGATGCTCACGTGGTCCAGTTATTAAGAGCAGCAGCATGTGGCTCACGGTGGTGAAATTGAGGTGATATTCAAATGGCATGAAAGACATTAACATACACAAGGCAAGCGGCGGTTTTCATAAGAGACGCGAGGGGAAGCTCCTATCTGGCAATCATCAGGGGAAAAAAAGGGAGCGAGCCAGAAAGATGGCGAATTGACCTTTTCCAGATGGTATAGCCTTTAATCCGTACTACAGAGTCCTGCCGGAGACAGGCAGACTGGAGGAGTCTGATAAACCGGGCTCAAATGCCACTGTGAATCTGCATTTCTATGACTATATTAACAAAAAAAAGGGATACGAGTGCTTTGAAGTGGCTCCACTGCGAGAGGGCAGCGCTGATGTCTGCGTTGGTGAAGTGTCGGTTCACATATTCATGTGAACGCCGGCCGCACCGCGACCGACCGTGAGGTCAGTTCTGCAGAAGGCTGGTCTGTATTTGCGTGCATGTGAGGTGTGCATGTGCAACAACTGCTTTGTTTTCCTGTGTAGAAAATGCTTCAGAGGTATAGAAGCAATTTTAAAAGGTAAGAAGTGACGTCTGGGAGTCTTTAAGCAACGATGGACTGGAACAATTACACACATTCTGGACTGAAAGACACCTAAACCCACACTTTTTTTTAGTTTTTTTTAAATTGTGTTGACAGGTAGCCCCTATTTGCCGTTAAATCGCAGCGCGGCATGCTGGGTAAAGCTCAATCTCCATCACTCGCGACCATATTAGAAGACACATTTGATTGACAATGAATTCAATGGCAACGATGCAACTTGTGAGAAAACAGTCTTCTTCCTCCATAACATGACTGAACTCACCACTCCAGGAAGTACACCGCTCCCTCTCACACAACAGTTGTCAAATATCAGGAGTTTCTTTGCAACCTTTCTGTTATTACAGAGCGTTCATTTAATAGAAACCTCTTAGGCATTGAAAGAAAATCACCACAATCACCCCGGACAAAATAATTGAGAGTCACAATTTCACCCCTATAATCATTCAACTATGCTTAAAAAGGACGAGAAAAAACAATCTAATGTTTTCATTGCATCCCAGATTGCATCTCTTCATATTGACCGCTGTTTTAGTGAAAATCAATCACACAATGAAAGATAACCTCTGATCTTCTGTTCAGGACTCAGGAGAATACAGCACATTTCTACTGGATCTGGAACCAAGAATGTCACAGGATTTGTCTTGTTTTTACACAAAAATAACCAAAAACTGGACCCCCAACACGACAGAAACACATTGTCCTCGTGGAGTATTTGATTTGAATGTTTCCTGAATGTCACATTTAAACCTATTTGTACTGTTTTCTCTTGCAAAGTAAATGTTAAGTCTGCACCCCAGTCCTCAAAAACACACTGTAACTGTAGAAGGAGCTGCTGTTTTGGGATGAAAGAAGTGCCAGAGTGAGGTTAAGTGCTTTAGTAATGAGGAGGGAGGCCTGACAGTTCACTGCCCCCTGCTGGTCGAGAGACGCAACTCCTCCAAAGTCATTAAACGCCACATGAAAAGCACAGCGCCGAACAATTACTGTTGCACACAATACAAATCTTTGAGCCGTTGCAAATGTCATTCAGAAAGTGGCCAGGCAAGGATCGCGGGAGCATTAGGCTCGGCGGGAGCCCGAGCCAGTAATTACGGCTGACATTTCACTCTAAATCTGTCATTAGTCACTTCCAAACCGGCCCCGATGCGATAGCTGTAATATCTCTAAATTGCAGCAATTAGAAAAGGTCCGCCGGAGGGGCCCGCCAATGTTCTGAGCGGCTCAAAATGTCAACAATGGGACAATCTCATCAACGCGAGGATGATGGAAATGTGCTTGTATTAATGTGTCAATAAAACAAAGTGTCCAATATGTGTGATGAGAGTGTTTGTGTTCCCCTTCTGAGAGAACGCTCCGGTCTACACTTGATATTTACAGCAGAACTACAGCAGCAAACAAGCACAACGCATGTGAAGCTACAGAGGAGCAATGTCTCCCCCTGTGGTTCTGCCCCTCCACTACACCAGGAGGGTCTTTGGGTAAATGTGGAGATCTCTCTCATGACAACGGACTCACTTTCCTTCATTGGGTGGAACGTCACGCCGGTTGGTACTCGTCTCGGGTAAAAGCTGAGAGAAAGTTAAGGAATAAAAGAGTCGCAGAGGAGAACCCACCCGCTTGATGGAGCTGCGAGTCTTCTCCTTCCACTCGTGGCTGCTCAGCTCCAGGGTGCAGTGGACGTAGTTTTCTCTGTCGTAGGAGCCCAGGATGAAGAGTCTGCAGGGACGGAGACAAGACCGTGAGATTCAAGGTTTGCCAAAAATGTGTCCTGGAGCGGTCCTTGAGCTTTTCCAGCTCCATGGTTCAGGGCCTTAACAACACCCTGCATACTAATAACACACCTTTCTGGAAAGGTGAGGACCCGAGGAACCAGAACCCGCGACAAAAAACTCTCCAAACCAAAGCTTTGACATGTTGGGAAGGTGTTTTAGTAAAGAAACGCGTCGTCAGGTGAAGAAAGGTTACTTGTTCTATGGGAAACATTGTTGGATGTTTGCGTACTGCGGCTTTAAATCTTCAGGAGCTTCTGCTGGTGCTCTACGACCCGGGAGCCTCTGCCTTCTGACATGGATTACTTTGAGAGATTCCCACAAGCCTCACGGTTTGTTATTGAAATCTTTGTTAAGGGGAACTTATCACAGGTTTAGTGAAACTTTACTGCTGCAGAAAGTTAGACGAGTACCTAAATGTAACATTTAAAACACACAACGCTCCCTCTAGAGACCGTTTGGGCTGCTGAGGCGCACCACTGTGCACATGAAGGGCTCACCAGGAAGGAAACACACATGATTAACATGGTTATGAATGTTATATTCCATTTAATGCCTGTGAATACTGTTGTGTTCAGGGCCCCAGAAGCCTCATTAGCGGTGTCATTTCCTGTGCTGCCTTCACTGGTTTGACATGGAATCAGGATTCAGAAACGTTTTCATCAAAATCTAAAGACAGATTTTGAGTTATTTGGTAACCATCAATTCCTGTATTTATTCATACATATATTTAAGCATTTATTTATTTCTGTATTTATTTATTGAAGCATTCATTTATTCCTGTATTTATTTATGTATACATGTATTTATTTAAGCATTTATTTAATTATTCCTGTATTTATTTATACATTTATTTACGCATTTATTTATTTATTCCTGTATTTATTTAGATATTTATTTAAGCATTTATTTATTCCTGTATTTATTCATATATTTATACATGTTTTCAAACATTTATTTATTTAGTCATGTATTGTTTTATTTATACATTTATGTATTTATTCCTGTATTTATTTATATATTTATTCAAGCATTTATTTATTCCTGTATTTATTTATATATTTATACATGTATTCAAACATGAATTTATTTATTGTTTTATTTATACATTTTGTATTTATTTATATATTTATTTAAGCATTTATTTATGTATTTATTTATATATTTAAGCATTTATTTATTCTTGTATTTATTTATTTAAGCATTTATGTATTTATTTATACATGTATTCAAACATTTATTTATTT
Organism: Clinocottus analis; assembly: GCF_023055335.1. Taxonomy (NCBI): domain Eukaryota; kingdom Metazoa; phylum Chordata; class Actinopteri; order Perciformes; family Cottidae; genus Clinocottus; species Clinocottus analis. The sequence continues at coordinate 21,276,815 of NW_027176240.1, read as the reverse complement.
ATTCATCCATTTATTTATTTATATTTAAGTCATTTTCTGTCCTCCATACTTTAGTCCTGATGAAGCAGATGAGCTTCAGAAACTACCGTTTGACTTTGACCCATTCAGTAAATCTAATCGTGTGAGACTAAGACGAATGATTTGAAATGTTTTAATGGGCTTCAATAACTTTTTATGTCA
>NW_027176240.1:21261635-21271635 GCF_023055335.1 Clinocottus analis | reverse complement strand
ACTCCGGAGCCTCGCTGTCTTTATACTTTGCAAGAATCAGTTAAAATTGGAATATAAACTGGAATATATATATATATATATATAAAAAATCTGAAAAAAAATATCAAAGAAGACAAAAAACGCCTTGTTTTCGGGAAGTATAACCACGGCTATTAGCGTGCATCAGCGGTGAAGGATCTCTGCGGGCCGACCCGTCGCCGCGTGACGCTCCGTGGTGAACAAAGGTTTTGGCGACAAGAAGTCAAATGTTGCCGACTTCGCTAGATTTGAGAAACCTGTCCACCCGGCTTTGAAACAGCGTTTGAAGGCGTGGGCGCCGCTTCGCACACGGCTATTTGTGAGGAATGTCCCCAGCAGGCGAGGCCACGGTGAACGCCGGCCACACTGGGACTCGCTCCGCTGGGCGTGGTGGAGAACCGGCTCCCCGGAGGGCAGCCGGCTCCGAGCTCTAATGAAAACAGTCATTGTGATGTATAAACATGATGTCTGAGAGCACACACACGCCCCGTCCTCTGCTATTTCGGGCTCTTGGTGCTACTGTTGTTCGCCCGAGGCTCTTGCTGTTCTTAACAGTGGACTTTGTTCAGATGCATCATTCACACCAGCGGTGAAGCTGATGTTGCAGCCTGTTGGAGGAAACACACAGTCGAGGCTTTGTCGACAAAGGGAGGCGGCGTCGTGAGGAAGAAACTCTTAAGTATCCGACTCTTGTGACCAGAACCAGACAAACTGTTGGCCTGTAATAAATATTGGATGCCTGGTGTAGCCGCCGGAGGAACTCAGTTCGCCAACTTCTCTCGTTCTCTTAGTTCATTTACTAATTGACCACAAGTAAAGTAACAAGCGCTGCCGTCGTGATAGCAGGGAGTCGTCCAGTCAACGCTCAGGTTGACCATTCAAAAGGTACCCCGAACAGACGGGAGCTCGGCTCTTTAGTACACGGCTTTCCGTCAACATATCACAAGCAAAGTGACATTAAATTGGCTTTAACCCGTCTAAGAGGAGGAGAATCCTGTCCTCATCTTTTCTCACAAGGCTGGAACGTGGAACAGTCTGCTTCTTTAATGTCCATATGATGATAAAAAGGACATTTCATAGACACAACAGCATAGCTGACCTCGCTAACCTGAACTTTAATAGACATGAAGAATATCTACAGAATATAAGGATGTATATTTACACAAACAAGGGTCTTACTACTAAATGCAAACCATCGATTCCTCAATTGACTCGACCTCTGAGCCACAGCAGCAGCACGGACAAGACACGGAGATGATCGTCGCCAAACTCTGCCAGTCATTTGGCTTCTTCCAGCAGACGTTCATAACATTACATTTAGCTGACGCTTTCATCCAAAGAGACTTACAATAAGTGCATTCGACCGTGAGAACAAACTCAGAACAACAAGAATCAGGAAAGTACAATTTCTTCAATGTCAAACTACAAAGTGCTGTCAGTAAGAGACATTAAAGAGCTACTAAAGTGCTGCTCATGCACTAGCTCCCTTCCTCAAATTGTAGTCGAAAAAGATGTGTTTTTAATTTGCGACGGAAGATGTAGAGACTTCCTGCTGTCCTGATGTCAATGAGGAGCTCATTCCACCATCGAGGAGCTTGTTCCACCATCGAGGAACTATTACCACCATCGAGGAACTATTACCACCATCGAGGAGCTGGTTCCACCATCGAGGAGCTGGTTCCACCATCGAGGAACTATTACCACCATCGAGGAACTATTACCACCATCGAGGAGCTGGTTCCACCATCGAGGAGCTGGTTCCACCATCGAGGAGCTGGTTCCACCATCGAGGAACTATTACCACCATCGAGGAGCTGGTTCCACCATCGAGGAGCTGGTTCCACCATCGAGGAACTATTACCACCATCGAGGAACTATTACCACCATCGAGGAGCTGGTTCCACCATCGAGGAGCTGGTTCCACCATCGAGGAACTATTACCACCATCGAGGAGCTCGTTCCACCATCGAGGAGCTCGTTCCACCATCGAGGAACTCGTTCCACCATCGAGGAACTATTACCACCATCGAGGAGCTTGTTCCACCATCGAGGAGCTGGTTGCACCATCGAGGAGCTCGTTCCACCATCGAGGAGCTCGTTCCACCATCGAGGAGCTCGTTCCACCATCGAGGAGCAGGACATCTGCATTGACTGCACTGAAGTGACTCAGAGCCGACTTACAAAGTTCAGACAAAGTTCTCCTTGAATCGTTTGGACCTCAGCTAGTTTTGGAACCGAAAGCAACATTTTTACCCACTGATATTCAACCCACTCTCTCCATATTGCTCTGTTAGCTACTACGATCAAGCCAAACTCTCATTTTATTGGATGCTTTTCTGTAAACTTGGTAGAGTTTGGAGGAGAAGGTCTGAATCTACACTATATATCCGAGTGGGCGCACACAGTTTGAGTAGAAGCAGAGCGCTAGTGGTGGCTCTTTGAGGGCGAGGACAGAGTTTTGATGGACGCGTTACAGAATCTCAACATGAAACTAATGAGTCACGCTTTAAAATCTAAAGACCTGGCTCTTGACTAAAGATGGGAAAACAACTCCATGGGAGTGCAGGATGAGTCATGGAACATTTTACAAGAGACAAATTGATGAAAAACACTGACACTTTTGATATATTACAGAAAAAGACGTTATGTCTTTATATAAGACATTGGAGGGGAGATACAAATCACTTGTGGAGAGGTAATGTATTAAATAACGGGCCAAACGGTGTTTAACACATCTATAAGAAGAACGTGTTCTGAGCCAATTAATGAAAAATATGAACTGAGAAGAGAACCGTATCAAAATATACAATGTTCGAAATGAAGGTCTTATTTCAAAATAAAGAGCATTAAAACGTTCCTTCTTGGCTCATCATGTGATCTAAAGGCGAGTGTTCGTATGCAGTCCGGGTTGAGGAAGGCTGACTTCCAGGCTCTTTGTCGCGGGGCCTCCAGGGAAACCCTAGAGTGCTTAAAGTGCTGCTAATCACCTTTAGCATCTACTGTAAGTTGCAAAACTGTTAGCTTCCCATTCACACACACCTACTCTCATTAGCAGGCACTTACCAATATGCCCTTTCATGTTAATGTCGCACCCCGTGTTCAATTGTGAGTTTCCCTCAAAGATAAAAGAAAGCAACAAAACTTCATCACGGCTCCAGCAAACTGAGACAGCGATACATTGAGATCGTTGACAAGTAAATTGTAATCCAATCGTGGGAAAGTGAGGGAACTACTCCCTTCCTCGTTGAGTGCACACTTCCTAGACCCCTAACAGGCAGACATTGTGCAGTACACATTTTAAAAGAGAATAAAAAACTCAATTGTGTCCTTGACGTTTGCAGTCTGAGGTAGTTGACAGTTCAGCTAATGAGAGGTCGAAAGACCAAACACAAAGACGATGCCCCCACAAGACAGAAGCGTGACTCTGATCTCAAAGGTCCTATTAGATTGCCCTTCTTCTTTGACGCAGCCGCTGGCTGAAACCAGCAATGTTGTCATGTTATCAGTTTCAGGCCTGGCTGCTATCTCACCTTTGGCTCCAGCGTGTGACCAACACAACGGCCTTAGCATTAGCTCAGTGACAAAGACTTTCAGACACCCTGGTATTAAGTCTCAAGAGTGCTGTGAAGTCCAGGTTTCATTTTAAAAGGCCTCTTGCATTTCCCTTCAGCAAAGTATGTATATATACGCACAATAGCGAGCAAGACCTATATAAATACACCACTAATGCAGCAGCTCAGCTGATAACTGTGTCCTCTGTTGGAGCGATTGGTAACCTGCTGTGATTTTGTCTCAATATATGCATCTTCAGTCATCGACATATTGCCCCCTCGTGTTCCTCGGCCCAACAGAGGGGTTGATAGAGGAGATCTGGCCGCCTGGTAGACTTTACTGTGGCACCATTTGCCGTGACACTGCAAAAAAAGGAGGTGAAATCTACATTGGAGAGCAGTTAATGGATGTTTTTAGACCAGCTCCAGGCAATTACACTGGTGTTGTTCTACAAAGCTCATCATCTCTGGCTCCTGGGCCGTCAGCCAAAACAAGAGCTGAACTACAGTGACAGTCTAATCAATGCGCCAGTCTCCTCCCGTCTGCGGGACACACTGAGAGGCTGCAATCAAATTAGTGAGCGACAGCAGATTAGCGTTGGGTCGATTCCGGGTTTTTTTCCCGGTTCGGGCTGGTGTACGAGTTGGATTTTATGCAAACTGGCTGAGTTTGGTTCAATTAATGTCCTCCTGAAACACAGGGGTTGCACAATGAAAAGTTGGAGTTCCTTCATGCGACTCAAGAGAAACTACACAGTGATGCATTCATGTGGCGCTTTTTTCTTTCTTCCTGCGTCAAGAGGAAAGAAAACAGCAGCAACAAAAACATTGGGGAGATTTTCTGGAAAGATAATATGTCCCACATCTCAACACTCAACATTTGAGCATAACATTGTGGATTAAAACTGAGTAAGCATTGGACAAGGAACAGCTGATTTGTACAAGTCATCGATACGATACCTTCTCATTTGGCCTCAACAACCGTAAAACTTCATTTAATTGAACAGTAAAACCAAACAAAAACCTCTTCAGGACAATATTCTGAGGGGAAACCAATGAGAAACACGCTGAGCCATTCAGCGAGGCACGCAAATTACAAAATAATGTAAAGTAAATAACCCGATCCTGAGTTATCCTGAGGTGGCTGGAGGGAGATGATGAGGTTCCTACTTCCTGTTGGCTATACTCTATGTGCCTTTCAGTGAATTTCACAGGATAAAACCTGCTGATTTGGGTTCAAACATCCGAAGGCGGCGCGCACCGATTCGATACTATCGCGATACTTCGATATATTAAATATTGCGATTTATTCCCTTTTTTTCCAACGCACAGTCTCCAAAAGGAAAACTTTGTCAACAGCAAAATGAAAGAGCTGAAAAAGCAATTGATTGTATAATTCAAGGACCAAAAGGTTTATAATTGATTTAATAAAAGATCGATACAATATCGCCACCCAAAATATCGCGATACTGTGCTTTATATCGCGATACTGTGCGATACTGTCTTCATCATGCAGGACTGCACGATGAAGACCAACCAGTGCGTCATTCATCAGGATTATTCACATTTTAGGGGCAAAACATTTCGTAGCACTTCCACATTTTAATAAACAGAGCCTTCACTCCCACACCGTGCTGCAGCCCTGATAATCAAAACCAGGTGTTTAAAGCGCATTGCTGCGCTCACTTCCACGTCGTTTACGCTCACAGTAGTTTATTAAAGCACTGTGAGGTTCAGCTCCATCTGAATTCAAAGCACCGAGTAATACGCAGTACGTTCCTCTTCTACTCTGGACTGCAGCTGCAACATGCACAAGTTTCCATGGACTGTGGCTGTAGGGTCATGACAGCTTCCCAAAGGTGAAGCCAAAACATCTGGTTTCCCGCTTAAGCGCTTTATATAAAGATGTATGTCTAGATATGATAGATATCTGTGAGAGGAGCACACATTTTAAACATGACAGCTTATTTTTTACCATTTAATTGCGGGCGTCTGCAATCGTGAATGCGAATACCACTCTATTAATTGCGCGTCCTAAACGCTAGCACACGCACACGATCTGCTCTCCCCTCGTCTAAGCTTCGGCCGTGCAGCTTCCGGATGAACACAAAACGAATTCATGCAACTGGAATGATGATTACGGCAAAATAAGACCATCCCAGATTAGGCTTTCAGCGGCGTATCCCCCCCTCCAGAGCCGAGGTTGGGACTCTCTGGGTGCTGTAATGCCTGGATTACCTCCAGCGGGCCGCGGTCCCGGCCCTGCCCTCCACTGAACTACCATCTGTGCCACTCAGCAAATCCCAAGGTCCAGTGCTCATTCTCAGAGGCTGCTCTTCATTACATCATCTCATCGCGCTCGCTCACTCTGCATGGTTGTGGGTGATACACACTCACACACACACACGCACACACTCGCACACACACATTCGGAGTTCTTCTGTTTGCTGCAGTCCTCTCCCGGACAACTCAAGGGCAATAAAGAAGCGTTTACTGCCTGCGTTTAGCAGTTGGACGGGCAACACAGATGCTAGCAGGTTTTTAAAAATGTAGAACATTAGTGTCAAAGGTCAGTTATGAAAGAGAGTAACAGGGTTTCCTGTGGTGTTGTAACGCATAGTGGAGGCACGAGATGAAGAGTCCCTCCTCAAAAAGTCAGAAGAAATTTTTCTGAAATAAAATATTGCATTTAGGGTAAAACAATAAAATATTGTGTTTAGGGTAAAACAATAAAATATTGTGTTTAGGGTAAAACAATAAAATATTGCATTTGGGGTAAAACAACCCCCAACAACAACCCCCTCAAAACATCCTCTAACCCCCCCTAGACAGCCTCCGACCCCCTCTAGACAGCCGCTGACCCTCTAGACAACCTCCGACACCCTCTAGACATCCTCCGACCCCCTCTAGACAGCCTCCGACCCCCTCTAGACAGCCTCCGACCCCCTCTAGACAGCCTCCGACCCCCTCTAGACAGCCTCCGACCCCCTCTAGACATCCTCCGACCCCCTCTAGACAGCCTCCGACCCCCTCTAGACATCCTCCGACCCCCTCTAGACATCCTCCGACCCCCTCTAGACAGCCTCCGACCCCCTCTAGACATCCTCCGACCCCCTCTAGACATCCTCTGACCCTCTCTAGACATCCTCCGACCCCCTCTAGACAGCCTCCGACCCCCTCTAGACATCCTCCGACCCCCTCTAGACATCCTCCGACCCTCTCTAGACATCCTCTGACCCCCTCTAGACATCCTCTAGACATCCTCTAGACATCCTCTGACCCCCTCTAGACATCCTCTGACATCCTCTGACCCCCTCTAGACATCCTCTGACCCCCTCTAGACATGTGACAGAGCGGTAATAAGGACGACTACGACTCAAACAGTGGACGGACTAGAATGATGATGAGCAGTGACAGTAATGATCTGTGCTCCTTGTCCGTGTAAAGGAGTACAATGAGTGTAACAATCATTTGGCTACAACCCATTGTTCAGTGCCGCGTGACATGAACTGCAGTTATTGGGTTCATGTTTGTGGTTTTCTCAGCCTGTGTCACCACAACTTTGTCGTGTAACATACTTTAGTAGCAGGCTGAACATTACTCACAACCAAAGGTCACCTCTGTTCCCTCAACACAGCTGCAGAGACTGACCAGAGGAGGCTTGACCCGAGAACCGAGGTAACAAACTCACTTTAACATGCCGGTCAGCGTTTATTTATGGATATTTGTTTGTGTTTACTGAATCCTTCTGTGCCCCCAGCGTCTAAAAGGACCCACGTCCCCGACAGCGTCTGCATGGACCCACGTCCCGACAGCGTCTAAAAGGACCCACGTCCCCGACAGCGTCTAAAAGGACCCACGTCCCCGACAGCGTCTGCATGGACCCGCGTCCCCGACAGCGTCTGCATGGACCCACGTCCCCGACAGCGTCTAAAAGGACCCGCGTCCCCGACAGCGTCTAAAAGGACCCGCGTCCCCGACAGCGTCTAAAATGACCCACGTCCCCGACAGCGTCTGCATGGACCCACGTCCCCGACAGCGTCTAAAAGGACCCACGTCCCCGACAGCGTCCGCGTGGACCCATGTCCCCGACAGCGTCCGCGTGGACCCACGTCCCCGACAGCGTCCGCGTGGACCCACGTCCCCGACAGCGTCCGCGTGGACCCACGTCCCCGACAGCGTCTGCATGGACCCACGTCCCCGACAGCGTCCGCATGGACCCACGTCCCCGACAGCGTCCGCGTGGACCCACGTCCCCGACAGCGTCCGCGTGGACCCACGTCCCCGACAGCGTCCGCATGGACCCACGTCCCCGACAGCGTCTGCATGGACCCATGTCCTCGACAGCGTCTAAAAGGACCCGCGTCCCCGACAGCGTCTAAAAGGACCCACGTCCCCGACAGCGTCTGCATGGACCCACGTCCCCGACAGCGTCTAAAAGGACCCACGTCCCCGACAGCGTCTGCATGGACCCACGTCCCCGACAGCGTCTGCATGGACCCACGTCCCCGACAGCGTCCGCGTGGACCCACGTCCCCGACAGCGTCCGCATGGACCCACGTCCCCGACAGCGTCCGCATGGACCCACGTCCCCGACAGCGTCCGCATGGACCCATGTCCTCGACAGCGTCTAAAAGGACCCGCGTCTCGGACAGCGTCTGCATGGACCCACGTCCCCGACAGCGTCTGCATGGACCCACGTCCCCGACAGCGTCTAAAAGGACCCACGTCCCCGACAGCGTCTGCATGGACCCACGTCCCCGACAGCGTCGAAGAGGACCCACGTCCCCGACAGCGTCCGCATGACGGTGCAGCAGTGCGTGTCCACTACGTGAGCGCTGCTGGATCTCTTCTGGAAAACACACTCGGATCAAGTGTCACAACTTTCCGTTCAGTTTAGCTTTCTCTCTCTTAGTTCTGCTTCCCTTTTTTCTGTCTTCTCTTTCTCTCACTTCTGCAAACTGAATTCCCATCCCGACACAATGTGTTCCTAAACCCGGTCTACTCGGTCAACGTCGACCTAAAAAAACATGTGATTTACTGCATGTTATGTGTCTGTAATCAGTTGAAATGGGGTCAAGATAAGTGTGTGTGTTCTGGAGCGTTGTTCAGTCAACGGACAGCAACGACCCAACCTGACGGTCTGCGTTTTAAAAGGAACTGAAAGTTATCCAGTGGACTTTTGTCACGAAAACAAACAGTTTAATGACACGTCTGCATCTCACTGTCTTCAGCTCCACAGAAGACTGAAGTTCTGAAGAAAGAAAAGTAAATAACTGGACCGTGACTATTTTTGGGTCAAGAATTAACTTTCAATCTCAACTTTTGAGGCAAATATGGACACAAACGGGGGAAAAATTAAATTTATATATATAATTTCCACGGCATCTGGACCAACTGGTGAGCGGAGGACGACCATAGTCGCACACGGGGAAGCTCCAGAACAGAGTGGAGCTTGTGGTGGGATTGCTTTGTGAAGAAAGACCATAACCCAGGTCCTCCTCCTCATACAGCCGAGGTCAAAGGACAAACATGTCATCTGCATGCTAATTCCAAACTGTACGCACCACGCAGTGGAGTCACAGAAGAACAATTACCGGGAAAAAAGTCCTTGCATTTTTTTTACATAATGTTGAAAAGACACTATTGTTCCAGAAAACAACTCAAACGAAGGCGCTATTTACAGCTGGAAGAGCAGAGCAGCCGCTCCAGCGACCGTTCTGGAAACAAAGAAAAGTCAGAAACCCTTAACTGTACACTTAATACTTGTTTTTCTCCAATCAAATGAAGCAGGAGTGTAGTTTTCCAAAGGTTTTGCTACGTGGCATGGACCACTGACCACTGCTCTCTCCGTCTGGATGAACTACCAGTGGTTTGGGGGGTAAATGGGTCACAGGTTTCTTAAAAGGTCATTTCCAAAAAATCTAAGCATTTGAATGTTCCTGAATGAAGCCACTTGTAGTCGTTGTGTTCAGACCAATGCACTTCCAGTTGTGCCGTACCTGGTTCAGATGGAGGGGAGCTACTCATTAAATATGATGTTATTGTTACCTCCAGTAGTGGTTCATGTAGTCCTGTGGATAGCCCTGAACCCACATGAGACGCACACTGCATATGCATTGTGTTTTAGGTCATTTTGAACCTTCTCTATGAAGTATGCTCTCACTTTAGAGCGATTACTATTATTAGCATTGTTCTAGTCCGGCCTTATCCTGAATAATGCAGGTGTTGCTTTGCTTTTTTTTAACTCCCTCTGGTCCTCTAACAGCAGGGAGGCCTCTGAGGGTCTCCAGCCGGCTGAAAGACCTCCTCCAGCCCACACCAGGCGCCCGAGCAGCAGCCTACCTGATCTTGTAGTTGGGCAAGGTGTGCTTCTTCTTGATCACCCGCTTCAGCTGGTTCACGATGATGGAGGTGAGCTGCGGCAGCGG